>NW_008350120.1:5726032-5774841 GCF_000622305.1 Nannospalax galili
TCCCTCCCTCCCTCCCTCTCTTTCCTTCTTCTCTTGTTCATACACTCAGCAAATGTCTGAGACACCTACTACGCACCAGGAGTGAGGAAGGCCACACTGCAGAGCCTAAGCAAGACTGGGTCATGGAGGCCCAGACTCACTGCAGGACTGCTGGTGAAGCACCTCTCACCTGTGGGAGCATGACTAGGGAGCACTGCCTGGGGAAGTGGGGAAACTAAGGCTGAGAAAAGCTGGAGTTGGTCAGCAGGGGAATGTGCTGTAGCCAGAGGGCATGTTAGAAGGTAGGAGGCCCACAGGGCACCTATGTCCTGCCTAACCCAGCCTGGGGCTCCTCCTGCCAGTGGCCTGACTCATTCCACTCCAGCCAAGTGTTCCTCACTGTTCCCTGATACAAGCCTAATGCAGATCTATGCAACCACACTGTCCATACAAGTCCCCTCCTCAGGTCAGGCTGCCAGGAAAAACTCTTTGAAAACAAGCCCTGTACCTGGCTTTTTCAGAAAGATGCTCCATCCTCCTCCATCACACTCTTCATGACCTCCAGACCATCCACTGGAGACATCCACTCCAGACATCCTGCTCCACAGGCCCTCCACCCCTCTCCTCCTCCACATAGGCCCTCCACCCTCCTCCACACAGGCCCTCCACCCTCCTCCTCCTCCACACAGGCCCTCCACCCTCCTCCACACAGGCCTTCCACCCTCCTCCACACAGGCCTTCCACCCTCCTCCTCCTCCTCCACACAGGCCCTCCACCCTCCTCCTCCTCCTCCACCTCCACACAGGCCCTCCACGCTCCTCCTCCCCCTCCACACAGCCCCTCCACCCTCCTCCCCCTCCACACAGGTCCTCTACCCTCCTCCTCCTCCACACAGGCCCTCCACCCTCCTCCTCCTCCACACAGACCCTCCATCTTCCTCCTCCATACTGGACCTCATTTTCCTCCTCCAGGAAGGTCCTCCATCTAACTCCTCCGGACAGGACCCCCATTCTCCTCCTTCAGTCAGAGCCTCCATTTGTCTCCCAACAGACTGTGTTACTTGTTTTTGTGTCAGTGTGGTAGAACGCCTGATGGAAACAAGTTATAGAGGGATCAATTATTTTGGTTCATCCAGAGAGTCTCTGTCCAACATGGCAGGGAAATCATGACAAAGTGGTTCAGCTGATGTCAGCAGAAATGTGTATTCTAGTACGTTCACATGGCAACTGCCCAGGAAGCCTGTTCTCCCTGGCTCTCTCCTCCCCTCCCTTTCATCTAGACCCCTGCCCATGAGATAATGTCACCCAACATGCAGGATGGATGCCCCGACGTTCATTAATCCTCTGGCAATACCTCCACAGACAAACCAAGAGACTTCCTCAATGTCTTAGTTGATTCTAAATCCAGTCAGGGTAGTAATGAAGGGTAACTGTCACACAGGCCCTTCATCCTCTTCCAGACAAGGCTCTATCTTCCTGTTTTAGACAGCCCCCAGCCCCCATCTTCCTGTAAGACGGGTGCCCCAAGACCCCGGGAATCCCACAGGAATCTGGGTTCCTCCTACAGAATTCGAACTTCTCCCTCCACACTAATGGTGAAGACTGTGGGCACACCGAGGTTTTGTCTTCTCTGCTTTCACAACTGTGCAGCTCAAAGGGAGGGCTGCACCATTGCTAATGATGACGATGGGACAGTACTCTGTGAACAACTCACTGGGCACGTATTCAGCATGGATCGGGAACCTCAACTGGTCTTCATTCTCATCCTGTGGGCTTAGCCGTAACATCTCCCTCATTTTACAAAATGCATACTCTTTACTTCAGAAATCGCCTTCTCAGGATGTAGCCTTCAGGCTCTGATCCTGCAAATTTAAATGCTGTATATTCAAAGATTATCATTTTTAATATGAAAATATTGGAAATAACTAGCCAGATGTAGCTGGAGTCCTAGCTACTTGGAAGACTCCCATGGGAGTGCTTGAGCCCAAGAATTTGAATCCAGCCTGGGCTATGGACTGAGAGTCTGTAAATCTTACAGGAAGATGGTGGGGTGGGGTGCTGTAAAATATTAAAAATAATCCCTGCACTTAGGAGGCAGAGGCAGGCGGATCTTTGTGAGCTCGAGGCCAGCCTGGTCTACATAGTGAGTTCCAGGACAGCTGGGGCTACAAGAAGACCCTGTCTCAAAAAACAACAACAACAAAAAACCAACAACAAAAATAAATAAATAATAAATTGTACGCACAGAGCATTGTCTTTTCTCGGGTACATGCGTGCATGCCCACGCAGGGATGCGCTGCACCGGTAGCTATGGAGAATTCCGCGCAGGTCCCTGCATCATGTGGCTTCCGTTTCCACTCTATTTAGGTCTGCGGCAGCTGCCCTCCGGCCAGAAGGGGGCGCCGCACAGAGGTCGCGATATTCTAACCCGGGCAACGCCTCTCTCTCGGAAGTCCCACCCCTTCCGGAAGTGGTGTGCCAGAGCGTCGCGGAAGTCGGCGGCGTCGGATAGCATGGCTGCTGCGGGCCGTGGTGGGTCGCGCCGGCCTGAGGCGGGCAGGAAGCGAGGCGGCGGCCGCGGTGCTCCAGGCGGCGAGCCGGGCGCCCTGAAGCGGCTCCGGTTGGCCGTGGAGGGCTTCGTACGGGCCGCCGAAGCCCCCGGGGGCTACGAGGACCGCGGCGTGGCGCGCGCCGGGCCCGGCGGGAGGAAGAGCCGCAAGGAGCTGCGCAGGGAGAAGCGGCAGCTGAGGAAAGCGCGGCGCCTGCAGAGGACCGCGGGCCTCGGGGACCGGGAGGGGGGCACCGGCCGCATGCGGGGCCCGGCTAAGGACCTGACGACCTCGGTGACCCCGACTAAGGACCGGATGACCCCGGAGGCCCGGGCTAAGGACCGCAAGACCCCGGCGACCCGGGCCACGGCTCCGGGTACCCTCGGGAAGCCCCGACCCGCCGGCGCCGCCGCCGCCCGGAAGCGGGCCCTTCTAGCGGCCAACGAGGAGGAGGACCGAGAGATCCGGAAGCTGGAGCGATGCCTCGGTCTGAACAAGCGCAGGAAGAAGGGCGACAGCAGCTCGGTGCTGCTCAGCTTTGCCCGGGACGGCTTGGACTACATCCTGGGAGCCCTGGAGCCCGGGAGAGGCGGCTGCTTGTACGAAAGCAGCGAGGGGGAGGGGGAGGAGGGAGAGGCCGGACAGACCCTCCCCGAGAGTGACCTAGAGAGCAGCTCGGGGGACAGTGAGGACGACTCTGACGCGGGAGCGCAGCCGGAGGACCAGGAGGATGGAGACCAGCAAAGCGAGGAAGCAGCTGAATGTGGCGCGCGAGGAAATAAAGGGACTAAGAGAGTCCGTTTTGCAGAAGCCGTAGAAGAGAGGGAAGGTTCTGCAGAAGATGACAAAGAGCATCAGGTACAGCACCAGCAACCCCTTGGCCCTCCGGGATGCCGTTCCAAACCGAGGGCGAGCAGGTGCGGTACTGGCCCTTACACACAGTGGCAGCCACATCCTGCTAAGTGTTAGGCCGACCCGGCCATCCGAGGCACTCGGTAAAGTTAAACAGCACTGGTCTGTGGAAACAGCTTTCCCCAGATCCTTGTGAGTTTGGTGTTTAGATGAAATAACGACAGAATTCATTGGATTTGTTCACTCTGACGTTTTTTGCAATTTTATTCCCATCTGCAAGGAGAATCAGAGTGTTGGAAATACTGGTGACAAGTACGTCCCACCTCGTGTGAGGGTAGAGGAGACGCTGGATGTCCACAAGAAGGAAGAGCTGGAAAGACTTAAGAAGCAGGTCAAAGGCCTGATTAACAGGTAACCTTCCAGAGCTGTGTAGTCTACCCCTTCAGGAGGTTGTCTTCCTAAACATAAAGCTGGTCTTGGGGGATTAAGAGACAAGTGAGGCAGAGCTAGGGACATGCTTTTGTTTATTTTTAATATGTACAATATATTTTATCATATTTAGATCTGTATCTACGTCCCTGAACAATATTTTTTTCATTTAATTTATTTTCATATGTATGAATGTTTTGCCTGTATGTAGGTTGCCACACGTATGCGATGCCCACAGAGGCCAGAAGAGGGCATCTTACCCTGAAGCTGGTGATAGAGGCGGTCATTGCCCATCATGTGGATGCTGGGAACCGAACCCAGGTCCTCTCTTAAGAGCAACCAGTGCTTCTAACCACTGAGCCATCTCTCCAGCCCCTGGACAGTATTTTAGACCCTTTCTGTCCTTGGTGTGAGGCAGCCAGACCTTGAGGGGAGAGAGTGCTTTGCTGTTTGATTTTGTCCTTTCACTGTTTGAAGGCAGCCCACAGGGTCACAGGGCAGGGTTCTGTGTCCTAAGGACAGTTGTAGGCAGCCGTGGTCCTCCCTGCAGAAGCAGGTGCACCTGGTAGGAAACATGGTCTTCTGTACCCGTCACCACTCACAGCTTAGTTTCTTACTGTCCAGTTTTGAAAGGTTCATTGGAAGCCACATGGTTGGGACTTTGTCACTTAACCTTCCCCCATTGGCTCTCTCTAGTTAAAAAATAAGTTGGAGCTGGGCGTGGTAGTGCACGCCTTTATTCCCAGCACTTGGGAGGCAGAGGCAGGCGGATCTTTGTGAATTCAAGGCCAGTTTGGGCTACATAGTGAGTTCCAGGCCATCTGGGGCTACAGGGAGACGCTGTCTCAAAAAGGACTGCTAATGCCCTTCTCCTCTCCCATGACTGTCACCCAGAGCCTACTTCAGGCCCCTCCTTAACCCTTCTAAAGAGGATACTGTCCTAGCCTGTAGCAGCTATCTAGTTTTGTCAGGTTCTGAATATGTATTGCCCTTTTGCTGCCTAACTTTTTTTTTTGTTGTTTGTTTTTTCTTTTTGAGATAGGGTTTTCCTGTAGCCCCAGCTGGCCTGGAACTCAGAGATCTGCCTGCCTCTGCCTCCTGAGTGCTGGGATTAAAGGCATCCCCCCCCAGGCCCGGTTTTTTAATTTTTTTTTTTTTTTTTTTTTTACAGAATCATGGGGTGTTGTAAAGACTGTGGGAGGTCCTGCATGCCCTTTACCCTTTTCTCCAGGGGGACACTCTGTGGCTGCTGTACAGTTAACCAAACAAGGAGGGGCTAGGCATGTAGCTCAGTTGATAGAGTGCTTGTCCAGCATTCATGAAGCCCTGGCTTGCAAGACCACACACTGTGTTTGTACATGCCTGTGATGCCAGGAATCCCAGGAGGAATCCATTTGGAGGTAGGGGCAGGAGGAGAACTTCAAGGTCATCCTTGGCTACGTAGGGAGTTGGAGGCCAGCCTAGGATACATGTCTCAAAAAAAACTGACACATCCCACACTTTCTCCAGTTTCATTTTCCAAGAGGGAGATTGAGGTGGATTCTTTGCAGCTTTGTTGCATGAAAATTTGGGTAACTGCTACCACAATCAAGGTGCATAACTCTCCTGGCGCTACAAGGTTCTCAGCTCTGCCCCCCTTGGCTCACCTCATCCCTCGCTGCTTTTTTCTATTTCATCAAAGCCCACGCTGTTGCCGTAGTGTCCTGGAATTGCACCATGGCCTGTTGTTTTAACGCCCAGTTCAGTATTAGCACAGGTGCACAGTGAATAATGTCCTACCTGTACATTCCTCCCTCCCTGCCTGTTAAGATGGTACAGCACACACATATTTAAATAAATAAATAAATAAATAAATAAATAAATAAAAAGGTAGGATGGCTTCTTGGTATAAGAACCAAGGATGTTTGCACTAAGACATTGTTCTTAACTCAGCACCTTGGAGTGATCACTGCCTCTGGGGATATCAGGTCAGAGTGTCTGTGGGCATGGCCTCATGTAAGTGTCTGTAGATAGAGGATCCCAGGACATGCCTCTGTGGCCATGCTTCACCTGGAAGACAGTCACGTTGTTTCAGAATTCTAGAATCTGTTAGGAGCAATATGCACCGGCTTGTGGCAAGATCAGAGCTGTTTCTGGATCAGAAGTGTACATAAAGTAGGAGGTGTTGGTAGCATTCTTGGCCAGGCCTTAGTCTTCTTACTGGAAGACAGTCACGTTGTTTCAGAATTCTAGAATCTGTTAGGAGCAATATGCACCAGCTTGTGGCAAGATCAGAGCTGTTTCTGGATCAGAAGTGTACATAAAGTAGGAGGTGTTGGTAGCATTCTTGGCCAGGCCTTAGTCTTCTTAACTAGAGAATGGTTCCACATTGCCCTCTCTGCTTACACCCCACTGCAGGCTGAGTGAGCCAAACATGGCGTCTATAAGTGGACAGATGGAGGAGCTGTACATGGCCCACAGCCGGAAGCACATGAACGACACCCTGACTGCTGCTCTCATGGGCGCCTGTGTCACTGCCTCAGCCATGCCCCCCAGGCTGATGATGGAACATGTCCTCTTAGTAAGCGTCCTTCACCACACAGTTGGAATCGAGGTATGCATGTGCCTTTTCTCCATGCCCTGACTGTGTCACCTGCAGTGCTGCCCCACTGTGAAGTCATGAGGTTGAGGAGGGAAGGCCTCCAGACCCCTGGACCCTGGGAACCTGAGCACTGAGGAGAGAGCCCAGTACCCCCCATCTCTCTGTGCAAGAGGAATTGCACTTAGGAAGTAATTTCTTCATTCTAAGAGCTATGGTCACATGTGGGTGGGAGTCCATTCTTTTGCCATTACAAAGCATAATGGAGGCCCTGGACACCTTGTCTGGTGCCCTGTGATTACTGTAATTCATGCTGTTCTGTGGCTGCTGTGGTATCCTCTGTCTTAGATCACACTGGTACAGTTCATTAGACTTAATCGAAATGGTTTGAGTACAGACAATATTTCAGTGAGTTATTGTAAAGTCATAGATGTAACCACCCACAGCACATCAGGAATTTACTTGATTTGAAAACCTGAGGTTATTGGGCCTGCTTCCCATTTACACCTTAGCTAATAGCTGAAGAACAGTGGGATGGCTTGTTCAGGGGAAGTCATTATAGTGCTTTAGCTAATGGCATCCACTTAAACTTGGGCCAGACATGCTGAGCTCTCAGGATGCTGGTTCCCATTAAACTGCTGTGAAAAACCTCCAAACTCCCGGAAGGAAAATGTTAAGGGCAGTGTTCTTGGCTGATGCTCTCCTGTCACCTACAGTTCAGACCTTTGCAGATTTGTGCTAAAACTCAGGTATCAGAATTATTGTTAGCAACAGGAGTTTTATTTATGTTTTAGGTGCTAGGCTGTTAACATTTAATTTTGAAGGCATTAAATAGAATTAAAATCTTTTACCTATTGATAAGATTGGACGTTAGCATGTTGAAAACAACCTCTGTTGGCACCTCAGGTTTTGCTGCTCCCCGCAGTGTTCTGGCTTCTTTGTCACCGTGAATGTAAGACGAGTGTTGTTCGGGTTTCTCTAGAGGAGGGGCTTGAAATGCAAGTCAAGCTTCAGGCTTTTAGTTTTGGTTTCCAGAAGTCCTAAGGCTGTCTGCCACCTTTTTCTGGGACTTTAGCAGTCATTGTTTTACAGTCCAGCAATGTGTGAGTGTGCTTTCCCCTTACACTCTGAGTGTCTGTGGGTCTCATCTTCCCTCAAACTTTTCACTCCACTCATATGTTCACAGTGCATCCTACCTGATAGTGAATTTTAGTATTAATCTGCACAGGTTCCATATCCAAGCTTAGTAAGCTTTCTTAAATGTGTATGAGCGTTTTACCTTCATATATCTAAATATATTCGTGATACACAATGCCTTTGGAGGCCAGAGAGGGCATTGGTTCCCCAGGAACTGGAGTTACTGACAGTTGTTAGCTGTGCTGGAACCAAACCTGGGTCCTCTGCAAGAGCAGCCAGTGCTCTTAACTGCTGAGCCATCTCTCCAGCCCTGTTGTTGATTTTATTTTTTTGGTTGTTAGCCTTAGCCTTTAACAGCTGTGCCATCTCTCCAGCCCCTGATTTTAAAGAAAAGAGTATTTTTACTGGAAAGGCTTAAGCACTGTGGCAAGTAGTTCAGTACTGTCATTTGCTGTCTAGAATCCTCTTGGCCTACACATGCTGGTTACTAAGGTCTGCAGCAGAGTTTCTTAATATATATATATATATATATATTTTTTTTTTTTATTCATTATTTTTATGTTTATGAGTATATGGCCTGCATGTATGTGAGTACACCCGTGTCGTGCTATGCCGCGGAGGTCAGAAGAGGGCTTTGGATTCCCCTGGAACTGGAGTTAAGGACAGTTCATAGCCGCCATGTGGGTGCTGGGAATCGAACCCGGGTCCTCTGCAAGAGCAGTCAGTGCTCTTAACCACTGAGCCATCTCTCCAGCCCCTGCAGCAGAGTTTCTAACCTACCTACATACATGTTATACATTATGTGCTGGGTATTAGTGCAGCTCGATGGGCCAGGTCCCAGAGTGGTATGCTGATGGCTGCTTCTGTCCCTTCAGGTTGGTGCTTGCTTCTTGGAGGCTGTGGTGAGGAAGTTTGACGATGTCTATCGAGATGGAGGTGAGGGGAAAGAACTGGATAATCTGTTTATCATTGTGGCCCACTTGTACAACTTCCACGTGGTGCAGTCTCTCCTCATCTTTGACATCTTGAAGAAACTCATTGGAACTTTCACGGAAAAGGACATTGAGCTGATCCTATTGATGCTGAGAAATGTGGGCTTCGCCTTGAGAAAAGATGATGCCTTGTCACTTAAGGAGCTGATCACAGAAGCCCAGGCCAAGGCCAGCACAGCAGGCAGCAAATTTCAAGACCAGACCAGGGTATGAGTGCCACTTGACCTTCTGAGTGTCCACAGAGCACACAGAATCTCAGAGCCAAAACACGTACCTGAGTGAATGTCGCAATTTGGGTCCTAACGTTTCCATCCTCTTCTGCCCCATGTGGTACTGTGGCTTGATCTTCAATCTGCTAACAGACCTTGATTTTTGAGGGTTTTGCATTTCGTTTCCTCAAACTTGTGATCCTCTCTACTGAGTGCTGGGGTTAGAGGTATGCTCCATACCCTGCTCAACTCAAATATTTTATGATTAAAAACTTGACTCATTCACCCACTCTCAGAGCTGCTTACTGAGGAGGCTCTGTGGCAGGGGCTCAGGTGTCAGCCTGGCTTGGATGTGTGGCTCTTCAGACATTTTTACCATCAGTAAAATGAACTCACAGCTCCTGCCTCACTTGCTGTAAGAGGCATAGGTCAGCACCTAAGGACACCTCATGGAGAAAGAAGACTGTGTCCTGAAGGGCACCCAGAGGGCACCTGAGGGGCTTGGCCAGAGGAGAACATAGGGACCTGTGTGGGGCCTCACTCACCCTCCCAGAGAGCCAGGTTTTTTTTCCCCTGGGGGCCTCAGGTCTCTGCAGGTCGTTCACTGGCAAAAACTCTGCTTTGGTAGACACTGTGGTCCCAGTGTAGAAAAGACGAAGTGGCAAGAGCTGGGAGGAGGGAGTCAAGACACAGGTGTCAGTGGATGTGGCCTTAGAGTCAGATGTGACTGGCTTAGTGGGGAGCAGGGCCAAGGGCTGGAAGATTAGACTCACCCTGAAGGTGGACAGAGGACACGCAGAAGAGCTAAGGCTGTGCCTCTGAAGTGCTGGATGTGCTGTGAGGAGGGATGTGCCAGGAGGATTCAGGAACACCAGGCCAGAGTCCTGGATGTCAGGAGTGAGGGTGGCATTTCCAGGTTAAGTTTAAAAGATGAAAAGGCCGCCAGTGGTCAGGAGAACTCAAGTACAGGGGAGAGCACTGACTGGAGGGATGGGGGTGGGCCTGTTTGCAGCCTGAGCAGCAAGTGATGAGGGCCAGGGGTGTGGGAGTGGAGAAGAGGAGGCCTCTGGGCAGTCTGAGGGGTGAGGCTTGGCTGTTTTAAATACTCTGTATCCCTGAACAGGTGTGGAAGTGGAGGTGGCATATTGCATCTCCAGATAGACCATTGGCAGACTTGTCAGTGGGCGCGTCTGTGTTAACTGATGTGTTTCTTGCCAAGTTGACTCTTAAGTGGTGTAGGCTGTTATGTAACAAGTCCTGAGGGTCTCCTCTTTCCTGTAAGGTGCGGTTCATGCTGGAGACACTGCTGGCCCTGAAGAACAATGATGTGCGCAAGATCCCTGGCTGTGACCCTGAGCCTGTGGAGAAGCTCAGGAAGTTGCAGAGGGCGCTGGTGAGGGGCTTTCCATTGTGGTTTGTCCTGAGCCTCCCTGTCCTCGTGGACATTGTGACGTGGTCAGGGTGTGTCTAGCACAAGTCTTAGAAACTGCACACCTTCCCTAGTGAGACTGGAACATTCATGCCCAGGAATGGTCGAGTTGGTTGAGCACCCACCATGAGTCTCCCTGAGGGGCTAAGCTTGGACTGTGACAGGATCCTCTGTTGGCTCTCAGAAGGCCAGGCCCCAGCTGGACCCAGTCAGTTCAGGTATCCAACCTATAGCCTTGTCAGTTAGGATAAGAATGTTGCCAGTCATCCCAGGTCTCTAGTCATTGGTGTTGCAAAGCTCTGGTCACTGGTTTGGATGATAGGCCCACAGACCCCACACAGAACACTTGAGAGTTGGTAGCTCTGTCCCAGTTGTTCACCAAAAATGCCATTATCAGAGAAAGGGAAGTGAAGAGTAGAGACCAGTCAACAGAGCCATCTCTTTTCTTTCAATCAGGTTCGCAGTGCTGGCTCAGGTTCCGAGACTCAGCTTCGAATCTCCTGGGATGGCATCTTGAATGCAGAGCAGACAGGGCGTTGGTGGATTGTGGGGTCTGCATGGAGTGGAACCCCGATGATCGACAATAGCCATCACACACTGCCGCAGAAGCCACTTGCAGGGACGGTATGGAGGCCCCTGTGCTAGACTGCCTGACCACAGTATCTGCCCTGCCTGGCTCCCTGGTATTCCTGAGTGTTACCGAGATGTACTGCACAGGCTTAGGACTTACAGAAGTAGCTAGCGCTCGTGCATAATTAACTCAGTTTTTCTAAAGTCCCAAAACAATGCAGAAGATATTGCAAGGTTGAATGGGATGAGAGATGTGAAAATTGCATTCATTTTGCAGAGCTTGTCGTTGGAACCCAGACACATGCTGATTCTTGGAAGGTGCGGGTTCCAGTCCCTAGTGTGGATTCAGATTGTGAAAATCCTTTGCACTTGTGTGTATTAGGAACCGAAGTCCATGCATGACCCAGATTTCCTTCCTGTCCGGGACCCTCCCGGAGTGTGCCGGGCTCTGGAAGAGCCTGTGTCTGAACCTGCCCTTCATGCACAGGGTGACCCACCAGGGAACTCTCCCAGTTGAACTCTCCTCTGGTGGTTTTTCTCTGCTGTCTTCTCCCTTTGTAGGAGATACCTAAGAATAAAGATTTGGCATTTACACACACGCATGCACATGTGGTTTGCAGTCATGATGTACTCATGACTCAAGTGTGTGGGTCTCTTCAGTGACTCGGGTCCACAAACACACCATGCTGAGGAGTAGTGGTGGTGTTCTCAGGAGACAGTACCTGTCAGGATGATTGATGGTCTCCCTCTTATCAGGTTAGCTCCAAGATCCTAGAGCTTGCCCGGAAGCAGAGAATGAACACTGACATCCGGAGGAGCATATTTTGCACCATGATGACGAGCGAGGACTTCCTGGACGCCTTTGAAAAGTTGTTGAAGTGAGTGAGCCCTGTGGAGCCTCTTACCTGCCACCTGGTAGGTAGGAACTGGCTGTTCTGGTTTGGGCTTTTAGGTGACTGCCTTGCCTCTCACTGTCCTCTCACTGGGGTCTGTGGGTCCCACATGACCCCTGTAAGCCATTGATCCCTATTGGTTTGCCCTTGGCAGGTGCACTGTGTGACACTAAGATTTGAGGGCTTGACTAGCAATGTTCAGTAACCATCCAGTAGTCTGAGGGGGCTGTTGATTGTCAGGAATTGTTATCTTTCTGATTCTTTTTTTTTTTTAATATTTTTTTATGTGTCTGAGTGTATTGCCTGTGTGTATGTGAGTGTAGCCGTGTCGTACAATGCCGAGGAAGTCAGAAGAGGGCGTCAGATTCCCCTGGAACTGGAGTTAAGGACGGTTTGTAGCCACCATATGGGTGCTGGGAATCGAACCCTGGTCCTCTGCAAGAGCAGTCAGTGCTCTTAACCACTGAGCCATCTCTCCAGCCCTCTTTCTGATTCTTAATTTAAAATTTACAGTATACTTTCTGTAATTAGTTGTACTTTTACAAAGCATTTCTCAGGTGGGCATGGTGGCGTACACCTTTAATACCAGCACTCTGGAGGCAGAGGCAAACTGATCTCTGTGACTTCAAAGCCAGCCTGGGCCATATAGTGAGTTCTAGGCCATTGAGGGATCTAAGCAATTTAAATGATTCCCTTTTCTTTATCTGTTTCAAATTTTAGAATGAAATAAGTACGGAATTCTGATGGTTAGTTTTCTGAATTGGACCTTGTTGATATGGAACCTTGAGCTTGCTGTTTGTTTCTGAGACCTTACTGTGTGGCAGGCTCACGAGCACCCTTTCCCTTCAGTGGGACACAGGCCCCATTATAAGATGAGAATGAATGGAAAACAAGGTTTGCCAACTCTGCTCCTCATGTTCCTGTCCATGTGGACAGACCTATTGGAACCTCCTTATCATCAGGGAGAGTGCCTCATATCTCACATGACAAGGGGGCGGATTCTCTCACCCTATGGGGAATTATAAAGGCCAAACCACATCTTGACGGTCCCGAACAATGAAAGGGAAAATAGCAATTACTCCGTATTCAGTGTCTCCCAAGCTAACATCTGATGGTACTGCAGACTTGACCTTTGTGCAAGCCTGCCACCCAACTGGTATAGGACTTGTGTCCTGGTTCAATCGGGTATAACCTTTACCTTGGGCTTTCAAATCACCTCCTCCTAGTGAAGCTAATCCCAGGACTAACGTTATTACCTGGGTCCTTTAATGTACACATTGACTTTATAGCAGCCCTCAAGAGAGCTCCAAATGGATTTAAGACTAGAAACTAAATAACTGTAGGTTTCAAATAGACTATATTTTGATGGTCAGCAAATAAAAATGTGAATCTAGAAAACTACATTTTCTCATAGTGCATTACTAATAGGTCATTAGTTTGTCCTACTATAGTTTGTTTTCTTATCCACAACTCTTAAACCAAGGAGATGCTCTTCACCCCTAAGAAGGGTTTGATCATCAAAGGGGGGAATGTGGCAAGAATCCCACCAGGACAAAGACAAAGAAATGTAGAATGATTTGTGCCTGAGTGCACATACACAGTTGTGTCTGTCACAACCTTGTAGCACAAAGTACCCAGTCAGGGTATGTGTAGAAAAAGAAAGGGAGCTATACATGGGGTAAAAGAGGCTAAGCTTTCCTCTGGAGCCTGATTTAAAGAACTCTCTCAGGGACTGTACTGGTACAAATAAACTGCTCCCTATAAGCCTTGGGGTCCTGTTCAGATTGCCTACTACCACTGCTTGCTGATTGTAGTTCTGTGTCTGCTAGTCACTCTGTCTCTGAAAGGGCTTCATTGAGGGAAGTTTATTCTGGGCTCAGACAGTCTGACTTGTATTGTTAACCAGCTTCTACCACTGACAGAATGTCTGAGAAAAGCAACTTGAAGGAGAAAAGTTTATTTTGGCTTGTGGTGTCAGAGGTTTTGCTTGGCCCTGTTGCTTTGGGCTTGTGGCAGGACAGTAAGTACATCATGGCAGGAACATGTGGTAGAAGAGATCTGTTTGCCTCATGGAAGTTGGGAAATAGGAAGAGGAGGAGCCAGGTTGCCAATATCCCCCTTATTAAGAACATGTCCCCTGTGACCTAACTTCTTCCCCTCGACTTCTTCCTAAAGGTTCTACCACCTCCAGGAGCCTTGGGGTGAGGACCCCTGTCCTAGTTAGCATTAGCTGTCAACTTGACACAGCTTAGAATTACCTGAAAAGAGTCTCTGTAGAGTGATCATCTCTGTGAGGTTGGTCTGTGGGCATGTCTGTAGGGGATTGTCTTGATTAGTAATGGATAGAGGAGGGCCCAGCCTACTCTGGGTGGCACCATCCCTAGGAGGTGGTCCTAAGATGTGTAAAGAAGCTAGCTGAGTGTGAGTGAGCCAGCAGATGGGGTTCCTCCACGGTTCCTACCTCCATGTTCTTGCCTTGAGTTTCCAACCTGGCTTTCTTCAGTAACGGGCTGTGACCTGGAAACTTAAGTCATTAAACTCTTTGCTACCCAAGTTGCTTTTGGTCAAGAGTGTTTTATCACAGCAGCAGACGCAGACTAGGACCCTCTAGCTGACTCTGTTTTCAGAACGTTAGTATGCCATTATGGAGCATGGTGGTACACACCTGTAATCCCAGTACCTGCAGGACCAAAGCTGGAGAATTATGAATTCCAGGTCAGTTAGGTACCCAAAAAACTGATTCCCTCCCCCCACCTACCCTATCTGTGTTCATGAGAATCCTTAGTTCCGTTGGAACTGTAATTCAGAGGTAGAACATTTGCCTAGCATTTGGGAAATCCTGGACTTCATCCCCAGTGTTACAAAATTAAAGCACCACCAGCCATTAGCTATTCTTGTGAACATTTAACCCCATGGGTTGTTGTAATTATAGCTAAAATGAAACTGGTTGTACCAGCACACCTTGAGTCACATGGTATTTCTCTTGGGATTTTTTGTTGTTTAGGGAGGTCTGGAGGTGGTAAACAGAGTTGCTGTTCATCTCTTAAGGTCATAGAACATCTGCCTTTGTCCATAGCACCAGCTTCAGAGGGCACTCAGTTGGGTCTGGGCATAACTCAGTTGATAGAGTGTTTATCTGGCATGTCCAAGGCTGTAGGATCAACCCTAACATCCCAAGAGAGAAGAAAGGACCGTATTTTTAAGTGCCCCAAACTGAAAGGCCCACACTCCTCCACTAACAGATGGACCAGCTGTGGGTCCTCTTGATAGGTGGGGGTACTGAGGAGCCACATTTAGCCACTTTGTGACTGCATGGCCTGCTGACACACAGAACTGGAGGGACAGAAAGCATGCATGGTGACCTGTGCCTTGGGGGAAGTGCTGCTGCAAAGTGGGAAGGTACATTTGGGGGCTATGGGGTTTTCTGTTTCTGTCTGTACTCACAGGACTGTACACAGAAAAGGATGAAGTTTACTGTGTTTTTCCTTAAGTTGTGGAGGGGAGTGTTTGGGGGTTTGAGCTAAGTCTCACTGTAATAGCTCAAGCTGGTCTTGAACTCACGGATCTCCTGCTTTGGCCTCCTGAGGGTTGGGTTTATAGTCGTGCAGCACTGCAGCTATGATTTGTCTACAAAAACCAGTGTACGGTTCTGTAGCTGCTGCAGAGCTTGGAGTCATGTTGTGCACTCCCGTGTGTTGCCACCTTATTGGAGGATCTGAGGCTAGGAACAAGACTGGCCTGTGGTTGCTACTACTACCTTTATCTGCTCACTTTCAGCTTGGTTTTTCCAGACAGGGAGGTCTCTGAAAGTGGGCTATGAATTCAGTATTGCTGTTTGTCAGCAGGCTTGGGCTGAAGGACCAGCAGGAGAGAGAGATCGTCCACGTCCTCATGGATTGCTGCCTACAGGAGAAAACCTACAATCCTTTCTATGCTTTCTTGGCTAGCAAGTTCTGCACCTATGAAAGGAGATTCCAGGTAACTTAGAAGGTCACAGTTACATAACTTGTACCTTCCTGGTCTTCCAGGCTTCCTGTCTGGCTCACTACCTAAACATAAGTACCCAAGTCAAGAGTCGTGTGTCCCCATCATGGACCTTGTCCGTGCTAGTAGCCAGGACTGCCTGCCTTGGAAGAGAAAATAGAACAGTGGGACAAGGGTAACAAGGGTCTGGAATATCCACCTGGGACTGTGTCTGTCACAGGTGGAAGGACTGTAGCCAAACTGGCTGGACAGCTCTAGTGTTAAAGGCACTAGCCTCTTCTCCTGTAGGTTGATAACAACTTTTCTTCCAAACCCTGGGCAGGTGTCTGCTGATTTGACGGAGAAAACTATAAACAAAAGAGATCTCTGATGATGTCAGGAAGGACAGGGAAGCCATTCCTAACAGTGCTGGCTCCTGGGTGTGACAGAGGAGTGGCTAAGCATAGAGAACCTTTCACTGCATTCTAGTGATCCTCTCCAGCATTTGCCGATTTTAACTTTCTTCTTTTTGTTATTAGATGACTTTCCAGTTCAGCATATGGGACAAATTTCGGGACTTGGAAAATTTGCCAGCCACTAATTTCTCAAATTTGGTTCGTCTGGTGGCACACTTGTTAAAGACAAAATCACTTCCGCTTTCCATTTTAAAGGTTTGTATAATGTAGGAGATAAGTAAAAGGAAAAAATGAATGCCCAGTTAGTGGGTTTGGTTTGGTTTTCCCAACATATATTTATTCCGTTGATGTGTGTGGCATGCACATGCCACAGTCAGGACAACTATCAGGAGTTGGTTCTCTCCTTGCACCGTGTGAATTCTGAGGATCATACTCAGGTCAGCAGGGTTGGCAGCAAGCACCATTACCTGTGAGCTGTCTTGCCAGTCCCAGTTACAGGCTTTTTGATAATCAAGTGAATCTGTTAAGGGTTTGACATCTAATACTTTTTGTGGGTGTTTTGTTTCGTTTTGGTGGGGTTTTGTTGTTGTTTTGGGTTTTTTGGTTTGGTTTGGTTTTTTTTTTTTTTTTTTTTTTTTTTTTTTTAAGTCAGGGTCTCCCTATAACTCCCAATTAGCCTGGCACTCATTATGTGCTAGGCTGGCCTTGATGTGCCTACTTCTGCCTATGCTGGGGTTAACAGCGTGCACTACCATGCCTGGCTGAGGTTAATCTCTTGATCCTGATTATAAAATGGACTGGTCCTCACTCAGGGAGGAGCATGGAGTGAAGTAGGGCTGGCCCTCTCGCAGAGGTGTGCTCGTGGAGCTTCAGTGGGGAACGTCTTGCTCTGAACTCCCTGCCCTGGACTTGAGGCTTCAAAGCCCTGAGGTGCAGGTACACAGCTGTTCCTCTAGAGGTGACAGTCCAGCCTAGGTGCAAGAGGCGGGATCAAGGTAAGCTGGCTAGTGAGGCTTAGACTGTGGGGTCACCAGTGTGCCAAGTGTCCTAAAAAATTCCCAAGGTTTTCATGAGACCCAAAGAGGTAAATAGCAGAGGCAAGTGGGGCACTGGTCTGCAGGGCGGCCTCCTGTTGTGTCCTGTGTGCACATGTCCATTCTGCCATTCTTCAGAGCATCTACTCATGATTCCTTGTGTTTCTTTTGTTGTGTGGTAGGGTTAGGGTTTGACCACTATAATAAAATTGGGGTACTGAGCCCTTATACCATATACTGGGAACTGGAGCAACTTTGAATATGGACATTACAGTGGAACCCTAACTTTAACCATTCAAGTACAAGGCTTGGGTGCTGCCCCTGGCTGAGCAGAAGCAGTGCCCAGAAGCCCATCATGGGCGGTGGGGCTCTGGGGCCAACCCTGACCTGCTCCTGGGTCTGTGTGCCCTCTGCCCTTCTCAGAGGGGTCAGAGACTTGCTCCTTGCTCCTGGGCTTGCCTTTGTGCTCTCCTGGGTTCCTGACTTGGAATGTATGTGCTCAGTGAGCTCTGCTTCCTACTGCCATGCACCCAGCCAGCAGTCAGACCCCCATGAAACCAGACTCCACTGAAATCTGATGTTGCAGAGAACAGGAAGGGTTAAATTTTTCTCAACTAGTTGTGCTTATAAATCATGGTGAAAGTGCTGAATCAGTATAACAATGTTTTTCCATCTCCTATTAGGTAGTTGAATTCAGTGAATTGGATAAACCCAGAGTCCACTTCTTACGGAAAGTATTAACTGTTCTGTTGATAGAGGTGGAAGAAGACGACCTGGGTTTAATTTTTGCCAGGTATGTACCCAGTGTGTCTTGATCAGACATGGGAAGGGAACATAGAGTTTGTTCACTCCGGTTGGTTTATAAAAGCCAGGGTCGTTATGTTTTTAGTAAACCATTTCAGTCTTAATTTTAACCTGTAATGCATTCAATTTTAGAAACATAGAACATAGCCTAATAGCCAACAGGGTGATTTGGGTAAATGGGATTTGTTGGGTTGTTTGGATTTTTTTGTTTTCTCCTTGTGAGGTGCTGGGACTTGAGCCCAGGCCTCTTATACTAAGCTTGTGGCACTACCACTGAGCCTCATCCCCAGCCCCAAGAAGTTCTTAACTGAAGCTGGGCATGGTGGCTCATGCCTGTAATCCCAGCACTCAACAGGCTGAGGCAGGAGAATTGCTGCAAGTTCAAAGCTGCAAGTGAATTCCAGGCCAGCCTGGCTACATTGTAAGACCCTGTCTCAAATAACAAAAGAGAAGCTCTTGACAAAGAATTCTACTTTAAGGGGAAGCTGGGTGAAGCCAGGTAGGGTAGCATACACCAGTAATCCTAGCTCCTAGGAGACTGAGATGTGAGGTTTGCACTCGAGGCCACCATGTAGCAAGGCCCTGTCCTTAAAAAAGAAGCCACATGCAGTGGCACATGCCTATGGTCCCAGCCTAGGAGGCTGAGCCAGGAAGATTTGAGTCCAGGAGTTCTAGGCAGCATAGCAAGACTACCTTAAAAATAAGGGGTGAGGCCAGGCATGGTGGCGCTCGCCTTTAATCCCAGCACTCGGGAGGCAGAGGCAGGTGGATCTCTTGAGTTTGAGGCCTGCCTGGTCTCCATAGTGAATCCAGGAGAGCTGGGGCTACAGGGAGACCCTGTCTCAAAAAGACCAAAAAATAATAAAATAAATAATCAAATCAAATCAAAAAGGGGCGAGAGCCAGGTGTCCTGATGCACTTTTTTTTTTGGGGGGGGGGGTTGTTTTTGTTTTTGTTTTTTGTTTTTTGTCTTTTTGAGACAGGGTCTCTCTGTAGCCCCAGCTGTCCTGGAACTCACTATGTAGACCAGGCTGGCTTTGGCCTGCCTCTGCCTCCCGCATGCTGGGATTAAAGGCGTATGCCACCACACCCGCTGGGACACATCTTTAATCCCAGCACTCAGGTGGCAGAGGCAAGCGGATCTCTGAGATTGAGGTCAGCCTGGTCTACATAGTTCCAGGCCAGCTGGGGTCACAAGGAGACCATGTCTCAAAAAGACAATCAAGCCGGGCGGTGGCACATGCCTTTAGTCCCAGCACTTGGGAGGCAGAGGCAGGTGGATCTCTGTGAGTTCAAGGCCAGCCTGGTCTACATAGTGAGTTCCAGGACAGCTGGGACTACAGGAAGACCCTGTCTCAAAAAGAAAAAAGGAAAAAAAAAGACAATCAGATAGGTAGGCTAGAGAGGTGGCTTAACAGTTAAGAGCACCTGTTATTCTTGCAGAGGACCCAGGGGTTCAGTTCCCAGCATCCATGTGAAAGTGACAGCTGACTGTATTTCCAGCTCAAGAGACTCTTGACACTCTCCTAGGCAGTGCACACATATGGTGAACATACATATGTACATACATACATACATACGTGTAAGAAAACACTCATACACATAAAATAGAAATAAATCTTTTAAATAGCCAGGCGTGGTGGCGCATACCTTTAATCCCAGAAGAGACAGAGGCAGGCAGATGTCTGAGTTCAAGGCCAGCCTGGTCTACATAGCAAGTTCCAAACCAGTTGGGGCTTCAGGGAGACTCTGTCTCAAAAAGACCAAAAATAAATAGAAGGGATGTAGAAGGAAGTGGGGTGTGGGAGTAGCTCAGTGGCAGTGTGCTTGCCTGCTGCAAACCTTGCACTTTATCCCCAGCACCATAACCTACAAATGCCTAAAAGGAGGCTTTGCCTTGCTTCTCGAAGCATCAGGCCCTGCCCTGGAAGGCCAGCCCCTCTGACCTGTCTCCAATTCCCTTTCAGGGTAGCTGACAACCCAAAGCTGGGGATGCTGCGAGAAGGCCTGAAGCTCTTCATTGGCCACTTCTTATTGAAGCACGCACAGGCCCACCAGAGTGCAGAGGAAGCCAGCCTTCTGAGGGAGCGGGCAGGCCTTGCATCAAAATCTCTGCAGGGCAAAGCCATGCTGAGGCTGTAGCCCGGGAGATGTCACTTATGCACTCAGGCCTGTCATGACAGTGGGAGGAGTTACGTCGGTCTGTTGTGGTTTATTGTATTTTAGGATGTTTGGGTTTTAAATTTTTTTTATGTGAGTGTTTTGCCTCTGTGTGTGTATGGTGCACCCGTGCATACCTGGCACCCAAGGCCAGAGGAGGGTGTTAGAGCCCCTGGAACTGACGTTACAGATGGTTGTGGGCCATCATGTGGGTGCTGGGAACTGAATCGGGGTCTTCTGTAAGAGCAGCCAGTGCTCTTGACTGCTGAGGCATCTCTCCAGCCCCCTCAGATGATTCTGTTTGTTTCAGCTTTGTGTGTATGGCTATAGCAGGAGGAAGCAAAGGGGAGAGGATGGCGCAGATGCTGGGCAGTGTTCTGTGTGGAGCCCTGGGTGGATTCTTTGTTGTTTGATAGATACATTAAGCCACTAGGGGGTGCTGTCATCATAAATAGATACGTTTTTGTCTTTTACAATGTTGGTTATAAATTCAAAAACTGTTAGTAACTGGTGCATGGGGTCTAGGGACTGTTTTCTAGACAGCTGAGGTTTGGGGTTGGTATTGGGTCCTTGGCAGGAGCAAAGTGAGAACATTGGCAGAGCATGGCTGCTGGGGAAGGAATTAGCACAGACCTGCTAAAGACTCCTGCCCTGCTCAGCAAGGGCAGGAGACAGTCTGCAGATAGGAACGGTCTTGGCCGCCAGCAGCTCTGCAGATTATGGATGCTTTTTATTTTCCAACCTTAGAATTTGCTTCTCTCCAAAAAGCTGTGGACCTACCTAATCCTGACCTTCGGTTGTTGTAATAGAAGTAGAGAGGTTGTAGGTTAGCCCTTCTGTGCAGCACAGTGCTGTCCTGGGCAGGTGGACACAGTGTGGGGGTGCTGATGCCATGTGAATCACCCTTTGTTTCTGGTGCACCTTTGAATGTTTCAGTGTGACCCTGTAGCACTCAGTGTTTAGATCACCATGTGCTTTACACTTTGAGATGTGCAGGCAGTGTATTGCTCTTCTCGTTGCTGTGGCAAATGCCTGGCAAAAGCAGCGTGCAGAAGGGTTGTTCTGGCTCATGGTTGGAAGGTCCAGTCCATCATGGTGAGGAGGTCATGGCAGCAGGACCTCCAGGCAACCGAGCATTGCATCTGTTGTGAGGAAGCAGAGAGATGAGTGCTGGTGCTGAGCTCACTTTCTCCTGTTTAGTCCAGGACCCCAGTCCTTGGACAGATGCTCTCACAGACCCGACCACAGTTTTGCCTCCTAGGTGAATCTAGATCCTGTTGAGTTGACGGTATGTAGAGATTTGGGGGCTGAGGATACACCTCGGTGGAACACTTGCTTAAACCCCTAGGTTCACACACCACACAAAATGTGCATACATGGATCTCTTAAAATGTATCATACTGACTGGCTGTCGTGGTGCACACCTTTAATCCCAGCACTAGGGAGGCAGAGGCAGGCAGTGTTGGAGCAACCGGTGCTTGTGTATAGATTTCTTACAGTAAAGGTTAAGAGCTAATGTATACAATCACTAAAAAAATGGAATTTCATCTGTAAAATAAACTTTATTTAAAAATAAACCTCTTTCAGCCAGGTGTGGTGGTGGACGCTTTTAATCCTAGCACTTGGAAGGCAGGGGCAGGTTGATCTCTCAGTTCAAGGCCAGCCTGGTCTACATAGTGAGTGCCAGGTCAGCTGGGGCTACAGGGAGACCCTGTTTCAAAAAAAACAAAAAATAAATAAATAAATAAACAAACCTCTGTTAAAGTGCTCTGTAGACTCACCACTGAGTTCTGTGGCACAGAGGCTGGCTTGGGTCCACGTGGGAGGGCAGGAACGCCAAGAACGGGGTGGCTTCCACCTTCCTGGAAGCCACAGCCACAGGGTCTAGTGAGATTTGCTCAAACCCAGTCCCTCACCAGACTCCTTGTCAAGTGACTCTTCCTGAAACAAAATCCTGCCTGTCTGTTCAGCCCAGATGGCACCAGCAGAACAAAGAAAAGATGTCATCTGGACAAACCAGTAACATGACGGGTCACTTACAGGACAGGGCTGCCAAGGACAGCCTAACACCCGTAGTCCCCTGGAGAACGTGCTAGCAACCAACCACTGCAGTGCAGGCAGTTTGCAGAGAACTTCCCCTAAAAAGCCTCTGAAGACCCTGAGCCCCCTTCTTGGCCCATGAGGGACTGGGAATAGGCTTGATCTCAGGAGGGCCTCCTTCCTGCTGGTGATTGCAGCTGATGATTAAGATGACTACTGTCTTGTCCAAATGGACGGAACAGCTGCGCACAGTGGGGCTGGTGTTCAGTGGTGATTCTTGCTAACAGTTTGGTTGGGAAGTGATTTTTCTCTCCTGTTACCCATGTTCTACAGTGAGCAGCCCCTCTCCACTTAGCACCAATGTGGACCCTTAGCATATTTTACTCCAGAGGTGTAGGGCAGAACTGTGGCTTATTTTAGCCCACTTTCATGTGATTGACATTCTAAAAACTACAGTTCAGTGTGTACAACCTGATGAGTTTGAGGATAAGTATGCACACATGAAACCATCCCCGCCATTGGCCTTTGACACATCTGTCACCTCTCAGAGTTCCCTCCACACCTTGATCATCATCATGATTGTGACTGTGTTTGGGGTAAAGACATTTAGTGCAGGGTGTGCCCTCCGAGCTCTTAGCTGTGGTCCCCATGCTTTGAGGAGTGTCTTCAGTGTCCTGCATAGCTGAGTGTTGGTACCCTTACCCATCACCTTCCACCTGCCCCCTAGCCACTGGCAACCACTGCCCTCTGCTTCTTACCACAGAGGGATGAGGTTTATGCATGTGTGTGTTCTGTGTCTGGATTATTTTGCTCAGCATGATGCCTCCATCCACATGGTCTCAAGTAGCAGGATTGCCTTCTGTGAAGGCTGAGGGTCATACAGACCATTCTCTGTCCATTCGCCTGTCTGCACTCTCATGCTCTTGTGAACAGAGCTGCAGTGAGCATGGAAGTGCCCATGTCTTCATTGCTCTAACTTCAGTTCTTTGATGCATACCCAGAAGAGGGTTTGCTGGATCCTGTGGCCTTTCTGGTCCTAATTTTTAGAGGACCTTCCCCCATTTTCCATAATGACTATACCAACTCGCAGTAGTACTCTTTGTTTCTTTAGCAGGAGCCATACAGACAGGTGAGCAGTGACACCTTCTGGTTTTGATTGGCATTTTTCTGGTTGATGACTGGTGCTTTATATGTGTGTTGTTCTGAAGGGGCTGGAGAGATGCTCAGTGGTTACGAGCACTGGTTGCTCTTGCAGAGGACCTGGGTATCCATTTCATATCTGCTTTGGAGAAATGTTTGTTCAGATCCTTTGCCAGTTTTTAATCAGGTTGGGGATTGGTTGTTTCTGTTCAGTTGTTATGAGTTCCTTATAATTTTGGATAGTGACTCCTTCCCAGACACATGCTTCTCCCATCCTGAAGCCTGCCTTTCTCTTCAGAATCCTTTTTTTTTTTTAATTTTTTATGTGTTTGAGTGTATTGACTGTGTGTATATAAGTGCACCCATGTCGTGCAATGCCTATGGAGGGCAGAAGAGGGTGTCAGAGTCCCCCGGAATGGGAGTTACAGATAGTTACTAGCCGCCATGTGGGTGCTGGGAATTGAACCCAGGTCCTCTGCAAGAGCACCCAGTGCTCTTAACCACTGAGCCATCTCTCCAGCCCCTTCAGAATCTTCTCAGCTCAATACAGTTCCACTTATTTTTTTCCCCCTTTGGTTACCTGTGCTTTTGGATTCATATTGAAAAAGTCTTTGCCAGCCAGGCATGGTAGCACATGCCATCAAGCTCAGCTCTCAGGAGGCAGGTGAATCTCTGAGATCAAGGCCAGCCTGGTGTACATAGCAAGTTCCAGGGCCTCTGGGGGCTACAGGGAGACCCTGTCTAAAAAAAAACTCTTTGCCAAGACCAATGTCAAGGAAACTTTTCCTCTAGATTTAGTGTCATAATTTATATTTAAGCCTTGACTTGAATCCAGTGTGAGTTGATTTCTAGAAATGATTTAAAGTAAGCTGGGCGTGGTGATACACATCTCTAATCCTAGCACTCAGGAGGATCTCTGTGAGTTCAAGGCCAACCTGGTCTACATCTGGAGTTCCAGACCAGCTGGGGTTACAGGGAGACCCTATGTCAAAAAGACAAAAGAAAAAAAGTCCAATTTTAGTTTTTTGCATGTGTTTTCACAGTACCAGGTGCTGAAGACACCGTCTTTTCCCCACTGTGTGTTCTTGGTACTTGTGTTAATAGCAGTTGGTGGGGTGTGTTGTTTTTAGGTCCTCTGTCCCTTGTATTGGTCTGTTTTTCCTGGTATCTTGCTGCTCTGCTGACCACAGGTAGGAGGTAGTCTAAAATACAGGGTGCAGTGCCCCTAGCTTTGGTTTTTCTCAAGATTGTTTGGCTCCTTGTGGTCTTTTGTGGTCAATGAAATTTAGGATTGTGGGGGAAATGCCATTGGATTTTGCTAAACATTGCTTTGAGGGGCTGGGACTGTGGCTCTTGAGACACTTTTGGACGTAGTCTGTTTTGTCTGATGCAAGTGCGCCTGCCCGCTCCCTGTCTGCATGGACCCTTTCCCATCCCTTACCTTTCCACCGTCAGCCTGTGTCTTTAACTGTGGAGTGAGTCTCCACTGAGCAGCTCTTGTTGGAGGGCGATTGTTCCCAGCCAACCGCCTTCCATCTTTTGGCTGGAGAAACTTAACTGCTGACATTTAAAATAAGCATTTCGGGGGGGGGGGGATAGCTCAGCGGTCAAGAACACCGGCTGTTCTTGCAGAACACCTGGGTTCAAATCCCAGCACCCACATGGCAGCCAACAACTGTCTGTAACTCCAATTCCAGGGGATCCAACAGCCTCTTCCGTCCTCCACAGGCATTGCAAGACACGGGTGCACTTACTTACATGCAGGAAATACACACATACACATAAAATAATAAAACAAAAAATAAAATAAGCATTAGGGTTTGGAATACAGCATTTTCCGGGTTTTCTAGATATTGAATCACTTGCATGAAGCTCTGGGTTCAACTCCCAACACTACAAAAATGAAAATAAGCCAGACGAGGTGGTGCACGTCTTTAATCCCAGCACGCCTTTAATCCCAGGCAGAGGCAGGTGGATCTCTGTGAGTTCAAGGCCAGCCTGGTCTCCCTAGTGAGTTCCAGGACAGCTGGGGCTACAGGGAGACCCTGTCTGAAAAAGGAAAAAAAAAGAAAAGACAGTAATTGTTGATAAGTGGGACGTTGTTATCACTTTCATCAGTTGCTTTCTGTTCTCGGGATCCTTTCTTCCTCTGCTACTGTCTTGAAGTTCATGGTTTTTGTACTGGAATACGTTTTCTCTTTACCCTGAGGATTGCATAAGAATCCCATCATAACAAGGGTGCATGTGAAGCTGATGGCAACTCAGATCACATATGGAGACTGCACGTTGCTTCTCCACGTCACCCCCATCGGTTTTGTGGCAATTTAGACACATGTCCTCGGCTTATTCAGTGATAATGTGATGTAGCGATAGTACTTTGAAGACGTGTTGTTTAGCTTTTTTACTTGTAGGAGTGTTTTGCCTCCGTGTAAATGTACCAGATGCATGCAGTGCCCACAGAGGCCAGAAGAGGGCGTCAGATCCACTGAAACTGGACAGTTGTGTGCCACCATGTGGATGCTGGGAACTGGACCCAGGTCCTTGGGAAGAGCACCAGTTACTTGGATGGAGACCCTAGACAGTTAAGGGTAGGGAAAGCCGAGTGCTGGGTGTGCATGAGCTAGGTGTGCATGCGTTACCCTTTCCCTTTCTGCTCTTGACCGTGGGTTTGATGTGACCAGCTGCTGCCAGTTCCCACCTCGATGTCTCTGCTCTGCTCAACTAACGAAGTGTGAGCTAAAATGTCAGAGTGTTTTATCAGAGCAATGGGAAAAGATCAGAACGGGGTGGGGTTTAGTTGCTGTTTCCATTTTTAGCTCTTCCAGTACATCATCCCATTGTCCTTCTGTCTTCCAAGTTCTCCAGGAAGTCGTCTCAGAGGGAAGAGTCGGCCTTTGCATGTACTAAGCCTCTTCGTGCTGCTTCCAAATTTCTCTCTTTGCCTTTTAGCAGTTCAGTTATGGTATGTCCTGGCTAAGACCCTGTCCACTCGTCTGGGTTCATTGTGATGCCTGGCTCTAGTTGTTCATTTCCCCCTCCAGTTTTGAGCATTTTCACTTTTATTTCTGTGGAAGCTTTCGCCCCTGCTCTGTCTGGAGCTCCCGTGCTGCGTATGTTGATTGTGGGATGCAACCCTAATGCTGCAGGCTCTTTGTTCACGTCATTCCTTTCTCTTTTTGTTCCCCTCTGCAGAAGATGTCAGTATCTTTTTGGATTCACTGGTTGTTTGGCCTGCTTTTGAAGCTCTCTGGGCTCGTTCAGACGCTGTGACCTCAGCTGCAGGATTTCCATGTGGTTCTCCTTGTGGTTTCTTTCTCTTCTGTCTTGCCCACGTGTGCTTTGCTGTTTTTAGCTGTCCATCTGCACTCTCTTACAACTCACCGAGCTGCATTGAGACCGTTGCTTTTTAATTCCTCACCGGGAAGTCTGCTCCTCACTCCCCAAACTCCACTTTGTCCCTCTGACTTTGTCAAACCTCGCAGCCCTGTCTTCACGGTTGAAGAAGTAATTGCCTTACTCCATCTGACTGACTGACCTCTGGGAAAGTCTTCACCATCTGACCCGGCAAGGGGCTTGGGGACCCCCAGTGGCCGAATGCACCTGCTCCGCTTCTGTTCCTCCTTAGGGACTGGAAGCCTAGTCTCCACCCTGAAAGCCAGGTGTGATGCAGTGAGCTTCCCATTTGTTTTCCCTAGACCTGTGCCCTCTAGTGTTCACCCTTCTCCCAGCCAAGCAGAGTAGAGCTGCTGCTGAGATCCATTCCTGCTGCTGAGCTCTGACTACTGTCTGGGGCACATAGGTACCATAACCAGGGTCACATGGACTGCTGGGGTGTGCTTCAGCTAAGGGATTCTGATCCGCAAGTGAGTTGTCCTGGGGACTCAGTTTCTTGGTGGAGTCTGGTCTGATCAGTGGGACCGATGCCAGTTGAGCTCCTTACATGTACTGTGAGCTCCTCCCCTCTTAGCAGTGCCCATGTGCTTCAGCTGTGCTGAGCCTCTTAGTGTTCTGGAATGCGGCAGAGTGGACCCCCTGGGCAGAGCCTTGGGAGCCCCGTGCTCATCAGTTCTCACTTCTCTTTGAGAGAAACCACTAGCAAGGATACTCTTTGAGGAGGGACTATGCAAGTAAAACCTTGTCTTTACCTTCTTCAGTGTGTGCTCTTGGGTGTTTTCCTCCACTGGATCCTGGCACCTTGCACAAAGATACTCTTGTCAGTGCGTAGTTATCACATCAGCGTTCCTGTTGGGGATGAGGGCTGGGACCCCTGTTTTGCCTGTGAGTACTGTTATGCTCTGTTGTTCAGATTTGGCCAGAAGGAGCCCCTTCTGTGCATCTCAACACTGTTTAGCATTTGCTCATTTTCTGCTTGCTTCCTCCTTTATTCCTCAGCTGTTTCTCCAGTGAGCCTTGGGGACTGGTGTTTAGAAACCAAGAAATGGGCTGTAGTGACGGCTCAACAGTTAAAATCACTGGCTGCTCTGGCAGAGGATCTGGGCTTGGTTCTCTGCACCCATGTTGCCGAGTATATACACATGCAGAGTATATACACAGCACCCACGTATACATGAAAGCCAAGTTCATAGGGATGACTCAGGCGCACACCCACTGCACCGGTGGTCACTAGTCTTCCCGTTCCGTATCTGCCTCTCTCTCCCAAGAATGAGAACTTGGCCTCCCTGCAACCAGCTCATTTACTTACTTGCCGAGTTCCATAGTGCACACAACGTGGTTTTAGAATGGCTGACCAAAGGTCTGTAGAAAACTATGTGATTAGTTCAAGATGTGCTTGTGGGTCCGCTGGGATTGGTGCTGAGGCTGAGGTGACAGAGCCAAAGCACCTGATGTTGAGTTGTGGTTGGTTCTCACTTCCCTGCTCTGAAATGCAGACAGTGCCATTGTTTCTGTTTGTATTCCATTTGGGCCCGCCCTCCATCCTTCTGATTTATGGATTGTAAGTTATTTTTAACAAACCATTATATTCATGAAGTTTTACTGTGTGCTGTGTCCTTCTAACATAATCCAGAACAGAGAACCTTTGAAATTCCAAATACCCCTGTTTATCAGTAAACCAGATGTGGGTCTCTGGTATGCTCCAGCTGTGGAAGTGTGGCTTATTACCAGTGGCCACTGCCCTGTGACTTTCCTTAGTTCTGATTACCTGGAGGCATATGTGCCCAGAGCCATGGGTGGAGGCCAGCTGGCCATGCCTCTCAAAGGGGCCCTCACACAGCCCTGCTTGGATGCTGCCTCTATTGTCTCACCAGCTTCTGCAGAGGTGGAGGGAGGCATATGTGCTCTGGGAGCATCCTGAGTTTCCTCAGTGTCCTCTGGGTTTTTATATAAGGAATCACATTAAAACCCTGCCTGGCTTGTCTGAAGGGCAGGACCCCAGTCCTCCTTCCAACTTCCCTGTCTCCTAACACCACCATCTGCACTCTGCACAGGTGCCTCCTGGGGCCACTGCCCAGTGCCATAACCTTAGAGCTTCCTACACTCATGACAACCCCACAAGTCCGCACGCCTCCGTCTCTGACCTGGCTGTGGCTGACTGGACTGGGCCAGAATGGACTTCAAAGCACCCAGCTTCAGGCTGCCAGAACTCTGCCGGCCAGGGCATCAGAGGGGCCAGGTCCCACAGTCAAGGGCTCATGATGGATAGAAGGAAGGGCTGCGTGACAGACTGCACCAGGAGATGCTGCACAGAGCCACGGGGCAGAGGGTGACAGGATGAAGGGCAGAAATTATCAGTTGGTGGCAGCTAATGGGGGAACCTGGCAGGCAGCGGCTGTGGCTACCTAGGTGTGCCACCTCTACTCCACCCTCCTGGTCCTCCTGCAGCAGGAACAGGCCAGCTAAGGGCTCTGAGGCTCTGATTCTGTCACAGCTAGGGCCCCAGGAGTGAGAAGAGCTTCAAGCTCGGATACCTGCATGAGCACAGCTGGGAGGTGGGACAGGCATGCTACCATCACCCCAACTGGCCTGAAGGTCAGGAGCACCAAGAGCTCCTTCGTGGCTGGTCCCATGTCTGACTCAAACCAACTAGAGGCAGGTATGGGGGTATGGGCAGCCTGCTCCACCCTTACCTTCTTGCATCTCATCTAGGGTTCTCAGTGCAGCTGTGGTCTCCATCATAGCAACAGGCCCGGCCACTGGATCCTCCCACAGGTCATCCTGCAAACAGCCCTAAGGCTGGATGTGGAACTGCCTCCAGCCTCCCCACCCCAAGCTCTTGTCAGTATCTTGCTCTCCAGCTGAAAGCTGGTGCCAAAATCATAGGAGCTCAATCTGAACACGAGAGATGGTGAAGCTCAAGTTGTTAGGGTTATACAGCACCCTCTTGACATTCGAAGTCCCCAGGAGGTTTCTGGAATAGTCTTACTCTGGTTGTCCTCCACTGGTTGTGGCTTAACATGGCAGAGAATTGGGAGGTTTAGTGGGTCAAGTGCATGGAGTGGTCACTTCTAGCATCCCACTCAGTAAGGGAAATCAGTACCGCTTCCCTGGGGCCCAGCTCCCAGCACACAGCCCTTCGGAGAACAAACCCCACTGCCACAGTCGCAGAAATTGGTCAGGATTGGAGGCTGAGGTGGAGAGAGGATGTGAAGAAACTGATTTCGGTCTGAGGCACACTGCATTTCCTGGGGCTGTGGAATCTGCGGAGGTCAGGGCTGGGGGGACTTTACCATCCCACTTCTGGGTAGAGCCTATGAACCTCAGCATCTGGAATCCCCATTGGAGAGTGAAATCATGAGAGACGAGGGCTGAGAATGGACTCTGGACAAGTCGAGCAGCCTGACACAGGCCATAGAGCTGTCCAGTCAAGTGAGCGGTACCTGAGGAAGATGGGGGTCCTGGGAGTCAGCTGTGTATTCTCTAGAACCTTGTTAGCTCCCTGCCCAGGGAAGGATCCTATGTCTGTTGGGATGCTTGGGCCATGTGTCCATGTGGCCACAGAGGCATTAAAGGTCTTCGGGAAGGCAGCCCTGCCAGGGCAGAGGCCACTTTTCCTTTCCACACCTTTGTGTCTTACATCACAGGCTATGCTGGTGCAATGCGGGGAGAGACTTGGCTGCTTGGAAGTAGCATTCATGGGAAGGGGACATTTACCTTGAGTAGAGCAGAACAATTGTGAAAAGTGTTTGCACAGGATGATGAGCAGGGACCTCCAGGCCAATGTGAAGTGGCCCAGGTTGAGGGTGATCTCAGGGCTCAGACTCCCACGCACATTGGGGATAACAGTGCTGCCATGTGTCCCGGAAGGCGGCTCGGCACAGGCTGAGCGACTGCGACCTTGACATGTCCAGACAAGGACGTACGATTGCTGCCCTGCCTTCCCTGAGTCTCCAGCTCACCTTCCCAACTGAATAGGACAAGGCTTCTGAAGGTGACAGACCACTGCCTTGGGAACGAGCTGTTAGTCACTCCTCTCCAGCCTCCCGGTCGGCTAGTACTGCCTGAGCTGTGAGGGAGAGGTGGAAAGGCAGAGTGGGCTCGGTGGGGTGTTGGAGGGAGTGGGAAGGAACGTTTTTGAAGGTATTCTTGACGATCATGATGACGGACTGTTTGTTTCATTTTACTTTTGCAGAAGTTTTTCCGAGGAAAGAGCAGACTGTTATTATTTATTTACTTATTTATTTATTTATTTATTTATTTATTTATTTATTTATTTATTGGCTCACTGATTGCTAATAGCCGGCAGCACCAACCATACTCACTTTTACATCAGCCTGTATATACACTTGAGCCTGTATATACACTTGCATATGGACGTCTGCACACACGTTTGATACTATTGCCTGAATGTGCAGACGTCACTCCTGACCATCAGCCTGCCTTCCACGGATGCAGACATTTCCCACATACCCTCAATGCCATCACAGTACCTGAGTACACCCACCTGGGCTCCACACGTACCAGACTCCGTGTTCTCCCTGTTAATGGTATTTCTATAGCTGCTCCCCTAGAAGGTAAATAGGGCCAAATGTTGTACTATTTCTCTTTTACAGAGACAACCCCTACCCCATCTTTAAATCCCCCCAACCTTGGGAATCTTTAAAATATTTTATTTATTATTACACTGTTTATTTTATGTGTGGTGCCCATGTTGTGCAGTGCCCACTAAAGTCAGAAGGCGTTGGATCCCCTGGAACTGGAGTTGCAGACATTTGTTAGCCACCATGTGGGTGCTGGGAATTGAACCTGAGTCCCCTGCAAGAGCAGCCAGTGTTTTTAACTGCTGAGCCATCTCTCCAGCCCCCTTGAGAATCTGAAGAGCCCTGGCCAGTTTTGACTTTGGGTGTTCCTCATCCTGAATGTCTGGCTGGTTTGGGATTGTACACATTGGGAATGTTGCTGCCTAGAGGCCCCAGGCTCCTCACACGCTGGGCTGCTGCAGCCCCTCAGAGTACGCACCAAGCTGATTGTACAGTTGAGGCCCATCTTTTCCTGTAGGGTGATTAAAGGACCTGTGTGGCATGATGGCGGCCAGGCAATGACAGTCTGGACTGTGAATGGTGGGAAGGCCAACTGATGGGAAACCCAGAACACTTTTGTTCACTCTAGAGAAATGATTCCCAATAAGAAGAAACATTCAAAACAAGACCCAAGGCACCTGGATGAACCTGGTTCCCAGCACCTCAGAAAAGTGGAACCTGGGACAGCACAGCACAGAACTGAGGCCGCGGTGATGGATTACTAGTGTCATTGTTTAATTTTTCATGGCCAATATCTGATTTTCTAGAAAGAGTCAACTCCAAGCAGTTGTGCCTAAAGGCATAATTGCCAGACAGGATACAGAAGCCACACAGGCAAACCAGACTTCCTGTAAGTACTTGCCCAGGACCTGAGGCTTTGGAAAAGCAAGTGTTTGTGCTTGGGGCATAAAACACTCACTGAACTCATCAAAAACACAATGTGATTATTTGAGATTTATTTTATCCTTGCCCTCCACCATTTGATTAGTGAAGCAAATGCATTTCATCTGGTCCAGGCTGACGACACCTTGCCCCATCAGTGGTCACCTGCACTCGGTGCATGGTCTCCCATGGTTGGTGGGAGCTAGAGCCCCTCTGGTTTCTGAATCAGGCCTAGCAGGTGACAGGGTCTGCGTTTCCACTTTAGCAGCAGCAGGACTAAGCTGATAAACCAGGCTGGGAGCCGGCCTCACACTGGAACAGGGGGCCAGTCCTAGGGAAGATGCCAGGCCCTACCTTCTGGAGCCTCACCTGAGAAACATGGCGCCATGGTTCACAAACATAATACCCAATGCAGATGTAACCAGGACAAGCTACACAGCAGGCGCAGCTCATGTTCATATGAACACGCAAGGACCTGTCCACCCCTCAAAGAGGTGAACTGTTAAAATAGCCCACCAGGATGGTAGGAGTGTTCTTCCAGAAGGTTCTAACAAGGTCTGGGCTGCAGAACCTAGAAACATCCTCAGAGAATCCTGGTGTTGTGGTGCTACCTCTCAGAGCCTCTGGATGGAAAATCTCAATCACAGTGACCTCCAGAGCCACATGCTGCCTCCAGGGCTGCTGGCAGCCGTTTCACCCAGAAATGGAGCCCGGTGGCCTCCTGGGGCCCTGCCCTCCAGAACTCTAGACCCTTCCTGGTCTAGCTAACACGGGTAGGAGCAGAACCTGCCACTGGCTCCAAAGCACCTCCCCGAAAAGAGGCAGTTCATACATAACACCTTCTTGTTCCCAAGCAAAGACTTAGCTGGAGATGTGGCAGGAGCAGGTCCTAGCGCGAGGGTTCAGCCTAAAGTCCAGGAGGCCTCCTGCTGGCCTCCTGCTCCTTTCAGTGCCAGATTCATCTGTGTCACCCAGTTCTAAAGAACTTACATTTCACATAGCCCCGGGACAGATGGTAAGGGGCTCTACTCACCCTCTCTCTCCCTGGCACTGTGGGAGAGTCTCAGGGTCGGAAGTCCGAGTGTGGAGTGTCAAGTGTTGCTGCTACAGCCACAGTGGGAACCGCCGACCCGACAGACCGAGGCACTCCCCCCTCTTAATGGCATAATAAAGGGCTTTGTTACCTGTGAGGGAGAGGTCTGATAAAAGCAGAACGCTATCACACTGTCTGCGATTAGGAGGCAGCCAGCCCTGAGACGGACTGACATTTATGAGCAAATATAATTTATTTCTGTTCTCTGATTGTGAAGGTCACGGTGGTTTAACCCATGGGGAAGGCCTCATACATTATCTGCTCCAATAGAACTGGGAAAGAAAACACCAGCGGTCATTAAAAGCGAATTACTTTGTTTTAAGAAGATAGAGGGGAGAAGGCCTTCAGAACTCAAGGTACGGGCCCTGAGGGCACCACAGGAGGGAGGCATGGGGGCCCTGGGTGCTAAGCTGTGACTTGGTAATGACCCCCAGCCACCTGCAGCTGGAGACCAGGAGAGGCTCCCCTGGGGCTTCTAGGATTCCTCAAGATTTTTCCAATCCTTTTGGAAGCCACCCTGAGGATGAGGTGCCTGCGGAAGCAATGGGACTGGCTTCAGAGGTCTGCTGTTCTGATCTTAGGTGTAGTTTTCAAAGAACAAAGCGCCAGGCGTGCTGGGGCTCACCTTTAATCCCAGCACCTGGGAGGCAGAGGCAGAGGCAGGTGGATCTCTGTGAGTTCACCAGCTGGGACTATAGCATGAGACCCTGTCTCAAAAATAAATAAAATAATTTAACAATGAATTTAAGGCATGACATGGGTGCACTTACGTACATACGAGCAAAACATTAATACATATAAAGTAAAAATAAATAAGTTAATAATTTTTTTTTTTGGTCTTTTTGAGACAGGGTCTCTTTGTAGCCCCAGCTGTCCTGGAACTCACTATGTAGACCAGGCTGGCTTTGAACTCAGAGATCCACTGGGATTAAAGGCATGTGCCACCATTCCTGGCAAGTTAATAATTTTTTAAATATATTTTATTTATTATTTTTATTTTATGTGTATGAGTGTATTGCCTACATGCGAGGGCTTCAGATTCCCCTGGAACTGGAGTTAAGGATGGTTTGTAGCCACCATGTGGGTGCTGGGAATCAAACCCAGGTCCTCTGCAAGAGCACTGGCTATTTTTGCAGGTGATCCAGGATGGGTTCCCAGCACCCACATGGGAGCTAACAACTGTTCATAACTACAGTTCCAGAGAATCCAACATCCTCTTCTGGCCTGCACAAGCACTGCACACATGTGGTGACTTACCTTCATGCAGGTGAAATACTCATACACATAAAATAAAAATAAATATTTTAATTTTATTTGTTATTTTTATTTTATGTGTATGTGTGTATTGCCTGCATGTAGGTAAGTGCACCCTTGTTGTGCAGTGCCCGCGGAGGTCAGAAGAGGCTGTCGGATACCCTGGGACTGGAGTTATGGACAGTTGTTAGCTGCCATGTGGGTGCTGGGATTCGAACCTAGGTCTTCTACAAGAAAAGCCAGTGTTCTTAACTGCTGAGCCATCTGTCCAGCCCCATAAAATATCTTTTTAAAGGTGGAAGGAGAGAACTGACTCCACAAAGTTGTCCTCTGACTTCCACAGGTTTGCTGTGACATACATTGCAGACGCTCACACTAATAATAAATGAAATTTAAAAAATAAAAAAGAAGGGCTGGGGGCTGGAGAGATGGCTCAGTGGTTAAGAGCACTGACTGCTCTTGCAGAGGACCGGGGTTCAATTCCCAGCACCCACATGGCGGCTATGAACTGTCCTTAACTTCAGTTCCAGGGGAATCTGAAGCCCTCTTCTGACTTCCACAGCACTGCATGACACTGGTGCACTCACATACATGCAGACAATACACTCTTACACATAAAATAAAAATAATAAATAATATATTTAAAAAGAAGGCTGGAGAGATGGCTCAGGGGTAAAGAGCCCTGGCTGCTCTTGCAGAGGACCTGGGTTTGGTTACCAGCACCCACATGGCAGCTACTAACTATCCCTAACTCCAGTTCCAGGGGTTCCCATGCTTTCTTCTGACCTCTGAGGGCATTGCACAACACAAGTACACATACATACATACAGGCAATACATGCATACACATAAAATAAAAATATTTTTTAAAAATAAAATCAAGCTGGGCGTGGTGGCGCATGCCTTTAATCCCAGCACTAGGGAGGCAGAGGCAGGCAGATCTCTGAATTCAAGGCCATCCTGGTCTACATAGTGAGTTCCAGGACAGCTGGGGCTGCAGGGAGACCCTGTCTCAAAAAGACACAAAAATAAATAAATAAAAATTAAAACAAAAAAAAAGGAACAAGCACCAGAAACGGTATCACAAAAACAAAGTAAGGCAGAAGTTACTGCACTGCCCAGAGCAGGAGTCACAGACCCCCAGCACAGAGTTGATGTGGGCATGGTGGAAATTGGAGCACAGGCTGTGGTGATGCTGTGTGACACTGTAAACATGCTGGGTTCCTTGAATGCCACTTAATTCTTGGTTAAAATGACAAATATGCACACTTTTAATCACAGTAACAGAAGACCCAAAATACCTGTGGCAGAGTTTGTTGTTTCTCAGCATCCTCTTGTCCTACTCCCAAGTCCAGGGACAACCAAAGGTGGGCACTCCCTTCCCATTCCCAGAGCTTCTGTGTGACTGAGTAGTTCTATCCAGTGGGATGGGGTGAAATTCCACCACTGAGGTCTAGGAGAAGTCACTGCAAGAGACAAGGGCCCATGCCATCAAGGGCCTTGTCTCTTGCAATGGGCAAGCACTATCAATCAGACTAAACTTAGAATCACCTAGGAGACTCACTTCTGGGCCTGCAAGGTCATTTCCAGAGAAGCCTAAGGAGGAAGGACCCACCCTGAATACACGTGGCACCGTCCCTGCGACCCAGACTGAATATGGAAAAAGATAAAGTGAGTGAGCACCAGCATCCATCTCTCTCTGCTTTCTGACTGGGTGCAGCTTCCATGAATGCCGCCATGCCTTCCTGCAGAAATAAATCTGCCTTCCTATAAGTTGCTTTTTGTCAGGAATTTGGTCCTAGCCACGGGAAAAGGAACTTTAAAAAAAAAAATCTCCTTTCTGGCTGGGATGTGAAACCCAAGCCACCATCTTGGGAAAGAAAATCACCAGATAAAGAGTTTGGATCATCAGTGATCATGAAGTTGCCAGCCCAGCCCTGGACATTGGAGATAGAAATAAACTTCTGTCTGTCCCGTTACCTGGCAGTCATCTGAGCCACTCTAATCCTGACGTGTTCCCAGACAGTCCTTAAAGTCAAGAAGCCTGCAGGAGACGGCACAGGTTCAACAGTAAGAGCACAAGTTGGGATGGCTTTGCAGACGTCTTCACGAAGAGCTGCCGCTCACCCCACCTCTTAGGAGATCCTATCCTGCTTGGCACAGAGCACATGTTTGCTGTCCAGCTGTGTCGGTACCTGCAAGTTTCTCATAAATACTGCTTAATCAATAAGGCAGCAGTCCAGGTAGCCATGGGCAGGCCAGAGCTCACCTACACATCATGAGGGCTTGGCTGGAACATACAGGCTGTGCCAACAAGGCCCTTACTGCATCAAGGAGCTTCTTCTGTGTAGTATGCAGTCTCAGGGGCAGGGTTTACAACCTTCCTGTGGTCACTGTTACTTTGAGTGAGGGTGGGAAGGGCTCGTAGGTATGGCCACATTCCATCTGGGACAGCTGTCTCTGGCCAGCCTCTTCAAGTGACCACTGCCTACCAAGAGCAGCAGGCAAAGTGGCAGGGGTATTTTAAGGCTCTGATTGTGCAAGCATGCCATTGGTCAGACGGTCACAGCTTCATCCAAGGTGCAGAGGTAGAAGGGCACCAGGACTGGGTTGGGGGTTGATGTGCTGGGTCATCAGTGCTCATTGTTCTTTGAGTTCTATGGTAGAAGAAAGTACCAAGAGAAGTCATCACCAGGTGGTGGCTGGCACATGTGCTGACCTTCAAAGAGTCAGGGCATGGGTCTCAGATGGGCTGAGTTACCATGGGGAGGTAACTGACCTTTCCCCTGTCAGGGCCATGTTGTTCTTTGCTACGCCATGAGGTAGGAGCTGCAGTGACCTCATTTACAGAGACAGACACTGAGGCATAGGGACCACTTGCCCCAAGCCACACAGCTGTAAGTGTGCACCCCCACATTCCGCCTCCTGACTCCTATTCTTTTGTCTTGTTTTGGTTTCTTGTTGTTTTTGGTCTTATAGAGACACCGTCTCCCTGTAGCCCCAGCTGGCCTAGAACTTGCTATATAGACCAGGCTGGCCTCAAACTCATAGAGATCTGCCTGCCTGTGCTTCATAAGTGCTGGGACTAAAAGGATGTGCCCCCATACCCAGCCTGACTCCTATTCTTGGATTCCAGAAAGTCCTGAGGGATCTCTCAAATCTCACCACGTACCATCATCTCCTCTACCCACCCCCCCAAGTTCCCCACACCAACTGGAGCTTCTTGATTCTGTTCCTTACCTGGGCCCACAATAGGGCATAGATGGTCTGCATGGCTCCATGTGTGGAGACGATGGGTTAGAGAGATGCCGTGTGTAGGAGGAGGGGGCAGATGCTGGGTTACTTACACAAGTGAATATTGGGTCATTTGTGGACTCAGGATCAAAGGTCCCCCACCAGTCTTTCCATCCAAGCATCCAAAGCATATTGAAGCCAGACATGGAGGCACACACCTCTAATCCCAGCACTTGAGAGGTGGAGGTAGGTGAATCTTGAGTTCAAGGCCAGCCTGGGCCACACGACAGCAAATAGGGCTGGCAAGATGGCTAGTGGGTAAAGGCACTTGTCGCTAAGGTTGACAACCTGATTTCAGTCCCTGGGACCCACAAGATGGAAGAAGAGAGCTGACTCCTGTGGGATGTCCTCTGACTTCCATACACACGCCATGGGTATGCACACACCCACACATGCACACACAGACAAAATTAATGTAATAAAAATTGAAAGCAAACAAGCAGAGCCAGTCCAAGTGTGTCCTCGTCGCAGTGGTCCTGCATTTCAGTGGTGTTTGTAGCAGGCTCTGCAGACCACCTACCTCCTCACCTTCCACCGCGAGTCTACAGCCTCACACATGAACATCAATGTGTGCTCTTTTGTTTTTGTTGTTTTTTGGTTTGTTTGTTTGTTGTCTTTTTTGAGACGGGGTCTCCCTGTAGCCCCAGCTGTCCTGGAACTCACTATGTAGATCAGGCTGGCCTTGAACTCACAGAGATCTGCCTGCCTCTGCCTCCCGAGTGCTGGGATCAAAGGCCCGCGCCACCACACCCAGCAATGTGCACGTTTTATGTACACAATTCATGCGGCACATTGTGTTTGTTACTCCTTGTTCATCTTTGTGACCCAAGAGGGTGGAGATTTTACATCTGCTTTACTCACTTGAGGGTAAATTGTCATCCCGTGAAAGATTATAAGTGACAGACTGTATGTACTCCTTGACAGTGAAGGAGACAGCTAGTATTTCCTTTATAGATTATTATTGTTCTTTCAAAGCACACTGCAAGCTTCCAGTCTGTTGGCCTCTGACTTGAAGAGCTAAAGCCAGTCAGACCTGAGAGCTGGGTCTCTGCAGGCAGGGGCGGCACTGGCGCTGGTGGAGACGCAGTTTGCAAGAGGCAGCTAAGCCTGGGCTTAACCCGCAGCCTCTGACCGCCAGGGAGCAGAGGAAACAGGACCAACTATGGCCAGTCTGCTCACAAAGGCCCTGACATTCATTCCCAGACCCCCTTCTCCTCCTTCTTTCTTTTATTGAATTTCAGCATAAAAAAAAATGTTATGGTTGGAAGAAACGATATTAATCAGCAAAGTGGTTGGAATATTAAAGCACAACAAATGAGAGCTTGCAGGCATCCTCATGAAACTGGGTAAACTTTCAGCACCAGCCGGGCACCCGTGCAGTGCTCACGGATGGTCTTCCTCCGTCCACCTCCTCCATGTTTTTCTTGATGGCACCCAGAACTCCTCCTGGGGCGGTCCAGAAGCCTCTCTGTTTGGGGGGAAGGGGGCATCCTGGAGTTCGTCAGGCTCACGCAGGCCCCTGCTTAGTACTAAGCTGCAACCCCAGCACCTGGCACTTCTTCCAACGCTTTATGGAGCACGGTCCTAGAGACTCTGCCTGGGCAGACCCCGGAGCACCCTTCCCACCCCTCCCGGGTCACCGCATCCCAGAGCGCACCAGCAGGTAGCTCTCCTCCCCGCCAGCCTGAGCCTGGGGTCCCGCCCCGCGCCCCCGGCCTGACCCCGCGCGGCGCTGCACCAGGTCTCCTGCGCGGCGGGCGAGATAAGGCGCGCGCCTTTGTTCCCCTCCAGCTGGGTAAACCGCGCCTCCCCCCACCCCGCCGCGGCTGCGGGGGGGTGTCTCCCTCCGTCCCGCCCCGAGCGCCGCCCGGGACAATGGCTACGAGCCGCGCATTGTCCGGCAAGGTGTGTACAAGGGGCGGGGTCGCAGGTGCGCGGGCGGCGGAATGCGGGGTCGACGCGGGGCCGGGCGGGGTGGGTGCGGACCGCTGACCCCCGGCCGAGCCGCCGCCTCCGGGAGGCTCGGGATGGGTGCGGGGAGCCGGGCGCGGGAGGGATGCCCGGCGCGGGTCGGAGCTCCGCAGGCGCCGTCCCCTTCGCACCCGCGCCGCACACCTGGCGCGCCCTAAAATGATTTACGAAGTGCAAGTGTTGAACGAGGCCACCAGCTGGAGGCCAGGCCGGCTTTATGCATTTTATTAGGTGTCCTATTATGGAAAATAAACTTTAATCCGACCATAAAATCCAAATCTGAAAAACATATTCGCCCTTGTAGTCTGAACACTGCGGCATTCTTGGCGCAGGTCACACCTCCGTGGGGATTAGTTTTATTGGGGGAGACACAGTGTACCGCAGGACTTTGATACTGGGGGGCGGGGAGCACCCACCGCGGCGCCCACACCCTGCGCTGCCCCAGAGCCCCGCCCCCTCCCTGGGCTCCTGGGGTATTTCCTGGCCGCCTCCCAGAGCCACTCCCCCCCAGGGGTCTGCACCTGGCTAGCTTTGAGGCCCCGCGGACCCGCCCCGAGGCCGCCCCTAGACCTGCCCTCCACCCCCGGGGACAGCGGAGGCGACCCCGGCTCTTTAACTAGAAAACCTCAGAGGTGCCGGGTGGAACCAGCGTGCAGCGCGGGGGCCCAGCGAGCAGCCGGGGTGGAGGCTGCCCTGCAGAGCGCAGGGCCTGGCGCTCCTTAGCTCCGTGGTAGATCCGGCTTTTCTCTGTAAGGGGAGAGTTCAAGAGAGAGGAAGGGGGGCAGGATGGCCGAAGAGAAGGGGGTAAATGTAGAGGCTGGGAGTGTAACAGCCGCGCTGTAGAGACCCAGGACGGGAAAACCATCCTCACCTTTTTTTTAAGATTGGGTCTTGCTCGGTAGCTCACACTGACCTCAAACTCCCAGGCAATCTCCTGCGTCAGCCTCCAGAATGATGGGAGTCACAGACTTGTGATACCAACACCATCACCAGCGTCACCAGCGTCATCAGTTTTTATTGCTCGGTTTTCCTGCGTAGACCAGGCCATTCTGCAGTGCTGGGGTGACAGGTGTGCCCCACCCATACCCATTTCTAAGGGTATAGTGCAGTAGTGTTGCCGCTTGTAGGCAGCAGATCTCTAGAACTTTCTCAATTTCCCAAGAGTGTCCTCTGCTCTGGCAGAGGACTGGAGTTTGGTTCTCAGCTCCTGACAACTCCCAGTAACTCCATGGGATCCAAACCCTCTGGCCTCAGTGGCACACATACCTACACAGACACACAAACACATACACGCGTAATTAAACATTTTTAAATCCTAAGAAAGTGAAATCAACCTCGTTTTCTCAGGGAAGTTCTTCAGGGTTCATCCCCTGCAGTGGATGGCAAGGCCCTCCCTCCTCCACTGCACCAGTGTCATTTGCAGATCAACTCACCTGCAACTGAGCATCTCTTGCCTCTGATGAGTAATGCTGTAATAAACATGAATGTAGAGGCAGATACATACAGATATCTGAGAGTGCTGGGTCATACGGTAGTTTAGTTTGGGCGGGGTGGGGGGTGAGGGGGTGCTGAGTGCTGGGAATTGAACTCACACATGCTAAGCAAGCATCCTACCACTGAGCTATATTCCCTCCTCCATTTTATTTTATTTTGGTCTTTTTTGAGACAGGGTCTCTCTGTAACCCCACTAGGCCTGGAACTCACTAGGTAGACCAGCCTGGCCTTCATACCACAGAGATCCACCTGCCTCTGCCTCTGGAGTGCTGGGATTAAAGGCGTGTGCCACCACGTCAGGCACTGATTATAATTTTTTGAGAGACTTCTATATTGTTTTTTACGATGACTGCACTGTTGTACATTCTTATCCAGGGCACAAGGGTTCCGGTCTCTCCACGTCTGGTCTGCACCATTGCTTGTCATAGTCTGTGTTCTGTGCTTGTGTCTGTCTGCTGCCCGAATGGGTGTGAGATAGGGTTGTGAAGAATTCTTGTGGCCATTTGTATGTCTTCTTTGGAGAAACATGCACTGTAACCCTTTTGAGGTTTGGAGCTGCTCTGCTGTTGTAGCTCTTTCTTCTCCTTATGGGACGGACATGGATTGCATTTTTCTGCCTTTCCTCTGCTACCCTTTCTGATGACCAGGTCCCTACTGGCTTTGAGGTTTTACAGTATGGTGGACACCCATCTATTTTTGTTTATGTTGTCTGTGCTTTGGGGGGGTGTCATAGAGTTATACAGCTGCCCTCTCCAAACTGCCTTCCATGTGGGTACTCGGCAGTATGGACAGAAAAAAAAAAAATCATCTCCTCTACTTTCTAGTTGGTCTGGGCTTCCAGACCAGCTATTAAGTTGTTTCCTACTGGTATCTCACGGCCAGGAGTGCTCTGAAGGGCCCTGTAGATTGTTTCATCGGTTCACAAGAATGGTTTGGGAAGAACTTTTGGTTAGAATCAAGAAAACCTGTGTGCAGAGGTCAGGCCTACCGGTTAGGAGGGTAGAGCTGGGGTTCCAGGGAGTTGAGGTCACCTTCGCTTGGGGGAAGGTTCTGTGTGGTCGCAGACCCTGCACAGCAAAGTCAGGCAAGTGGCCCTGTCTGCATGGCGCATTTTGCTTGGAGACACAGATGCAGTGGCGAGCTAGTACACCTGGGGATGTCTGCGCACATTTTGGGGGGGCTCTCACTGCATAGACCTGGCTGGCTCCAGTTCCAGGAACCCAGTCCTTGGGGCTGCAAAGCCTTTTCTCCCCTCCTCCACCTCCCCACCTCCACCCTCTGCCTGAGGTCACAGACCCTCGGGTGGGAATCCAGGAGCTGTCCGAAGCCTCTCCTGCCCGCGGCCAAAACCGGTCAGTGACCCCGAGCGCAGCACCCGGAGCCCCAGCGCGGCTGCCACGCGCGGAGAGGCCTCGCGGTCATTCGTTAAGCGGAATGAATGTGCGCTGTGCCCAGAGTAGGCGAGGATGAGCCAATGATTATATTTAAATTTGCTATAATTGATTTGGGGAAGAGCTACTGTGACAAGAACGAATTGATCATTAAATTTATTAGCGAGATAAATTCCGCCGCGATTACGCTGCTGGCTAGAAACGCTGAGGCCGGCGGCAGGTCCCTGCGCCAAACTAGCCTTGCTGCTCTGGAGGAGGACGGGGTGCCCTGGTGATCCTTTCTTCCTCTGGTCCGCTTGCCTTTGTCCAGGACAGCGTCTCCCTCTGGGGTGGAGGCACCCGGAGTCCCGGGGCCGGACGTTAGCCTCCCGGGCCTCCGTTCTCCTTTTCCTAACTACCCCGTGTTTAGGGCTCCGGGGCTCTGGGACCGGGGCTGCCACGCTCTGGGGGGAAACATCCCCAGATGTGGAGCCAGCCCGGGAACAGATTGCTTCGGGCTGAACTTCGCCAATGTGTTAGAAATTTAAAAAGAAACACATACGGGTTACGGATTTAAAAAAATAAAAAGGCACCTGTGTACCCTCTCTCCGCTGATTCCCCCACTCCCTTTCTTCTGCCAGTTGTAAACTCAGTGGGGTACGCCTCCCCCCAAAATCGCCTTTGGACCAGGAGGTTGCTGGAGACCCGAGCCCCGCGCCCTCCACTCCTCCGGCCCTGCCTGACTCGCAGCCCGGCGCCCCGCCTCTGCAGGCGACGGTTTTACGGAAGGAGCCCGGCATGATAAAGAGCTGCCAGGAGGATATTAATCTGGCTACGCTCAGAGGTGGAGGAGTGCCCCGCTGGCCCCGCGGTAATCACCCAAATGAAACGCCAGGCCCTCCTGAACTCTCATCAGCTGGGAGGGAAGGCTCAGCAGTAGGGGGAGGGGAGGCTCAGCCTCGCTCAGGTGCGGGCGAGAAAGGGTGAATTCAGCACTGGGCCGAACCGGGACTGGAGGTGTCGGTGAGCTGGTCGCCGTCAGGAGGGGAGCAGGGAGCCAAGAGGGGGAGGCGCACCTGGGGGTCCGGAGTGCGGGGCCGGGGCGCACAGAGTGGCGGGCGCCGCGGACCGGGCCGGGCATGTGCGCTGCACATGGCCAGAGGGCGGAGTGATTGATGGCGCTCCCTGCAGAGGTTTATTAACCCGGAGCCACCGCGGGTCTGGCGTTCCCGCCGCCCGCCGCTGGCCTCTCGGAAGACATTTGTACACATCCAACAAAGCCGTTCCTGGCCAGCACAAGGGAGATTCTGCTGGCAGAGAGGGCGGGGGTCAAGGAGAAAGAACCGCACCGCGCCATTCAGCGCTTTCCGGGAACTGTGCGTGACTAGCGTCTCCCGCCCCTCAAACCCCAAACGCTACTGACGCATAGACGGTTGCGGCTTATTTTTCTGAAACCGTCTAATACCGTAGTTCCACTTCAGGAAAACCAACGAAGGAAGAAGACCCGGAAAGTAAGTAAAATAACAGTATCCAAAGTCACTCCCCTACGAGGAGTCTGGGGCCCAGGATCCGCAGAACCCGAACACTCCGACACCTGTTATTTTTAGTTGCACTTCACACCTGTACCTCAGCCGCCAAGCCTCGGTTCCACTTGGGGGCCCAGGCGCCCTGACACCCATTTGTCATCCTGACTTTCACCCTTTGTGATAATCGGGGAATAAACACCTGGCCCATCATTCCTGCAACCAAGAGGACCCCAAAAGACGTCCTCCCTAGGGTTTGCGGATGTAGTCTGGCGACAGAGCACTCACTCGTTCCCCAAATGAAGACTTTTTAACTTTCATCCAGTAAAAAAGTTTATTTTACATTCCATCCTGGGGGATGGGCGAGAGAAGCTAAATAATTTAGCATGCAGAAGTAGACATTTGTTTCTTTATATATAAATACAATATACAAAAATAAAGACAATACCATTCTGAGATTTTCCAGCAGTTTGAATGCTCGTAAGTCACACCCCGCCCCGGACACATAAGCATAAAACCTTAAAACCTTTTTCCCCCAATTCTCAGCAGAATGAAGGTTCCAGAGGAGGTTTCAAGTTTCCAGGTCACCTAACACTGTTTCCCCTTCTCTGACGGGGGAAGAGGAGATCGGCTCTTCTCCCCCACAACGCCACCCGAAATTAAATTTAAAAGAACGAGAAAGTTCAAGTTGGACTCTTGGTCTCCCTCTTGCTGTCCCTCGAGGGCCCAAAAAGGATGCCCACAGCCCGCACCTGAATGCAAGGTCCGGAGAGAGGCGGCCCGGCCCGCTGCAGGCGGCAGGGTGGGGTCCGAACCCGGTGTCCCTCCTACCCGGCGGGGCTCCTACTGCGGCGGGGGCTGGTGCCCGAGCCCGCCGGGCCGCAGGGGCGGCGAGTCGTCCTCGGAGGAGCAGTCGGACGAGGCTGCGTGCGCGCTGGCGCCGTTGCTGTAGGGGAAGTGGTCGTCCTCGTCCTCGTCCTCGTCCTCGTCAGGGTCACTGTCTCTCAAGTCCCGCAGGCGGCGGCTGCAGGCCTTGTCCCCAGACACCGGTGGCCCCAAGGGTTCCTCCTCGCCCTTGTCGTCCGCTCCTTTGCAGGCGTCCCCGCCGCCACCCTTGTGCTTCTCGGCCTCCTGCGCTGCCTGCTCTTTGGCCTTTTTGCTGCGTTTCCATTTCATTCGCCGGTTCTGGAACCAGATCTTCACCTGCAGACAGAAGCGGGCCTGAGAACCCCAGCACCTCCACGCCCAGAATCCCGGAAGGACCCGGGACCGGTCCCTCCGCCCCGCCCGGGTCCGGGTAGGAGCTCGGCTTGGTCTAAGCCGCTGGCTGGGCTGGGGTTCCTCACCTCCGCGTCCCTACACCCACCCTATTCATCAGTAACCCCACCGCTGGGCGAGGTGTCCCTGAGTCCCTGGTGAGAACTCTTTCGCCAGGACCTTCAGTCACCAGAGGCCCAGGGCAGCTCAGGTCTCTAAAATCTCAAGTTGGCACCTTTCTGGAAAAAGAACCTTTTCGAATGTGGCCCGAGGGAAGCCTCCAGAATGCAGCCGGGCTTGTTAAATGCAGATTCTCCGCCTGCTCCCCAACCTACTGAATCAAAGCTCCAGGGAAAGATCGCCTGTGTATCCTTGAACCTCTGGGAGAATTAATGTGAACTCTAGGGGTCAAGGGGCTGGGCCCCACACTCCCCAGCAGCAGTGACAACTGCCCGGTACAGGCTGCTCTGGGGGCGGGATGTCCAGCGCGCACCTGGGTCTCGGTGAGCATAAGCGAGGTGGCCACCTCGAAGCGCTTGGGCCGCGACAGGTACTTGTTGAGCTTGAACTGGTGCTCCAGCTCCAACAACTGCTGGCTGGTGAAGGCGGTGCGCGGCCGTCGGCACTTCCCCAAGAGGTTTGACTGCGCCTGAGCTGCGGACCAAAAGGGTGTGAGGCCCCTATGGACCCAAGTCTGCTGCCCACTTCCACCCACGCTGCCCCTTGTCCCCAACCCAGGGTCCCACCATGAGCGCCCGCCCAGTAGATGTGGGAGCTTCCTCCTCAACGCCAGTACCTACTCCCCAAGGACCAGAGGACTCACAACTCAGACCCCCAAGTGTAATCGGAGAGTTGAGGCTTAATAGCCAATCTCTTCATCTGAGGGTCCCCAGGAAAGAACGCCTGTTGCCTGTGCAGTAGCCAGCGGGATCACCTTAGTCCCTAGTAGGAAGAAGGTTGGTCTAAAGGCTTGGGGAGCCTGGCTGGACCAGGGAGAGACCACACTTCCTATCTTCCTGGGGAGGGTCTTCTCCCAACTCCAGCTTGAGAAGAGCCTACCACCTTCTTAAAGGAGAAGAGAAGAAAAAGGGGGGCGGGGAAATAGAAAAAAGAAAGAGAGAGGGAGAGAAGGAAAGAAGAGACAGAAGGCCCAAAGCTGGAGTCTAAATAGGCATATTTTTCAGGACCTGCCCACTTTTGACTTGACAGGCCCCTCCTCTTCTGGGTGCAGAGGGCAATGGCTGGGGACTGGAAGCCTTTCCAGGACGTTTCTCATTACTCAAATTAAAGGCTGAGCCATGGGCGGTTGGATCCAGCTTTCTGTGTGTTCCAGACCAGTCTGGCTTTATTTACATAATTTCACAGGGTTACATCACAGAGAATTTTATGACCTCAAAATGAGACTTCCCTTGATTCCCCAGGAGTCTGACAAGTGTTAGACAATAAAAGAAAGAAAGCAAAGAAAGAGGCCAGCCCCAGGCTAAGATGAGCTCAGGCTCCCCTGGGATGGGCAATTTGCTTTATAGGAAGGCCCACGCCCCCTGCTTTAGTTAAACAAGGCCCGAATTCCCAACTTGACAATACATTAGAACTCTAATTAAAACACAGGCTCTGAAGGGACCATTTGGGAAACACCATCCAATGGGCAGAAACAACCAATTAAAAGAAACCAAGCAGGTTTTCCTGGGTGAGAGGGGAGGCCTGGGAGCACATCCTGCTGTCCTCGCCTCATTCCTTACTGCCCCTCAGGATCTGGGACTCAGATTCCTTTTCCTAAAGTAGATTGGGCTGTGCTTTTGATTCAGCCAAGATTAGAGATCAGGGATGGACCCACCGGGTGTGTTGGGAAAGGAGTCCCACTCATGAATTTTGGGTGACCCTAGGCTCCAGAAAAATACCCCATCTCTCCTGGCAAGCACCAGGGAACCCAGAGCCCCAGAGGCAGGTGGGTGATCCTTGGCCCAGAGGTCAGCCTGCTCTGGACTACTGTGCATCTCATGCCTGGGAAGGGCTGTCATAATGGAAGTCTATTGGTGGCTTTCCAACTAAAAGGGTTTGCTGGGCTCCTCCACCAGGCCCTCAGTGTGCCCTGGGCTTATTGGACAAAGTCTGAGCTGCACCCCCCTGCCCTCCCCCCAGCTGAGGTTAATGGGAGCCTTCCCTCTTTGATGGGGTCAACTGAGCTGACTCCAAGAGAAGGGATGGGTGGTCAGTCAGGCCTTCTTGGAGCCAAGCTGGGAAAATCTTGGGTGGCTGTGAGCAAACAGTGGCAGGCTGGGATTCTCTCACTGGCTTGTGATTTCTGCAGCCCTCCGGGGTCCTCTCTCTTTTCTCTGTTTAGTCATAACCACTGCTTCTAGCAGAGGAATCAGAATTCTGGCAAGTGTTTATTTCTGTTTTCTTTTTTCCCTCCAGTGCCTGCATCTCTCCAGTCTAAACAAACCCACTCAGACGGAAACAATGGGGTCTCTTTGTTTGGGTGTTGGGCGGCTGACAGTGTAAAGCCATATACATCTTCTGTTCTGGCTTGAATGGAAAGGCAGGAAAAGCAGCCTGGCCCTGCCCAGATGAGCGGGATGTAGGGCTGGAGAGCTAGAGCCAAGAGTGCCCTACAGGAAGGTGCAGAGTTGTGCCAGGGAAGCCTGAAACGGCCCCTCTGCAAGGTGTCCCCCTTTGAGTGGCAAAGAAAGAATGGCAGACCAGCAGCTCTGAAATCGCCCATGCCTGGGCCTCCTTGTCCCGTTGAGCAGGCGCTCCCTAGGGTGTTGGGCGCCTGCCCCTTAGAGTCGGTTCAGTTCAAATCAGACCCCTTGGGCATTGCATGCGGACCTCCTACCCCTTCAGAAGAAGGAAGAGTTCTAACAAGACCCAGGGAAGAGCTTGGGCCCTAACCTTGCAGTCCCGGACTGCAAGCCGTGAATCTCTCCGTAGCCCATTATGAAGCCCCTGGCCAAGTTCCTTTTCCTAGTGATAAGTCCCCGGTGTCAGTGACCCTGAAACCTGCCCCATTCAGGGCCCTCTTAGGCTAACCTTCCCGCGCACTTCCTTCTGCAAGCTGCAGGTTAATCATTAGATTTCAGCCTCACACCTCCAACTGCCGCTGCCCGTTAAGAGAGGCAGAGAAGGCAAGGCCTGCGCATGGCCATCTTAATAACTCGCCACCTCTCTCCCGCCGCGCGGCCCACGCGAGGCCTCGCAGGCCCGGGGGTGCGGCGAGGCGGTTTCGCGGCGCATCCGCAGCTCACCCGAAGCAGAGGGCAGAAAGGAAGAAGGTGCTGGGTGAGGAGGACGCACGAGGCGGCGGGTCGGGCGCTGAGCGGATACTCACAGTTGAAGTCCGGCATCTTGGGCAGGATCATGCCCGCGGTGGACGCCCGCAGCCACTGGTCCAACTGGAAGGTGCCGGCACCCAGCTTGATGGGGTCGGCGGGGTGCGCGGGGTGCGCGCCCTGCACTTGCGGGTACGGGTAGGAAAGCGCGGGGTGCTGGCCGGCCAGCGCGGCCGCCGCAGCCGCCGCCGAGT
>NW_008350120.1:5775170-5778033 GCF_000622305.1 Nannospalax galili
CCGCGGTGGCCTCGGAGGACGCTGGGCTGCAGCTGCGGCTCGCCCCGCCGCCGGTGCCCCCGCCGCCGGGGCCGGATGCAGAGGCCGCGAGCGAAGCGACCAGGGCCAGCGGCGCGCTCTGCGTGGTCGCGGCTCTCGGGGGGTCCACCGCCAGCAGGGCGTCGATGCGGAAATTTTTGGATTTTTCCATCGGCTCGTTTGGAGCTGCGGATCGGAGCCCCGAAGGTGGGCGGCGCGGCCGGGTGCCGGCTCGCGGAGTCTGAGCGTGGCGGTGGCAAGCCCCGGGGCTCGGTATTGTTATCGGGATTATTTGCCAATAATTGAAGTCGCGGTTGGAAACTCAGCCGAGGGTGACCATAGTGCCCGAGCCTCCTCTTCGCAGTCCCCCCGGGACCGCGCTCACACTCGCTCGCACAAACTCGCCCGCGAGCGCTTCAGCGACTTCGGGCTGGAGAGGCCGGCTCTGCGCTGCAGCCCGCAGGCGACCGCGCGGTGGCCGCTGGCGCTGGCGAGGACCGGCGCCCCTCCGCACACTTGAAGCTCAGCGCGGCCGAGGATTGGCGCGCGCCGCGGGGGCCTGGGGAGGGGCGCGGGCCGGCGATTGGCGGAGGGGCGCACCTGTCACCGTCCTGGGCGCCTACCGCCCCGCCCCTGCGCTTCCAGGTCCTAAGCATCGGGCGGCGATCCATCGCGTAGGCCAGGAGGGGGACAGCAACTGAGGCTGGAAGAGTTGGGGGCCTCACATAGGAACTGGGCCACCCTTCCGTTTGTGCTGCGTGAGAGGGGTCCCTGCGCTGGCGACCCTGGGTCCAGTGAGTGCCCCGAGTCCCGAGACACCTTGTCCGGCCCCGGCCCCAAGTCTTCGAAGCTGGCGAGCGTGTCTTCCCAGCTCCACACCCGTCCCGTCTCTAGTTGCCCACTGTTTAGCTCTGGGGAGCCCAAAGGTTCCGCCACCCTGACGGTGACGCTGCGCCCAAATCTGGATGCTGGCTGAGCCCGGGAGCACACCCTGAAGGCATCACTGCTGCTCCTGGGTCTTGCGCGCAGCAGGCTGTTTCAGTCACACATTCTGCAGGTCAGACCTTCTCATCTGCCCCAAGAAGTCGCCTGCGCCCCAGGTGTGTGTTTGTGGGGGTCGGGATGTGTATAAATGTGTGAATGCGAGATTGACGTCCACAAATCCTTTTTTAGGATCTCCACCGAGGTCAGGGTGAAGAGAGCATAATCTGAGCACTCTTAGACTGAGGGACCCACGTTGGCTGGAACATCGTTCGCTCAGGCGCCACTGAGCCGAACCTCAGTGGCAAGGTTCTTTCCATAGAGCGATTCCTCTCGGGCATGCAGGAGACAGGCCTACGGTCTCTGCCCTGCAAAACCCTAAAGGGAAGGAGTCTGACCGGTACTGCCCCCTCGAACTGCACCAGCCCCACGCCTGGAGGAAGAGACAGGCACTGGACTCCACACAGCCCCTGCCAACAGCATCCAGGAAAATCCAAGGGAAGGGCTTCAGAGTGAGCCAGGTACTGGAGTGACAATCGGGCCTCGCTGTGCCACACACACACACACACACATACACACACACACACACACCAAATCTCCCAAATACTTAAAGTAAAAGCACTTCCAGTTTTTTTTTTCTTTTTTTTTTTTTTTTTTTTTTTTTTTTTTTTTTTTTTTAAAAAAAAAAAAAAAGAGGACGATAAATCTTTCACTGTGATATGGCCTTGAACTCACCAAGATCCGCCTGCCTCTGCCTCTGGAGTACTGGGATCAAAAGGCATGAGCCACTGCGACAGCCCCCGCCCCTTTTTTAATAGAGAGAATCAAAAAGCAGACTCTAGTGGCCACTGACCCAGGGCTTTGTTGATAACTTCATTAGACTCAGGGTTGGGAGTTCCAGGTTCCAGAAGCCTTCCTGTGTAGGTGAGAGGTGAATAAAGGTCCAAAAGGGGGCCTGGGAGAGGCAGAGAACCCATAAAAGGAATCCAAGCCTGGTGAAGTTTAGAAGTAGCAGGCCAGCATGGTGTGGTGACACTTGCCTTTCATCCCAGCACTCCAGAGGCCCAGGCAGGCATGAGGTCAGCCTGATCCACATAGTTTCAGGCCAGTCAGGGCTACACAGTAAATTCTTGTCTCAAAAACAAAAAAACAAAAAAACAAAAACAAACAAACAAACAAACAAAAACAAAAAAAACAAAAACCCCACAAAACCTAATAGTTCAAACCTGGTGTGGTGGTCCACATCTTTAATCCCAGCACACACAAGCCAGAGGCAGGTGGATATATCTCTGAGTTCAAGGCCAGCCTGGGCTACAATGGCCCTATCTAAGAAAAAAGATTCACCCACACGGCAGCTAACAACCTTCTATAACTCCAGTGCCAGGGGATTCACCACCCTCTTCTGTCCTCCACAGACATTGTATGACATGGGTGCATTTACATACATGCAGGAAATACACTCATGGGCAGGCGGGACCTATGTAACTCATACACATAAAATAAAAATAAATAAATTAAATTAAAAAGAAAAACAAGTAGTTGTTAAGTTGTTTTGAGGGAGACTTTAGAAGGTAATTATAAGAACTACACACTTGAGCTTCTTAAGGTTTTTACTCAGGTAAGACAACACAGTGACTTTGCTGGAGTAAGTGGGATTTTTATTCTGCTATGACAGGTGGTTCCTAGGTGCACAGTTCTGAAGACAGCAGAACCACCCTGGAGTAATGCTGCACTGCCTTTCAAAGTCTCCGCTAGAGCGAGGCAGAGGCAGGTGGATCTCTGTGAGTTCAAGGCCAGCCTGGTCTACATAGTGAGTTCCAGGAAAGCTGGGGCCACAGGGAGACCCTGTCTCAAAAAGACAAAA
>NW_008350120.1:5778790-5788747 GCF_000622305.1 Nannospalax galili
GAAAAAAGGGGGCACCAGGAGGGCCCGTTTCAAAAAAAAAAAAAAAAAAAAAAAAAAAAAAAAAAGGCTCCGCTACAGCACAGGAGGCATGGGGGCCACAAAGCAGCTGTGTTTCTGCCATAATCTCTTTGGGATGATTAAAATGCTGTCCTGTCTCTAAATTGGTTGTTTCATGAATACCTACTGTGTGCCATGTACTTTCTGTAATTATCATCCTTAGTCTTCGTTATGATGCTGCAAAGAAGATTTTTATCATCTCCATCTACTAGAGCACAGGTCCAAAGAGGCTGAGACCAGGTTTGGCTTCAGGGGGTCACATAGGTCCCGCCTGCCCATGAGGTTTCATGTCTGTGTCTGCCCTGGTTCCTCATCCCATCTGCCTCTGTGGGCAGGAGGGTTTATAAAGGATAAGGAGATTCTCTGCCCTCCTAGGGAGGAAGCACAACGTAGGCAAATGAGCACACAGTTTTGACCCCACCTCCCTTTACTGGGACTCGGCTTTCAGGCCAACAGGCCTTTCCCAGCTAAGAGCAGGTTGATTGGTCCCAAGGGTGGGTGGAAGAAGTGGGTGGAAGAGAGTGACTTCAAAAGAGATTTCTGCAAGGTAGACCTCAGAGAACCTGCATCCTTTCCCACCTATGGTACCCAATGCCACAGTTGTTTTGATCAGTGATGGGATGTTAGGTCTGCTGAGTCTAGGCACCTGTTTTACTCAGCAAAACCATCCATCCTATGTTTACCAATGACAGAGGGATTCATTGCATCTCTGTTTGTTATGTAGGGGCTATGCTCCAAAACCCTTTAAGCCCTTCTCTGCTCCTCTGGAGTGTGAGAATCCATCAGGCCTAACCCCCCAGCCAGTCCACACCACCTGTGGGCAGAGCAAGACTGTCTCAAGAGCCCCTCAGACTTTGCACACCGGACTTCATGGATTTGTTTCTTTGTCTGGAAAAGCGGAGATTGGGCCACACGGACTCTATGAAGTCAAGGGGCTTGAGCATGATCATGTGTTCTGCTTCTGTCCAGAGAGAGAATAAGTTAACACACATTGGCAGTGCCCTGTAAATTGTATGGGGAGAGGTGGGAGTGGAGGGGGGGGAGCTATCAGGAGCTGGGATCTTTGTGTGGTTTACAATGTGTGAAGTAAGCCTGCTGGGTCTCTTCCTGTTCCCAGTGTCTGTATTGACCCAGCCCAGCTGTCTTTGGGGGCAGCCTGGTACTGGGTTGGGGGCTTAAGAAGCAGCTCAATGAGAGATCAAAGGTCTGGTCTCAGCAGCAATTCCCAGGCCAGTGTTTCCAGGTAGCTCCCCTCTCCTGAAGCCCCAGGGACCAAAGGAGCTCTGGGGGAGTTGGGAGGAAAGAACTTTCTTTCCCAAAGGAGGCTGAGATGAAAGGCCTAGTGCCCCTTTAACCAGCGGGCTTCAGGTCATCACTCCCTGTCCAGGATCTCTTTTTCAGGTCTTGTGTTAAATTACTGAACACAGTCTACAATTGAGATTCCTCCCAATACTTAGAAAGGGGATTGGTGATTTCTACAAACCACCACAAAAATTGTTTGGGGTAGAATGATGCCTCAAAGGTTAAAAGTGCTACTCTTGGAGAGGATCCAAATTCAGTTCCCTGCACCTGCCTCAGGGTGACAGCCCCTGTCATTCCAGCTCCCAAGGATCTGACACCCTCTTCTAGCCAGGCACCTGCACTTTGGTGCACATATCCCCACTCAGACACAGACATACAGACAAGCGCGCGCGCGCACGCGCACACACACACACACACACACACACACACACAACATTAAAAAATAAAATCTTGCTAGGCGTGGTGTCGAACTGCTTTAATTCCAGCAGACATTAAAAAAATAAAATCTTGCTAGGCGTGGTGTCGAACTGCTTTAATTCCAGCAGAGGTAGACAGAAGATCTCTGTGAGTTTCAAGGCAAGCCTGATCTATATATTGAGTTCCAGGACAGCTGGGGCTAGCCCTGTCTCAAAAAGACCAAAAAATAAAATAAAATAAAATAAAATAAAATAAAATCTTTAAAAACAGTAAGATGTTCTGATCTCTATCTGTCTTCACCTGGAATGACACAAGAACACAGGATGTATCCTACCTTCTCCATTCTTTCTCTGGTCATCGGTTTTCACTCGCCATTAACATACAGGGGAGAAGCCTGGAGGTGGGGGTGGAAGGAGGCTTTCCTCACTAGCCCCCTCTGCACTCTTGCCACTTGCCCCTTAGCTGTTCCCAGAACTGGAACCCAAGACCCCCCCAACCCCCCACGGAGAAGAGCCCAGGCAGAGATTACCTTCTCTGTCCACTGAATCTCCCTGAGGGTTAACTTAGTTCAATTTCAGTTTCAACATTTTAAGGCTTCCTTTCAGGAAAATGAAACTCGCAAGCCAGGAGGTAGATATATCAACCTCCTTTGGATCTGGCTGACACCTGGGGACACATGGGCTCCAGTGGAGAGTCTGGGGTCATTGGAAGGTGAGCTCAGAAAAGGGGAAGATTGACCAGTTCTCCCCATAGGCCCTGCAGAGCTCTTTGGCCACAGGTATCATCAATTCCTTTAGGGCCATCCTTTGATCTGCCGACCTCTTTGAGGTCCCCCTACCCCAGCTCCAATTTTAACAGGGAGGTGTCTGCAAAGATGGCTCAGGAGACAGTGACCTGAAGACCCACTGCCTCAGCCTGAAGTGAGCTGCTGCTCCTGTCATGTCTCCGCTGCACACACAGCCTTTCCTTTTCTCTGCAGTCCACCCCTTTCTTCTCCCAGGATACCTGGATTTCCTCTTACCCCTCCTTTTTTTTTTTCAATCTTTTTTTTTTTTCAATCTTTTTTTTTTTTTCTTGAGACAGGATCTCCCTGAAGCCCCAACTAGCCTGGAACTCACTATGTAGACTAGGCTGGCCTTGAACCTACCTCTGCCTCCTGAAAGTGCTGGGATTAAAGGCAGCAGCACAGCTGGCACTGCCTGAACCACCTAGAACCCCCCCACACACATACACACAGCCTACTCCCAGGCCATCCAGTCTCACTGGCTGTCAGTCTCTACTGGCCCCATCCTACTAGCAAGCTATCAGCCCAATCCTGGGCTTGGTAAGGGGTCTGGGAAGGACTTCAGGATATAAATCCATAACCTCTGGCAATTTACACTTTCAATTTTTGGAAAATTTCCAGCAAATACCAAGATTTCTGTTGTATGTCTTAGGACACTTAGGAGAAGAGTCAGGGCAGCTTCAGAGTTCTTTCTGACCCCAGAAGTCAAAGCATTTCCAATTTCTGTAACCAAAAAAAAAAAAAAAAAAAAAAAACCCAAAAAAACCCTTAACTTGTGCTGTCTCAGTGCAGAGAAAGCTATGTGTCGTAAAAAAAAAAAAAAATCTGTAACCTTCTGGAAGCCTTGGATCTAGGTCACAAAGAGAAAATATTGGGGGGGGGGTGGCCTCAGTTCCTTTAATCACCTGGGGACTGGCACCTTCAGAGGAAGGAAAGACTTCTCAGGAAGCCTTTGCTTTGGCCCAGAACTTCGTTCCATTTTGGTGCGCACGGGTGGGGGCCCTTCATACCGTTATCTATCGGAGCGTGGGAACATAGGAAATAGGAGCCAGCTCCAAGTGGTCTGTGAAGCCACTAGCTACCAACTCACAGGGTTAGGTAAGTCTCCTCTCAAGGGAAGAAGGGATCTCTATTTTTTTCTAAATAGGGTGTCCCTGTATCCCCAGGGATCTGTGTTTTGAAGCTCAGAGCTTCATGAGAGCCCACGTGAAACCTGTGCAGTAATCAAATGTTGAGTAATCAAAATTCTGTGAAGGCTCCAGTTGCCCTTTCTGTAGCATTGCCTGAGGCCAATGGCACACTTTCCAACACACCTGTCTGCTCACAACCCAACAGGAAGACCAGAAGATTACACTGCTGGATGCCAGCAACATGGCAGCCCTGGAAACAATGCTCATAAATACAGGCAAACAATACAATGAATGCTTAAAAAAAAAATCCTGCCTGTCCTAGATGGTAACCACTGACCTACAGGACCGCTGGGATAGATGAAGAACACAGGGAAGAAACCCAAACAGCAAACACAGATGTTGCCTGGGAACATTTTAATGCCTTGGTGAGTGAATTTTTTAGTGCATTCTGACTCGAAATTATGGTGAATCGGACCGCACTAATGTTCAAGTCCGACGCAGATAATGGCAGGAAGTCCTGCCTAATTGGTCTATTCACTACTTGCTGAGGTGGCAGAAGCCAGAGTGCTGGCGGCAGAGCGGGGGGAGAGCCGCCTCATATGCGGTGTCTCAAAGCTGACCCGGTTCCCCAGGACAGGCAAATGACGTCTGTGTTCCGATTCACCTCAACCCTGCCAGTGCCTCCTCCCATACATGTGCACATTCAAGGCCCCAAGGAAGCGGGCCTGACAGCGCCTGTGAGATCCCGAAGAGGTCTTTTTGCCAGCAAGACCCCCCTGAGTCACCCTAGAAGCTCTTCCCCGCCTTTCTTAGAGCAGAGCACCTTTCTCACCCACCCACGGGTGGAAACACACCTATCCCCCAATCTGCAGCCCGACAGACCAAGACTCCAAGAAGCCCAGTCCCAAAAGCCAGCATAAAGTGCCAGGACTTCTGGCTTCCGTTCTGCACCAGTTTGTTCCATAATCTGCATCAAGTGCATTAGTTATTAGAATATCCTTGTTTCTTAACCGGGGTCTTTGCTGGTGCGGCTCTCACCTGTGGGGTACAACCACACCAGAGGTGCCAGGACGCCCTTGATGTCCCTCCACCCCAGTGGGAAGTGCCTCCTTCCATCCCTTAGCTCACAACTGTTCTTTAGCGGAGACAAGAGAGGGGAGGGAAGGACATTACCAACCCTTCCGCTACCCTCCTGTCTCTGGGGCCCTGTGCTTCGGGCAGGATAATTTGGCTAATGAACTCGTTAAAGGGCCCCTGGTGACCCGCCCTGGCCTCCCCTGGCCCATCTGGGAAATTCCACTGAAAGGCTGAGAGCGCTCCACAGCTCCGCCACCGCCACCGTCTGTCACTGCTGGAGGCCCGAAGTGGTGACTCTAGGCCCCTCACATTAAAATAATTACTCAGTGGAACAGGTGGCCCACTCGCCCGAGCCCCAAGCATCTGGGCCCCGAGTTCCGGCTGCCAGGGGAGGAGACCGGCCCGCCCAGGTCGTGCCTGCCAGCCGGAGCCAGGGAGGACAAGAGAGGGCCAGTCGGGCCCCAGGGTGGCCAAGGCCTTGAGAGGGAAAGGCCGTCTGAGACACCACCCATGCTCAGGGTATGCTCGTGCCAGGACAGATCTCGAGTTTGCAGTTGGCTCCGAGGTTGAAGGTATCCCCATATTGAGTTTGCACAGGGGTTCGCGGGAAAGGGCGCCTGCCACCCAAGAATCCAGGCTGGAATCTTGGAGATGCACGTCTGAGTGGCAAGGGCGCGCGCGCGCGCGCGTGTGTGTGTGTGTGTGTGTGTGTGTGTGTGTGTGTGTGTATGCGAGGTGGCTCCCTGTTCTGGAGTCCACCGGGGAGGTCCAGTGGGGAGTGGAGGAGGTCCCCGCTTTGCCGCTGAGAAGAGCGCCGCAGCTCAGGCGCTGGGCCAAGCCTATTGCCAAAAACACATATTACACTGCGACATTCTGTAAATGAGATAATGATACATAAACCCGATGATCGATGTGACGTGCCTGGATGTCTTCTCTAAATTAGCTGCGCACATTGGCTGCTAATAATGGTGAGTTTATGAAAGCAATTTCAGAGCAAACTGCAGGAGGGTCTTCTTACTCTAATCAGCCTGCCTGGCTAATGGACCAGGGGGTCAAGCTGAGCGTTATTGACACGCCTGTGCCCTTAACCTGTTTCCCAATAAAGCTGATTAGTTTTTGTCAATTCATCAGCTAACCACTCTGGCTGGAACTGCATCAAAGCCGTATTTGCTTAGGGGAATCAACAAGTCACAGCTCTGTACCATGAAGGGGCCTGCCTGGTCGGAACAACTGACCAGGGACCACTGTCCTCAGATAAGGGACATTCAGCACATCTTGGGCCTCCCCTGAGCATGGCAGAGTTGAGTGTCTGGAGATCCCTCTCTTTCTCTGACTGCAGTGAACAGAGGGTGCTCTGTGACTGGGCTTCGGCTTGGTTACATTCTAGAGCCTAGGGAGATGAGGGCAGGGGAGGAAGCAGAGGGGCCTACAGTCTGCCCAGCCTGGTTCTGGGGATGGCCCCTCTCTCCTCTGTTTCCCCAGGAGGCACACAAAAGAAGGGCTGTGCTGTGTGGGAAGGAAGACCTCAGTCTCCTCAGCGAGGTTGGGGGGCGACGAGGACCACGACACAGGCCTTCCAACAGCAAGCTGACCTTGCCAGTAAGGTGCTGCCAGGCATGATCACTTCTAAACCAGGGGCAGGCCTTACCATGTCATGCATTTACACGCATGACTCCTGTGTGAGAATAGTTTGGTTAAGGTGCCAGATGCCCCCTCTACCTGAGGAACAGATGAGCTGGGGCTGGGCAGGAAGGCTGGGGCACCCAGGCCTCCCTCAGCTTCCACTACTAGACTAAGTTCAGTGACTGGTACCAGTGACCTCCAGCCCTGGCCTTTGGGCAGGAGACAGAAAATGTGCACTGTTCCTTTAAGGCCCCAGGCGAAGCTGCCTCCAGGGCCCCCATCCCCCTTCAATTTAATTTCATTAAAACAGAGCATGAATATTTCTATTAAACCTAAAATGAAATATGAAGCCATTTAGACTCTGCCTGCACCAATCACCCAGATTTATGACTTTTATTCATCACATCAAGAGCTTGGAAAAATGAATTTTCTTCACCCAGGAAGGAAATAAAACCTCAGGCTTGGTCATTTCCAGAAAGCTGTTAATTTGACCATGCGGTAATTACTTTCACAATTAACTAAAATACAAATCAACTTGACAAATTGGGCTAGTTTATATATTAATTAGCCAGCTTAAATTTATTCATTATGAAAAGACAATTTAAGGGGACCCACAGTGTCTGTTTTATTGCAATAAATTATTGTAAGGAAATGGGGCTAATAAAATATCTTAATATTTAAGGATATTGTGTACGCGTGGGGATGTACTTTATTGACAATTTCATTTTCCAATTAGTAATTTTGTCTTAATGTATCTGCGAACCCGGGACTCCTGGCTGGGGAGACAGGATCCCTCTGGACCAGGGAGGTCAGAGCAGTGGAGTTGGAGGCGCGGGAGCGAAGGCCAGGCCCGGGGGTGAAGCACGGACTGCAGCAGGCAGGCTCCGTGCTGCCGTGCTGCCCGGTGCTGGTCCTGGGCCACGAGTCCTGGGCGCAGCGAACCCGGCCTGGAGGCCCCACCCAAGGGGTCCACCTCCCCTCACGGCTCGGGGCTGATTTAATAGAATGTCGATAGAATCATTCGATGGCTTTTAGCTTGTGATCTTTATAAATGTCCCTCTATTAAATTAGAAAATGATTCTCTCCTCGTTTAATTGTATTCTTTCGTTTCTTATTTCCAATTAATTAGTCTTATCGACGTTGCAATATTTTAAGCGACTCGAGTCCGTTTCCAGTTAGAATATATGGGTCGGCGCATTCAGTTTTATACCCGACAGAACTATATAATGTGGGTTTTAACTACTAATCCTCATCCGTCTTAAACACCTGGCCACGATGGGTCTCTTTCCTGGGGATCGGTTGGCACCTTCGGCTCCTACCCGGACCTGGGGCCAAAGGCCAGCCTCCAGGGCGCCAGGCCAGCGCCTTTGTTCCGAATGGTTTGTCTCTGGTGGTGTCGGGTTAAATACCTGCCTGGGAGCTATGGAGCCCGCAAGTGGGGAAGGTTGGTGGACGCCTTTCACATTCCAGTGGTGGCCTTGGAGAAGGGTCCTCCCTTGGTCTGTTTCCCAGCCTCTTCTGTTACAAGAAGTCAGTTAAAGCCACTTTTAAAAGAAATTTATTATTTTTATGTGTATGAGTGTATTGCCTGCATGTATGTAAGTGCACCCGTGTCCTGCAATGCCTGCGAGGACAGAAGAGGCAGTTGTTAGCTGCCATGTGGGGGCTGGGATTCGAACCGGGGTCTTCTGTAAGAACACCCAGTGTTCTTAACCGCTCAGCCAGCTCTCCAGCCCCAGTCAAAGCCACGTTTAACTTTAGTTTATTTATCTATTTTGTTTTTGTTTTTATGGTCTCACTATATAAGCCTGGCTGACCTCGAACTTGAACTCGATATGTAGATCAGGCTAGCCTCGAACTCACAGAGATCCCCGTCCTCTGCCTGAGATGAAAGCCAAGCTCCATTTATTATTATTGTTTAGACAGGGCTTCGATTTATAACCCTGCCTGTCCTGCAACTACTTATGCAGCCCAGGCTGGCCTCGAACTTTGCCCCTACACCTTCCTGCCTCTGCCTTCCAAGTCTCGGGATTGCAGGCATGCGCCATCGCCTCTTATCTTTTTTTTTTTTTTTTTTCCTTTTTGAGACAGGGTCTCACGGTAGCTACAGCTACAAGGAACTCACTATGTAGACCAGGTTGGCCTTGAACTCACAGAGATCCACCTGCCTCTGCCTCCCGAGTGCCGGGATTAAAGGCGTGCGCCACCACCGGCTCTCCCAGTCTTTCAAACAGATGCCCTTGGTCCTGTCTTTTCTGTCCTGTGCCCCCTCCTTCGCTCATAGGAGCGGTGCGCACAGGCGCTGGTCCCCACAGCCGCCTGCCTGGGAGAGTTCATCGTCCCCCTTTAAAAGACTCAGTCCTCCCAGGCCGGGCGCGCAGGTGCGCGGCTTCCTCCGCCTTCCTTTGGGCAGCACTTCACGCGCCACTACAGCGGAGCCCAGGGCAGGTCCTCCGCGGTCTGCCGCCGCCTGCACCGCCCCGCGGCCCGCAGCCCGCAGTCTAGACCTGCGGTCTCTGGGGATCTCGTGCCGCGGTCGCTCTCGGTCGCCCCCAGTTGGCCTGGGCCTTGGGGCGGCCCTGCTTCCCTCGCTGGGCTCCCGGTGCCTCTGAGCTCGTCTTCGCCCCACCCCCAAAGGCTAGGTCGGAAGATGTCGGCTACCACTGGGACCTCCTGTTTCTTTCTCCGCCTTCCGTAGAGTAGGTTGGGGAAGTAGAACTTCCCAACGGCAGGCCTGTCACCTGGATTTACTTCCGAAAAGAGCTTGCTTCCCCTTAGGGCCAGTGTCTCCAAAGGTGGGTCCTGAGACCCACTGAGGATCCAGGAAGGCGTCCTTTTAAGTCCGGTAGAGAGAGGCCCAGTCCAGAAGGCTTTCTGTCCTCAACTGTGCCAACTGCCACAGGTTGGGCTGCCTGGGTGTGGGTATTTGCCATCTACATCTTCGAGGGAAACCAGATAAAGAGGGTAAGAGGCTTCCTCCAGGCCTAGGCCCTCTTTTCCTGAGCGTGCGCTCTCTCTCTCTCTCTCTCTCTCTCTCTCTCTCTCTCTCTCTCTCTCTCTCTCCCTCTCCTCCCTCTCCTCCCTCTCCCTCTTGCTCTCTCTCTGTGTGTCTGTGCAGAGACCTATGCAATCGCTCTTCTTCAGCCCACACCCGGTGTCGTGGTGTCTGAGTGGGAGAATCTAGACTTCTTCAGGTGGAAGTAATAAAGCTCAGTGTTCCCCATCCCACTACAGACTGAGATCAGAAAAAGTCAACTCAGAAATTAAATTAAATGTAGAGCCTCTTAGCATAATGTAAAATATCCAGGGTTAGATACCATGGTGTTCATCATACCCAAATAGGAGAATGTTAAACCAATTGAGCAAAGGCAGTGATCACACATCAATATCAAGACCTCAGACCTGGTGTGACTTCCTGTCAAAGATTGAAAGCAGTCCTGGGAGATCTCAGTGGGCAGGTGCACTCTGCTCTGAGCTAGCCTGGTTTATATTTTCTCACTCTTTAAGCAGACGTTTTAGCGTTCCCAGCTGCCAGCTCTTCCTCCTCTCCTCCCCACCTTGTCGCTC
>NW_008350120.1:5789797-5798388 GCF_000622305.1 Nannospalax galili
CGCTCTCTCTCTCTCTCTCTCTCTCTCTCTCTCTCTCTCTCTCTCTCCCCGTCTCCTCCCTCTCCCTCTTGCTCTCTATCTGTGTGTCTGTGTCTCTGTCTCTCTCTGTCTGTGTCTCTGTGTCTCTCTCTGTCTCTCTCTGTCTCTGTCTCTCTCTCTGGCTCTCTGTGGTGGTTGGTGGCAGAGACTTCTTGGAAGCCTCCAGTACTGACCCCCATACCAGGTTAGCTTTCCCAGTGGGGTTCAAAAGCTCATCGACCCTGAGCCATCTGCCCATCTGCTAGGAGAGTTCCCCCTTCCAGTTACTATGCCGGTCCTCTAAAAATAAACTGAGCAAGGCCAGAGCGCCAGCTGACCAGCGTCTGCAGACAGCGCCCCCTCACCAGCCCCTCTCTCATCCTGGACCAGAGCTGAGTGGAGCAGATTGATCTTCCTCTCCCCTCTATGCTCAGTTGGGATATGATTAGAGCCTGGCCTGGGACAGGCTAGTGTGGAAAACACAGTTGGCCTGCCCTGCTGAGCTGACCCTGAGCTTCCTTCCCGCTTCTGGCTGTTGGTTCACTGCACCTCACTGATCCACTCTCCCTGCTCTGAGTGACTCTTGCATGTAAGGTTTCTGTCATTCAAGTTAGCAAGTACTTTTTAAGGTCCTTGTGTGACCAGCTTGGGTCTAAAGGACAAGACAGCAGCTTAAAATACCCTCATGTGCCGGAGGAACCTTCAGTTTTCTTGGAGAACTGGGTATGCATGTGAAGGAAAATGAGGGACAGATGAGGAAAGAAGCCAAACACAGCACACAGATGGGTGTTTATGTGTGGTGGGGTGTGTCATAGAAACACCTCCCAGAATACATCAGAGGGAAAACAACCCAGAGCAGAGGGAGCAGCCCAAGAACCATCCTTGAAAACTGTCTTTTGCAGCGAAAGCACTAACCGGGCAGGAAGACCTAAGCTTGGCTCCTTCCCGGCTTGCCAGGTTATTACCCATTACTTGGGCAATTTGCTTTAAAGCATCTTTGGGTTTCAGTTTCATCACCTATGAAATTTTCGTTTTGCTATGCTCATGGTCATTTTGAGGATGATAAAATAATCAAACATGGGGAAACATTTTTATTAAAATATGACAGAAGCTCATAGAGAAAAGGCGGTGTGAACTGGTTGGGAACCTGATAAGCTCAGCTGCCCTGTGTGCCCTCAGCTCCACTTTATAGGCAAGGAGACAGGTTTGTATCTTTGGCCCCCTGATTGCTCATCTAGCAAGCTGCACAGCCAGTTTGAGCTCAGTCTGGTCTGATCCCAAGCTCTTGGTTCCAGTGACCCATTGCAGATGCCTTTACCCAGGAGAGGCACGTGACCTGTGACCGGTTAGCACTTTTCTGAGAACAAACCACAGCCCCCACCTATAGGATCTTAGTTTCTGTCTTTTGTTATTCAAGAATTGCAGCTCTGGCTAGGAGTGTGGCTTGGTTAGTAGAGTGCTTACCCAATACCCGCAAAGCTCTGGGTTTGATCCCCAGCACTTCGAGGTGGTAAATACCTGTAATCCCAGCACTTGGGGGGGGGGGAGATTCCAGCAAACAGATGCAGCAGGAGCAGTAGGATTGAAAACTCACCCTTTGCAACCCACAATGAAATAATGGTGTGGCAACACAGAGAAATGCCAGCCTGGTGGACATAGTAAGTTCTACCCCATCCCCTTATTTAAAAAAAAAAAAAAGTTGCAGCTCAACTCCAATGTATTTGGACCACCCCAGGGCACCAGACAGTGGGGGAGGGAAAGAGTTGTTGACAGCCATCAGCAGCATCAATTATGCAAACCAATGACAGCTTGTGGGAGGAAGACAGCTAGATGTTGGGTAAGGCTAGCCCTAAAGGAGGTTGAGAGCAAACTAGCAGGAGAAAAAAGTAGACAAAATATTCATATGTTAAAATATAACAAAGAAAGAGTTGCAGATTCTGGAAGGCAAATATTTAAATACAACTAAAAATAAAAACGTAAAGTCCAGGGGCTGGGAAGATGGCTCCTTGGTTAAGAGCACTGGCAGATTTTAAACTTTTATTTATATGTATCCTGTTTATCTATATCCATACTACATGCACATAGGTGCCCACAGAGGCCAGAAGAGGATGTCAGATTCTCTGGAACTGGAATTACAGGCAGTGCTGAGCTTCCCGGTGGGCGCTAGGAACCAAACTTGGGTTCTTTGCAAGAGTGGCCAGTGTTCTTAACTGCTGAGCCATCTCTCTGGCTCCCCTGGAGGTATATAATTTTTTTTTTTCGGTCTTTTTGAGACAGAGTCTCCCTGTAGCCCCAGCTGTCCTGGAACTCACTATGTAGACCAGGCTGGCCTTGAACTCACAGACATCCGCCTGCCTCTGCCTCCCGAGTGCTGGGATTAAAGGCGTGCACTACCACGCCTGGCGGAATTTTAGTTTTTTGTTTGTTTTTTTTCCTTTCTTACATCGTTATTTTCCTTGTTTTCGTTCATGTTTTTCTGGTTTTTTTTTTTTTTTCAGTTGTTTACTTTGGGACAGGCTGTCACTCTGTACAGCCCAGGTTGGACCATAACTCATGATGTAATCCAGGCTAGTCTTGAACTCGGGGCACTTCTCCTGCCTCAGACTCACAAGTGCTGAAATCACAGGCATGAACCACTGCGCCCAGCTTCATTGTGCCTTTTCTGTGGCATTTGCCCCTGGAATTTTTCTGAGGTTTGCTGTGAATGTACAGGTCTCTTTGGACAGTAATGACATTCGTCAGCACTAATTCTGACTGGTGAACGTGGCTTTCTATGCTTTGCCTGTTTCAGTTCCCTTCAGCAGTGGTCTACTGTTTTCAATACTCTATCTTTCACCTTAGATGAATTTATTTGAAAGTATTTTCTTCTTTCTGATGCTAGTAGAAATGGGTTTGTTTCCATTCCTCTTCAGATAATTCATCATTGTGTTTAGGAATGCTGCTGATTATTTAAAAAATATTTTATGGGGGTACACATGCCACTGCTCATGTACAAGTCAGAGAATAACTCTGTGGATCCCAGGATTGAACTCGGGTCATCAGGCTTGGTTGGTAAATGCATTTATCCATCCAGCCATCTCCTTGACCCTACTGATTCCTTTTTTTGGAGACAGGGTCCCTCTGTAGCCCCAGCTGGCCTGGAACTTGCTAAGTAGACCAGGCTGGACTTGATCTCACAGAGATTTGCCTGCCTCTGCATTCCTAGTACTGAAATTAAAGGCACTGTCAGTACACCAGGCTCCCTGCTGATTCTAATATGTTGATTTTGTATCTTGCCATTGAATTGAATTTATTATTTCTAACATTTTTTGATGGAGTTTATTTATATAAGATCACGTAATTTGTGAAGAGAAGCAATTTTTCCTATTCCTTTCTAATTTGGAAAACTTCTGTTTCTTTTGAGTTACCAAATAGCTCTGGCTGGGATGGCTAGGGTTTTAGAGATTCAGGTCTGTGTTGAAATGATGAGGATGGACACCCTGTCCCCTGCAAGCTTCTGCTTTTCCCCATGGAATCTGCCTGACGGGGCCTTTCTTGTGTTGAAGTATATTCTGGTGTATTTAATTTGTTGAGTGTTTTATCATATGAGGATGTTGAATTTTGTCAGATGTTTTTTAATGCATCTAATGAGATCTTTATGTGGATTTGCCATATATATATATCTGCCCTTGAACTCACAGAGATCCGCCTGCCTCTGCCTCCCAAGTGCTGGGACTCTAGGCGTGCGCCACCATGCCCAGCTTTGTCCTATATTATTTTAAGAAAAAAATAATTTATGTGTATGTATATATGTGTTTTGCCAATGTGCACCTGGACATGCAATGCCCTCAGAGGTCAGAAGAGGGTGTCGGATTCCCTGGAGTTTTAGACAGTTGTTAGCTGACACATGTGTGCTGGGAACTGAATCTGGGTCCTCTGCAAGCCTCTTAATGGCGGAGCCATCTCTCCAGCCCCCTTTTTTGTTTATTTGCTTTTCTTCTCCAGCCCCCCTTTTTTAAAAATAATATATGTGTCGCCTACATGTATGTAAGTGCACCCCTGTCATGCAATGCCCTCGGAGGACAGAAGAGGCTGTCGGATCCCCTGGAACTGGAGTTACAGACAGTTGTTAGCTGTCACGTGGGTGCTGGGATTTGAACCGGGTCTTCTGCAAGAACTCACCCAGTGTTCTTAACCGCTGAGCCATCTCTCCAGCCCCTCCAGCCCCTTTTTTGAGACAGGAGCTCCCTGTAGCCCCAGCTGGCCTGGAACTATTGATCTCACTCTGCCTCCTAAGTGCTGGGATTAGAGGACCCAGCTGTCCTTCATTCTTTAAAAAAAATTTTTAAAAACTTTTATTTTATGCATTTGAATGTTTTGGCTGTATGTATGTGTGTGTACCACATGTGTACAGTGCCCATGAAAGCCCAAAGAGGGCATTGATGCCCTTGAACTGAAGTTTCAGACGTTTGTGAGTTGACATTTGGGTGCTGGGAACTGAACCCAGGTCCTCTACAAGAACAGCCAGTACTCACTATGAACCATCTCTCCAGCCCTGTCCTTCATTCTTTTGGGATCAGTTCTACTTGATTCTGGTGACAAACTTTTCTTTTTCTTCACAGAAACCCGTCTCTTTGTAATTTTTAATTTATTGTATGTGTGGATGTACAAGTGTGACACGATTGTGATGTGAGAGGACAACTTGCAGGATTCTTGTTGGGTTCTAGGAATTGAACTCAGGTCTTCAGCGTTGAGTGGCAAAATCATTACCTGCTGAGCCATCTCGCTGGCCAGGGAGCAATCCTTTAATGTGTTCTTTAGTTCAGTTTGCTCTTACTTTGTTGTTGAGGTTTTTGTGTCTTTGTGTATTGAGGATATTGACCTGTGATTTTTCTTTTTCTTGCACTGTTCTAATCTGGCTTTGATGTCCTTGGAAGGATGGACCCCTAAAGTGAGTTGGAGAGTATTTCCTAAAAGTGACCTTTTTTTTTAGGTTTTTTTTTTTTGAGATAAGGTCTCCCTGTACCCCCAGACCAGGCTGACCTCAAACTCACAGAGCTCCACCTGCTTCTGCCTCCAAGGTATTAGGATTAAAGGTGTGGCCACCATGCCCGGCTAAAATTTGTATTATTTTTAATTATGTGTATATTTGTATCTGTGGACGGGGGTGAGCAGGTGCCCTTGAAATCCAGAAGAGGGTGTCGGATCCCCTGGAACTTGAGTCAAGTGGTTGTGAGTCACCTGATATGGATGCTGGGAGGAATTGAACCCGGGTCCTCTGCAAGAGCAGTCAGTGCTCTTAACCACTGAGCCATCTCTCCAGCCCAACAGACATTTTTAAAAATCTTATTTTTGTGTATGTTCATGAGTATGATATATGAATACATGTATGTGCACAAGTATGCACTCCTGTGCGTAAGCAGAGGCCAGAGGCAGACATCAGATGCCTACTCTAGCACACGTCACCTTATTCTCCGTCCCTGCCTCAAAAAGACAAAAAAAACAACCCCACCTTATTCTCTCGGGACAGGGTTTCTCACTGAATCTGGAGCAAGGCTGCTAGCCAGCAAGTCCCTGTGATCTTCTGGTCTCTGCCCCCCACAGCTCTGGGCTTACAGGCATTACTAACCACACCCAACTTTTTTGTGGGTGCTGGGATCTGAACTCAGGTCCTCGTGTTTACACAGCAAGTGCTCTTACGCACTAAGCCATCTCCTCAGCCCCAAAGAGACATTTCAGCTTTCTCTGGTGGAGTCTCATGGTGCATCCCAGCTGCTTTTCCAGAGTATCCTGGTAAGTGTGCACATAGGAGACAGGCCCCGATGAGCAGTAAGAAGGATGGACGGATACCCAGGAGCTGACTTAGATGAAAACCTGTAATACAGGAGGACCAGGACCCAGCAGTCAGGGAAGAAGCAGGGGGTGAGATCAGGCCAAGGTGACTGTGGAATTCTGCCAAATCCATGCTGAGGAGCTTTGGTGTTTGCTGCTGGCATTAAAATGCCACAAATCATTGACAAGAAACCAAACAGTGTGGATCTATATAACAATTTGAACTCATATTGCTCCGAGTAAAATCAAATTAGAAGTCTTTCCCCAATTAGATTATGTAAACTCTGACACAGAGCTGAGCTGTGTTTGCTGTTTGCGTGATGGCAACCCCACCTTACACCTTGCACAGCACAGATACTCTTAAGCACACCCATCCTGACACCGGGTTGTGTCAACATTCTCCCTCTCAATAATAAATATGAGGTGCAGAGCACACTGCTTTAATTGCATCGATAAACTGGGATTAGCCCCCAAGTCAGGCTTCACTATTGCAATTAAATGTCCTCAAATAAATGGTTTCCTCAATAAACAAATGGAAGGGGCTGTGTTTGCCCTGAGTAACAGCAGGTGTAATATTTTACTGGCTAAAGCTAAGTATTAAGTGGAATCACTTGCAGGCTCTGATTTATTCCCCGAGATCGGAAAGTCATCTTTCATACGTCATGGACCGCTTCAGTACTGTATAAACAGCTAATGATACACTAAATCAGGTTGACTTACCTTGCCTTTCACCAAAGCGACCAGGCCTCAGAAACCAAGAGTCGAGGGTCCTCCAGGGAGCCCAAGAAGGTGGCTATCCTGAACAGATAGCTAGCTGCTCTTTGGATTTTGGTCTTCAGCTAGCATTCAAAATTCCAGAATGTGGCCAGACCTGATGATGTAAACAGCTCAGTGACTCTAGTGGACACGCTTGGTTTACAGGTTACCATAGAGGTGTGTCCAACCCGTGGACAAAGACAGCGATAAACACCCCTAACATAAATTTGTGAATTTATATAAAAAATTATGAGCTATTTTGTGTTGGATTTTTTTGCAAGGTTCTTGAAGGTGAACTTTTTGTTGCAATACCAAAGGGTTGGACACTCCTTCAGGGTGAAATATGCCAGATGCTCATCCCGAGGGAGGCGGTGATGGGACGGCTTATCTGGGAGCTCTGTACTGTAAAATGGTAAAATCCACAAGGAATTCTTTCCCCCTGTTGTTGTTGCTTTTTTAAATTAATTAATTAATTTATTTATTTATTATTTTGGGGGTTTGAGACAGGGCATTTTCCTACCCAAGGCATCTGCCAAGATATCAAGCTGCTCTGAGGATTTTTCTTTAAAATTGTCTTAAAGCTTCCAGATGTCTCAGAAATCAATGGCCAGGGTGTAACTTACTTGTAGAGCAGGGTTTTTTTTTTTATCACTTTTATGTGTATGAGTCTTTTGTCTGTATATATGTAAGTGCACCTGTGTTGTGCAGTGCCGGGAAGGTCAGAGGAGGGTGTGGGATCCCTGGAACTGGAGTTATGGACAATTGTTAGCTGCCATGTCGGTGCTGGGATTCGAACCTGGGTCTTCTGCAAGAACAGTCAATGTTCTTAACCGCTGAGCCATCTCTCCAGCCCCGCTTTTTATTTTTATTTCGTGTGTATGAATGTTTTGCCTACATGTGTATGTGTGCCCTGTGTGCAATACCTGAGTGTGGTGCCAGAAGAGTGTGGTAGACCCCCTGGGACTAGACTAACAGACTGTTAGCTGCCATGTGGGTGGTCCTCTGCAGGAGCAGCAAGTGCCCTTAACCCTGAGTCATCTCTCCGGCACCTCTTCCTTTGGTTTTTGAGAATCTCACTCTGTAGCCTAGGCTGGCATGGAACTCACTATGTAGGCCAGGCTGACCTTGAGTTTGCAGTGATCTTCTTGTCTCAGCTGCCCAAGTGCTATGATTACAGGCATGAACTACCATGACCTGCTTTACAAAGAATTAGTAAAAGACAAATGTCTCCCTGACACGGGGGTGCCTTCCTTGGTTTTGGTGTTTGGGACAGAGGATCTGACTGCTCTGAGCATCACAGCCTGAGCCAGCCAGGGCTCCAAGTACCAAGGGCCAAGCAGCGAAAAGAGACTGCGTCAAGTACCAGGGCCAAGGAGCAAGAAGAGAGTGTCGTTGTGGTGAGAACATGCTAAGTCTCTAATAAATAGCACCTCATCTTCAGGAGTAGAACTGAACAGCCTTCTTTTTAAAAGCATTTTAGTTATTAGTTATGTAGGGTGGGGCACAAATGTGCTCTCACATGTGCAGCTCAGAGGACCACTGGGCGAATCTGTCTTCCCCTTCTACCATGTGTGTCCCAGGGATTGAACTCTAGTCGTCAGGTGCCTGCTGCACCATCTCGCTGGCCCCAGAAGAGTGCCCTTGTTTCTTGAGGTCCAGAGGGAGTAGAGCAATGCTTCGTCTATCTAAAATAACTAAGTCCTGGTTGTAATGATTTGGTGCTTTTTAATTTATGGGTTTTTTTCAATCTGGTTTCTTAGTGGACTATCTAGTGTAAGAATCTGTCACTTTTGCGTTCATTATAACCCTTTTGTAGTAGATTTGTACATAATCTTTCTGCAGTTTATTTACTTGGTTTCTTCTTTTTTTAAAATTTTATTTATTATTTTTATTTTATGTGTATGCGTGTATTACCTGCATGTAGGTAAGTGCACCCGTGTCGTGCAGTGCCTTTGGAAGTCAGAAGAGGCTGCCGGATTCACTGGGACTGGAGTCATGGACAGTTG
>NW_008350120.1:5801631-5813282 GCF_000622305.1 Nannospalax galili
TAATTTTATTTATTATTTTTATTTTATGTGTATGCGTGTATTACCTGCATGTAGGTAAGTGCACCCGTGTCGTGCAGTGCCTTTGGAAGTCAGAAGAGGCTGTCGGATTCACTGGGACTGGAGTCATGGACAGTTGTTAGCTGCCGTGTGGGTGCTGGGATTCGAACCCGGGTCTTCTGCCGGAACAACCAGCGTTCTTAACCTCTGAGCTGTCTCCCCCGCCCCTCCTTAGTTCCTTTGGAAGTCAGAAGAGGCTGTCGGATTCACTGGGACTGGAGTCATGGACAGTTGTTAGCTGCCGTGTGGGTGCTGGGATTCGAACCCGGGTCTTCTGCAGGAACAACCAGTGTTCTTAACCTCTGAGCTGTCTCCCCAGCCCCTCCTTAGTTTCTTCTTAAACTTTGCACCAAGAAGGAGAAGGACCTTTATCGTTTCAACCTGTAAATCTAATTCTTGCAAATCAAACTATTTAAGATAAAGCATGCACCACCATGCTCAGCTGAAAATATTTTTTAAAGGCAGGGTCTCTCTGTGTAGCCTTGGCTGACTCAAAACTTCCCAGCGTGCATACCACCTTACCTAAGTGCTGGGATTCTTTCTGATCTGTGAGATGGAGACTTCCACTGAGATTATCCACTGAGACTTTCACTGAGAGGTGAGATTATCCACTTCTGACTGGAGATTCTGAGGCCTTGGGACTGCAACAACAGAGAGAAGGCGAAGGTCTCAATTAGCTTTTATGTTGGAATGGCCTGCAGGGCACTGCTGTCCCTCCTCTGAGCTCCCCTCGGAACACCAGACATCTAAGCCCCTAGGTGGGGTTATTGATTTAGTTAAAGAGCAATTTAGGACTCATTTTATTAATATTCTCGCCATTGGCATCTCTGTTGCCTTTTCATCATCCTGAATGATGGTTGAGCTTATTTCCAGTTAGTGAATCTTCCCTAGTTCAATTGTCACCACCAAGGGGAAAACACCCACTTGGCTCCTACACAGTGAAAAAAAAAAAAAAAAAAGCATAGAAATTACTGTGTGACTTAAATATATCAAGATTACCTTCCTTTTAACTGATGGCCTAGAACTTAAAAGATATGGTTTGCCTTTCCCAAACTGTTATAAAACATTTTTAGATGATAAATGGTATCAGATGGAGATAAAGTATTTAACACACAGGGCTCATCTGGAACAGGGATATATCTACAGATAATTATAAGATCCTAGGAATGCTTGATGGGAAATATATTGATAATACAATTTTTCTTTTGAAGGGTATTATAACGATTGCAAATTTGGCTTAATAATTAAATTAATAAAAACTGTTTGATTCCAACATGGGCATCTTAATGATACACAGAGTTAATATCTGTCTTGCCGGTTAAAGAGGTTTTAAAAGACTTTGTCAGGTGGTCTGCACTCGGCTACCCTCTGCCCTTTACTGAGGCAGTGTTTACCTCTAGATTAAAGTGTGTTCAGGTGTCGTCTCTGGAAATGTTCATAAGAAAACAAAATAGTTCACTAAAATATTCTTATTTTACTGTTAAAAATATAAGGTCAGGGGTAGTGGTGCACACCTTTAATCTCAGCACTTGGGGAGGCAGAGGCAGGCGGATTTCTATGAGTTCAAGGCCAGCCTGGTCTACATAGTGAGTTCCATGCCAGCTGGGGCTATAGGAAGACCGTCTCAAAAAGACATATATATATATGATGTAGTTCAGTTGCACCTACAATGCATGAAACCCTGTGTTCCATCCCCAGCACCCAATAAACCAGGCATAGTGGTGCACATAGATGTTCAAGACCATCCTTTGGGGACACAGCAGGCTTGATGCCAGCCTGAGGTACATGAGCCCCTCAAAACCCCAAAACAAATAAAAAAGATACTTTCTCACAAAATGTGGCTTTTTCAATTTTAGAGTACTGAGCCAGGTATAATGGCCCATGCCTCCATTCCAACTACTCAGGAGGCTGAGGTAGCAGGATCACTTGAGCCCAGGACATCCAGTCTCAAAAAAAAAAAGGGAATCCGTTGAAAAATAGACATGTAAGTTACCAAACCTGTGCTACACACTTTTGGAACAGGCCCTTCAAGTCCTTGGTACCTTTCAGCATCTTGCCTGTAGCAGCTCCTGGAGGGGACTCCTGCAAGGCAGTGTGTTGTCCCTGAGGAGCTTGGCTCTGAGCTAGGTAGGCCAGAGTCAAGGCTGCCCTCTTCCTGTAGGTGGCCATGTGACCTTGAGGGGTTACTAAACCCTTCAAGGCCTCCTTTTCCTTATCCGTGAACTGGAGATAACACTAGCTCATCTCTGTCCGGGTGCTGGAGACATAGTATGTTACTATTTCATAAAGATAGTAGTGGTGGTAGTGGTGGTGGGAATTTGTACAGCTGTATGCTAGGGGCTGAAATCAAAAGCCAGAGACCTAGTTTTCTAGTCTTCACTGTCACCAGACTCTCAGAATACAGTAGTTTACTGTCTCCTCAGATGTCCATGAGAGCAATTCTAATGCTGCCCATTTCAGAGACCCAGAGACTGAGGCTTGGAGAGGCCAGGCAGCCTGCTGAGATGGTTGGGCTGGAAACCCCTAAGTGATCTGCTGGTTTCTCTCAGAGTGAAGCTTGGGATGGCTGTGTGTTGGAGACTCAGGTGCCCTGGTTGGGGCACCCAAATCTGCTGGATTCTGCTCACAGTCCTTGGCTTTCAGCTTTGGGGGTTTGCAGCCCAAGTGCCCTGGCTGTGACCAGAAGGGCGTCTTGATGGCCTCTCCAGATGGATTCCTTCCAGGTCTTGAACAAGCAAGTGGTGAGCAGCTTGGATGACTGCCCTGCCAGACCCTGGAGGACTGGAACCTTCCAAAGCTGATCTATTGGTGGTCTCTGTTTTCCACCCTGTAAAACAGAGGTAGCCACCAGAAGCAGGGCAGGAGCCACACAGCTGTCCCTCAGAGTGTGGTGGCTTGTCCAGGATCATGGAACTCGTGTGATGCTGGCCCCGGAGGGACCTGCCGTGATGGGGGTCAGGGAAAGGTGAGTGCGCTGTCCTCCCGTTTCTCCAGCCCTCCTCACCGAGGACAATCAGACGTGACAGGGAGTCTTGTCAAGCAGGAACTCCTTTATTGCAGGTGTCACAGAGCTTATATAGGCAAAAACCGCAGTCTGGAAATCCCCTCGGAAACGCCCTCCCCCAATGCACCCAATCAGCTTAAAGGTCAACCTGCCACATGGGCAGGGTCCCATAGGCGTCCACATTGATCACGCACTGATCACGCACCGCCCAGGGGTGCGGAAGGACCGGCATCCAATCCGATGATCTTCAGGACAGGTCAGGCCGTGCCCTGCTTACTTCCTCTAGGTGCCATCTTGGCAAGGCGGGGCCTTTAGGTCCCCACATTATTGAATATGTTAAAGCTGTAGTGAAACGCTTCTAATCATGTAGTTATTAAAATTTTTTAAAGTATAATGATTAAAAAAATAATTCTTCAAAACATAAAAATTTGCTCCTTAATAATTAGTAGATGTGAAAAACATTACCACTGAAATCTACCTGATGACTTTATATCGCCAGAAGGAGATCTTACCCGTCGTTGGCATGGGATGCTTAGATCTTAGGCGAGGGCCATCACATGGGAGGTGGAAGTCTGTGACAAAGAGAAAAGGAGGAGAAGGAAGGAGCTGACCTATGGAGCTGAGGGTCTGGCTGACGAGCACTCAACAACATGAGGTCCTGTGGAAACAAAATTTTGGAGACAAAAGTTATTTAATGGGTCTTGTTGGTCTTCTGGAGTTTCTCCAGCAGGTCCAGGAGGATCAATGTCAGGATCATGAGCACGATCATCAAGGCACCTATCAGCACGAAGACCAAGAGCACAGTCAACCCAGGTCGGGGCATTTTCCTGTCAAGACAAAAAAGTGAGAGATCCTCTCAAAGGCACTTAGGCCCGTGGGTTTTGTTATTTTTACGGTTTCCTTTTCTTCTTTTTCTTCTTTTGTGGGTAGCAGTTAGTACCCTGCTGAGCCTATTGCACAACCACCACTCCTTTTTTTTCCCTTATTTGTCTTCTTAGGTGATGGACTCTGATTACTCAGAGTCATCTTCTTCCTGACAATAAAATTTGAGGTCTCTAGCGGGTACCCATATGGGTCTTGGATTCCCTATGGGGAACACACCCATACCCTCACCCCACAGTTAACAGAGGATCTGGCCCTCTCCGCTGTCCCGTTAAGGGATTGTTCCATTTTACTCGTACCTCTGGCCTCTGTTCCTGGTGGCCCCAATGTTTTCGGAATCGTGATTCCAACTGATTTTTTTTTTTTTTGAAAATTACAAGGCCTGATTGTTGGTGGGAGCTTATTCCCCCTTTTTGTTTTTGTAACTGTGTTTTTAGATATTGATGGTTGATGTCGGACCCCCCATTGTCCCTGTGTTAGAAAAAAGCCCTGCAAGCTCTTGCTAACAAAGCAGGGTTCATTATCAGTTTTAACCTGTTGACGCAAAACATATTTTAACTTCCCAAATGGTGAGTAATGTGTGACATCTTTTTGCAACAACACATTGGGTTTAAGTCCTTTATGATTAACCCCTGCTCATTTCAGGGGCGGCACCTGCAAATAGGGTTGGCATCACTTGCAGGCACACACAATTCTCTTTAAGTCCTTAATAGGAATTTGTGAGTAAAGTCATGTAGGTATAGTTTTTGTAACCTGGTTAGTATTAGGTCGGACTTTATATCCAACTGTGGCTTTAGAGGGCTAACCCCATCCAGGAATAGCCTAGTTCCCAATACTTTGAAAGGATATACAGTCTGTACCTTCTCATCAAATATATGTAATCCCTCCTCTTGGAGGCACAGCAGGATGGCCTTGTACAGGCCTCCCAACTGTTGGTTGTCAGGAGCCCCCAGAATGATATCATCCATATGTGTATATATATATTCAGGAGCCCCCAGGACGATATCATCCATATATATATATGTATGATGGTTTGTGGTAACTGGCGTATGGGGTCCAAAAGAGCCCATACATAGCCCTGACAAAACGCTGGGCTATTGGCCATGCCCTGGGGAAGGATGGTCCACTCATATAAAAGGCAAATTTTTCACAGTCTGAGGGGTGCAATGGAATGGAAAAAAAGCAATCCTTGATGTCTATAATCATAAGATGCAAGTCAGAAGGGATAGCAGGGATCCAGGGCAACCTCTTTAAGGGGGTCCCAACTGGAACCATCCGGGCATTGATCTTGCTTGCAACATTCTCCATGCGCCCAAAGATTTTTTGATGATAAAAACTGGAGAATTCCACTCATAGAGGGCCTAAGATGGCCTTGCTCCACCTGTTCCTGGACAATTTGTCTCAAGGCCTGTAACTTAAATTTGGGCAGTGGCCACTGCTCCACCCACACCAGCGGTCCAGGCATCCATTGGATGGACGGCACTTGGGGGTCAGTGGCCCTTGGGATTGGGGGTGCATCTGTGGCATTCTGGGAGTCCCCCCAAATGCTCGAGCATGCTCATCGCCTTCCCAAATGTCATAATGGCAGTGGTGATAAACACCTGGGCTTCCCCTAGAACATCTTGTCCAAGAAGATTGGCAGACAGCCCAGAAGCCACCAAGGGGCACACCTTCCCCTGGGCCCCATCCTCATCCTGCCAGCTGAGCCAATCCCTAGTTTCCTCAGACCTAACATTTCCCCCTACCCCCAATATCTGGGGTCCTGGGACTAGGCTCCAATCTGGGGGGACTACCTCCCTTCTCAGCACCGTCCTATCTGCTCCTGTATCTAAGAGACAGTGGAATCTCTTCCCTTGTATAATGATATCGATCTTTGGCCTTAGCCCTGAAACTGTCGGGACAGTCCAATTGGCTCTGGGCTTAGGGGACGCAGCCTACGCCAAGGCATGAGCCTGATTAGGTCCCAACACTGGGCTCCTTTTCTCACATCCTTGGTATAACGGGGCTGGAGGATGCCCCACATCTAGTTTAAAGGCTTCCCCTCTACATCAAATTTGGACCTACACTCCTTCTGCCAATGATAACCTTTGCGGCACCGTGGTCAGGGGGTGGCTGGGGCTCTTCCTCCCCCCAACCCCCATTGCGGGCCCTAGCCTTGCCTTCCTTTTTCGGGCATTCCCTCTTGAAATGTCTGGTCTGTCCACACCCAAAACATTGTCCTGTACCCCTTCTGGGGGGTCCGTCATACCTCCCTCCACCCCTGCTCAGGCCGGTGAAGGCCTGGGTCAATGCTGCGGTCAGTGCTTAAGTTTGTGCCTGCAAAGCAGCAGTCATAGTCTGTGTCTGATGGGCTCACATCCCCACGTCCCTAGAGGCAATTATCCATTGACTGATGGATCGCTCCTTGAGACCGGCGCAGGCCAATTTGTAATCTCCCGTCATGCCCTCCCACACCAGGAGTTTAGCGAACTGTTCCCTCAGTGGCCCAGGCAGAAGCTTACACCTGAGGCTTTTCTCCACCCTATGTATAAATGTTGGCAGGCTCTCACCAGGCTTTTGATTAATCCCAGCGATCAGTGCCTCTGAGGGCCCCTCATCCAGCTTCCTCCAGGCGGGTAGTCCAAGAGCACGGACCTGATCAGCGTAGGGGGCAGGAATGGCTGCCTGTTGGGTACCAGTGGAATACTGGTCAGCAGTGCCAGACAGCATCCCAAACGTTATCGGGATGGGAGGATTGGCAGCTTGATTTCTCTCCACCTGCAGGCGGCACTCCTCCCGATAGAGGGTGCACCACTTAACCATTGCCTCCTTTCTTTCATCCTCAAACTTCCCCAGTCAGTGAAGGCGTCAGATAGATCGGTTGCTGGTGCTGTGGGCTCAGAATCCTCTGGTCTGAAACATGCTTTGAGGGCTGACATCGTGGGGTAAAAGCCAAGGGGGGGATGTCAACCCTGGACTGAATCTCTCTCTGGCCCGCTAGCCGCTCCATCCGAGACCAAGTCTCCCAGTCAAAGAAATTCGTGGAAGTGATCCAGGGGGCCAAATGTATCACAGCATCCCAGACCTTAGGGCATTCTGGTCCGTGAGCTCCAATCCCCTGCCTTTTAGCATGTATCTCAGCCTTTAAGCAGCGGGTCCTCAACTTTGCTGATTGCGTTACCCATCTTTTCAGGTCTCACCTCGGCGCTTGCTTGGCCCTGACCGATCTAGGCCCTCTCTTCGGGCCCCACGTTGGGCGCCAGTTGTGGGGGTCCACCCCCAAGGTCCTGCCCTGGAGGGACCTCCCATGATGGGGGTCAGGGAAAGGTGAGTGCACTGTTTGCCTGTTTTGCCAGCCCTCCTCGCCAAGGACAATCAGACGTGACAGGGAGTCTTGTCAAGCAGGAACTCCTTTATTGCAGGTGTCACAGAGCTTATATAGGCAAAAACCACAGTCTGGAAATTCCCTCGGAAACCCCCTCCCCCAATGCACCCAATCAGCTTAAGGGTCAACCTGCCACATAGGCAGGGTCCCATAGGCGTCCACGCTGATCACGTGCTGATCACGCACCGCCCAGGGGTGTGGAAGGACCAGCATCCAATCCGATTATCTTCAGGACAGGTCAGGCTGCACCCTGCTTACTTCCTCTAGGCGCCATCTTGGCAAGGCAGGGCCAAGGGTGTCCCACAGTGTGAGACAGAGCAGGACAAAGTCATGTGTCTTTGGCTCTAAAGTCAACATCCACATTAGTCTTGTGTCCTGGTAGCGATGGGGTCAGCCCCAAAGAAGAGTGGGCAGCAGAAGCTGGCACAGGGGCTCTGAGCCCTGACCAAACTGTCCACCACCGTCTGTGGAAACTTCTGTAAGCTGAGCACTCACATGCCAGGCAAGCACCCTACTGCTGAGCGATCCCCAACCTGTCATAATGGCTTCTGTGTAGAGTCGGTGTTGGTGTTACCTCTGTTTCTCATATGCACACACTGGGAAAGATCATTTGCCAGAGGAGCAGAGCCTGGGGTTAGACCCAGGAATCTAGACCTCCTGATATCACTGAGTCTGGAGCCCAGGCTCAGCTCCAGGGTCAGGCTGGGCGGCAATGGTGAATGGGTCAGGTACGGCCCACTGGCATGCAGGTTTCTGGGCCTGGGCAGTGGTATAGCTTCAGGTCCTTCTGGGCAAGGCAGTCATGTTGGGCTCAAGGTCTGGTGGATTGTCTTTAGCAGAACCTGTTCTAGACAAGGTAACCCAAACTACAGTTCCATCGGAAGGCTCTGGGTGTATCCCAAAGCCTCTTTCCTCTCCCTCTGGTCCCTTGTCCCCGGATGAGGACTGAGCTCCCTGCTTACTGTGGCTCCATGCTGAGGGCCTTTGAGAAGGGGAAACTGGGCCCCAGGCATGCAGCCAGGAGATGCAGGCCCAAGACAGGACATGGAGCAGGCACAGGTAAGGCTGGGAGAGGAAGGGGGAGGTGATAAGTGTCGTCCCCCCATCTGCAGGAGCAAGAGCAGGAAGCAGTATCTTGGCCTGATTCAGGGGATCAGGAGCTGCAGCCAGTTGTGAAGAGTGTTGGCGCTCTCCTGCAGATTCCCAAACGCCTGCCTGGCTAGCAGGTGGTAAGCTGGAGGTGAAATAACCCAGTGCCACAGAGTTGTCCAGAGCCTTGCAGCTTCAGGCTATGCAAAGGGACCCATGGCTCTGCCAGGTTCCAGGTTCCAGGTTCCAGTTAGTGGAACCATCCACAGACACCAGGGACATGGCCATTTTTGTCTTCAAACACTAAGTGCAAATTTATCAAGCAATGTTTGTAAAAATTAATTTCCCAAGAGATTCCTCTGTATTACTGTAATTGCTTTCCCTTGACTGGCTATTTTTTCAAATTGCAATTTTATGAAAAAAAAAACAAAATATTTCTAGGTGAGGGGTGTCTCAGTGGGAATACTGCTTTCAGAGAGGTTTGTAATCTTTCTATCTAGGTTTATATATTACCCTTCTATTGACACTACTTTTTGATTAATATTATGTATAACATTCCATAATGCATCAGCAGAATTAGCTATGCAGAAGCGTTTAGGCAGGAGGCATTATATTGATGGAATGACGTTTTATTGACAAAATGACAGTTTAATACTGAGCTCACCTGAAGTTGTTTTGTCTTATCGGTTCCCTCTGTTCTGATAGCAAACCTGTCAGAGAGGTAGCGGGGTCTGTCCCATCCTCACCTGGGGCCTTTGAGATATGGACAGTATGTTTTTGTAGAATGTTCTGATTTTAATTAATGTTTTGCATGGATACCACAGATGTTCCTCCCAGAATGTTCTATTGCAGCTCTTTTGCAAAGCTTTGGGTTTTACCACCTTGGCTGATTCAGGCCTGTTTTCTCCAGGCTTATGGACAGAACTATGTCTCCTAAATTCATTTGTTAAGTCTGAAACCCCAGTACCTCAACCTGTGATCTTGTTTGGAAACAGGGTCCTCACAGATGATGGGGGTCACTTGGGTGGGTCCTGATTGCTATGACTGTGTCCTTATAAATACAGAGACGGATGTACACAAAGGAACCACGTGTGGACTGGCCTGACACCATCACAATGCAGGAGCTGCCAGGGCTGGGGACAGGGTGGCACTGCCCACACTCAGACCTTGGGCTCCTGCCTCAAGTTCGTGAGACAATGATGTTTTTATTAGTGTACACGGTATGAAAGGATTAGTGTACACGGCATGGCATTTTTCCAATGTGTGTAGTATGTACTCTGATCATGGAAGAGAATGCATTTTTGTTATTTGGGCTGCCCAGTTTTCACTGTGTTCTGAAAACTGCAGGGATATATTGTTTTATTTTTTAATTAATTAATTTTAATTTTATGTGTATAAGTGTTTGTATGTAAGTGCACCATGTATGTGCAATGCCCCTGGAGGGCAGAAGAAGGCATCGGATCCCCTAGAACTGGAGTTACTGATGTTGTTAGCCAGATGGATGCTAGGAACCAAACTTGGGTCCTCTGCAAGACCAGCCAGCACTCTTAATCACTGAGCCATCTCTCCAACCTCAAATAAATTGCTTTCAAACAGTGAGATTTTGGGGTTCTTCTTGCAGAGCCCAAGGCTGAGGGGTGATGGGATCATGCAGGCTGGGCTGTTGAGGTTTCTGCAGTTACTGCTGGGTGGTGGAGGTCTGAGAGTCAGAAAGCACACTCAGGGCTGGGAAGTCCTTCACCCACATCTCAGCATGGAGGTACCTGCAGGTGCCTGAGCACTGCCGCCCCGTATCTCCTCAGTGTTCCCCTCTGGGAGTGAGCCTGGGCAAAGCACCTTGGCTCATGCAGAGGCCAACGTGGTCACCAGTGTCTTTTGCAGTTAGCCTTTTCTGAGGCCCTCCCGAGGAGGTAGGTGACAGCCACAGTCCACAGGGCACTGGGATGGGACAACAGACAAAACTAGCCACAAGGCAGTCACAGTGGCAGTATCCAGGGCCACCAAGAGGGGGTCTGCATCTTTCCCCAGAACACTGTTACTTGGGGTCAAGAATGGTCAGCACCTGCCGCTGAGTGTGTGCCGCTCGAGCCACCCGCGCCCGAGATTCCAGATGCTGCTTTCCAGTCATTTGGCTGCACATTCCTCTTGGAGAACCATCGTAATTGGCAATTTCAGCAGAGAGGTCTAAGCATCAAGGACGGTCGTTATTTGTAGTTTCTTCTGCTCCTCTGTGTCGTGAGCATTTACCAGAAGGGCCACCTATGTATTTATCATTAGCAGAGACCTGCCAGTGTCTTTGGTCATTTCTCTGATATCTAGGATTGATGACTGTATTGGCAAATTATCCATGCCTGGTCTGGGGCTCAGTTCCACCCTGGAAGCTGTCTGGCCATGTCTAGCAGAGGTATGGTCTCTACCAGTGTCTCCTAACTGCCTCCCATGAGGTGCTGGCTCCTCCACACAGGGCAGGCATGCTGCTTGGGGAGGCATCCTCTCCTTTGAGGCATCGCTTGGCTGATTGGGAGCCTTGGCTCAGGGTTGGTCAACCTAAACCAGGACCATCCCTTCCCTGGGGCAAATCTTGCCTTGCAGTGCCGCCTTACTTGTGACATCCAGTCTTACCACCGTCTGCTAGCTCTGTCAAATGTGCAGAAGGCAACAGATGGGGTGGCCAGAGATGACTTTCGGTAGGCCTCAGGCAGTCTTGCTTGAGCAATGGGTAGAAGTGGGCTGCTTACCCCTGGCTCAAATCATATTCCCAGACTGGTTTTCTGACTCACAAGTTGGAGTTTCTTGGAGGACCCATGTTAGGGGTCAGGTGAACGGCAGCTGAGAAGAGCAGGCACTTGACTGATGGGGCCGGATCAAGACTTGTGCTTACAGGCACCCAGCCTAGCATTTGATTTTTGCTGTAGTCCAAGTTCTCTACTTTTCTCTTGTCATTTGTGTTTTTAGTGTCACATCCAAAGGCTCTACCTCAGGCCGGTGAGATGGCTCAGCAGGTAAAGGCACTTACAGCCAAGTCTGATGATCTAAGTTTGAGCCCCAGGGCCCATATGGTTGAAAGAAAGAACTGACTCCTGCAAGTTGTCCTTTGACCTCTCCATGCATTCCATGGCACATGCACCCCCACATGTACAGGCATACATTCATGAAAAATTCATAAATTAAGAAAATTGTTATGGGGCTGGAGAGATGGCCCAGTGGTTAAGAGCACTGACTGCTCTTACAGAGGACCCAGGTTCGATTCCCAGC
>NW_008350120.1:5814010-5829133 GCF_000622305.1 Nannospalax galili
TAAAGGCCAGCCTGGTCTACATAGTGAGTTCCAGGCCAGCTGGGGCTACAGGGAGACCCTGTCTCAAAAAAACAAAAGAAAAACCAGAATTATTTATGTGTATGAGTGTATTGCATGTAGGCGAGTGCACCCATGTCGTGCAATGCCCTGGAACTGGAGTTATAGATGGTTGTTACCTGCCATGTGAGTGCTGGGAATCGAACCCAGGTCTTCTGCAAGAACAACCAGGGTTCTTAACCACTGAGCCGTCTCTCTAACCCCCCAGATTCCTTTTCCTAGACTTTCTCTAGTCTCCCTTCAGCTCCTTCTCAGACCTCTTTGCAAGAGCCTTGTTTCTTGTCTTAAGGATTGGGTGAATCCACCCTTAAATGTCTTCCCCACGTCTCTCCCAAGGACCTTCATCAGGCCTCAGGTGTTTGAATGTCCTTCCCATACAGATAACTCCAGCATCTCTGCCCCGGCTTTCTCTCTCTCTCTCTCTCTCTCTCTCTCTCTCTCTCTCTCTCTCGGTTTTGGACTCCATCCTGCTATTACTAATGTCTTCATGTGACACCTAGTCTACAGCTCAGCAGGCCTGAAGCCCAGATGCTGGCCTCTTCTTCCTCTAGGCATACCTTCTTCCTCCTCAGGAAATGGTCACTCCATCCTTCCACCTCTCAGGCTGAAACCTTGGACTCAGGCTTGAGTCCTGTTGGCAGCTCTCTGTCTTCCTGTCAGATGATCCTCTCAGCTCCATCTAGAATCCAGCAGTGTGTCACCCCCACACCCCCTGTAATTATCTCTCCCGCCCTGCCCACCATCCTCAAGGACAGCAGAGCCTCCTGGCCATACCCTAGAAGGAAGTCTGGTCAGAGACACGCAAGCGGTGTGAGTTGAGGAGAGGAGTCAGTGTTTCCCTTAGAATGGATGAATGTGGAAGACAGAGTTAAGCCCAAGAGGTGTTCAGACCCTAATCTCCAGCCACATGGCAGAGGGCAACTAACAGGGAGTTGAACTCATTCCTGACTTGCACTAAGATTGACAGGTTTCCATAGTGCCCCATAGAAAGCAAGGACCCATCCTTCCTCCTTCCTGCCCCTCCCTCCTTCCTCCTTTCTTCCCTTCCTCCATCCCTTTCTTTCTCTCCCCCTCCCTCCCTCTTTCTTCCTTCTTCCCTTCCCCCTTCCTACCCCCTTGTCCCTTCACCCAGTCCCTCCCCCTTCAGTTCCTCCCTCCCTCTCCTGTCCCTCCCCATCCCATCCTCCCTCCCTTTCTCCTTCCCCCCTCCTCTCCTTCCTCCCTCCCTCCCCTTCCCTCTGTCCTCCCTCCCTCCCTTCCTCCCTCTCTTCCTTCTTTCCTTTCTTTTCTTGTACTGGGGGTGGAACCGGCACTTTGCGCTTGTTTGTCAGGTGTTCTGCCACTGGACCACACCCTCAGCCAAAGGGTAAGAATTCCATTTTCCCTCTGGACTGATCTCTCAATATAGTCCAGGCTGGCTTTGGATCTCAAGACTCTCTTCGTTCTAGGAGTGCACCACAACACCCAGCTCATGAGAATCCTTAAAGGGGAAAGGGAGGCAGAAGAAATAAAAGGAGGTGTGACCAAGGAAGAAGGCCATAGAGCCATTCAGATGACCTGTGGGACTATTAGTCAAATGGAAGCCCATTCCCCAACTATATCATGACAAAGTGCCACAGCTAGAAGGCTTAAAAAGTTGCTGTCTCACAGGTCTGGGGTTAGAAGCTTGAGATCCAGGTGCCTTGGGGCCTTGCTTTCTCCAAGAGCTCTGGGACAGGACTCCTTCTTGCCCCTCTGGCTTTAGGGTTCTCGGGAATCACGGGTGCTCTTCAGTTGGCTGCGGCCTCTGGCCAGTCTCTGCCTTCACCATCTCACAGATTTCGGTATGTTTCTTCTTGTAAGGACACCGCTGTGTGGCATTGGGGCCCACTTGCTCCAGTGCGACCTCATGCTTGTGACTGTAGCTGCAGAAATCTTATTTCTAAGTGAGGTCGCAGGCCGAGGTGCCAGGTGAGGACTTGACAGATCTTTTTGGAGAATACAATTCAAACCACGAATAACTCCACTGTTTGGAGTTTCCATGCATCGATGAAGGAGATCTAATGTGCAAAATGCCGAGAATCACACAAGAGAGCCAGGGGCAGGGTTGAATGATGAAGGGGACCTAATAATGATGCCAAGAACCACACAAGAGAGCCAGGGGCAGGGTTAAACTGTGACTTATGTCTGAGCAGGCCTCAGAGACTCGCTATGGCTGAGAGGAGAAGGGAAGAGAGGCAGGAAGTGAGGGTTAGGGGCAGGAGACTGGAGCAGGCGCAGACTTGGACTTCTGTGAAGGGATGTCACCGGGAGGGGAAGGCACGGTGACAGGCTGAGAAGAGAGCTGCAGCTCCCTGTGACTAGCGCCTGCTCCACGGTGGTGAGAGCTGACTGGTAGAAGTCTGCAGCAGGAAACCAAAGTCCCGTCTTTCCATCAGAGTAGGGCAAGGGGCAGACGACTTTTGAAGAAATACCATAGGGATCACACCACGGCTGGCCTCCGTGCAGGTACCACCCTGCTGACCTGCACCACCCTGCTGACCCGCTCAGGCACAGGGACTCTGTCTCGGAGCACCTCCTTGAAAGTCTGTACATTTCTGTGTCACAAACTTTACTTCTAAGGACACCACCCTTCAGTGGAGTCTGTACTCGTGTATAGAACTGCCCAGAGCCCTAGGACAGAACCAGAGGATGAGCAGGCCAACACTGGACCCAGGCCAGGCTCAGGGTCCTGGAAGTTCTGCGCTTCACTTCTTTTTGCTTTGGTGACTTACATAGCAGTTACTGGCTACGAGGCAGGAAGGGGGCTGATAGATGTGATGGTGGGGAGCCGCCTGACTTCTGGATACTCAGCAGCCCTGAGGCGGTCATTTAGGCAGACACATTCTTTACTCCAGCCCATTAGCCTCTAGTGTCTGTGGATGTGGGAAGCGCCTGCCCGGGAAGGCCTGCTGCTTGTAAATGGTGCATCTGAGTTGAGCAGACAGCTTAGACTCTTGTCCGGCAAGAGCCCAGGACCCCGGGCTCCCCATGTGATTAGCATAATGAAATGAGAGAAAAATATTGACACTTGGTGTGGGAGCAGCCTGCTAGTGGTAGGAAAAGGGAGATCTGCAATGCTAATTGAAATGTAATTGATGTAAAACTGCAGTTCTTACAAAGAAGTGGGAAGACATGGGCTTGCTTGTAAAATAGATAAGACTGGAGGGAGCGGTCGGCATCCCAGGCATCAATCCTAGCCCATTCCTGGTGCCAGGCACTAATAAGCCTGTGATGGTTTTGTTCACGAAGGCACCACCCGTATTTACTGTATTCTCCAGACCAGCTTGTCTGCTGATGAGTGATCAATATGAGAGTTCCATTATTTCACCTTATCCCTTGGGGGTGCCTGTGGCCCAGCACAATGTGATAAACAGGAGGGAGGCTGCCCACCAGTCTCCAGCAGGTGCCTGGATGCACAGTCAGAAAAGCTGGGATTCTGAGATCCCAGTGCTCCTCCTGTGGGCGCCGTCCCCGCTTCTCCAACTGTGCCCTGCTGGGCCCAACCATGGAGCTGCAGCATAGGTTCCTGGGCACTGCATGCCCCCCTCCTACAGTGCCCAGCAGCCCTGGCTTGGGTGGGCATGGAGGAGACACAGTATCCACACATTAAGTTGTGTTTCCCAACTATTAGAATGGTTAAGCAGAGAGAGAGAGAGAGAGAGAGAGAGAGAGAGAGAGAGAGAGAGAGAGAGAGAGGGGAGTTGGTGTGAGCAGTAGCACTGAGGGTCCCTGGTGGGCCTGCTGCCCCAGTCCAGGCCACAATCTTCCCTCTCCACTCTAAGCCCTAGCAGGCTGAGTCCTACAGGCGCCTCAGGAGCTGATTTCTGACCAGCTCCTGATTCCAGGTGCAGTGGGAAGATCACAGGATGAAGGGGGAAGCCAGAGCTTGGGAGGTGTCACTGCCCCCTTTAGGGGACCCTGTGACCCCAGCTGCCTCTGGAGTCTGACAGACTCACCTCCTTAAGTCCTGTCTGCTTTGAGGAAGGCGGTGGCTCTGGCTATGACACATTTCTGTTACTTCCCGCTCTCTGCTGACACCTAGTAGCCACCTCCCTGATCTCGTTAATTTAAATTTCTCCACGTGTCCTGTTATCCTGGTTGTACATCCTGACTTGGGCCCAGGCCTCAGATCAGAGACTCCCTGAGCAACCATGAGTCACTTTGTTTCCATGTCACAGGGCAATCTCAGAAGTCTTTCAAGCCTAAGGCAGAACTATGTGGAGAGGGGAGGAAAACATTGTATTGAAATATATTATCACGGGGCTGGAGAGATGGCTCAGCAGTTAAGAGCACTGACTGATCTTGCAGATGACCTGGGTTCAATTCCCAGCACCCACATGGCAACTAAAACCATCCATAGCTCCAGTACCAGGGAGATCCGACATGCTCTTCTGACCTCTGAGGGCATTGCACAATATGGGTGTACCTACCTACCTGCAGGCGATACACTCATACACATAAAATAAAAATAATAAAATAGTTTTAAAAGAAATATCTTATCACAACATTCACACATGGGAAGGAGTTGTGACCGCACCTCCCAGATGCAGAGAGTGACAGACCTCGGGAGGACTGGTAGGTTGGAGGGTGAGAAGCTCTCTACAGAAGGAAGAAAAGGAACCAAGACATGGGATCGGCTAATATCATGAAGGCTACGGCCCTGCCCCAGGGAAATCAGTGAGAACAAAGACAATTTCTTCTCGTTCAAGTTCGTGGACTCCTTGTGGACCTCTGAGACCCAGAGCAAGGACCCAGCTATAGAAGACCCTCCTGTGGACTGTCAGGTTGAAGTTTTCCCTACCCTTCCCCCAACACATCACAGCTCCATGGTACTGGGGTTTAAGTGACCTGCTTTCTCTCTGCCCACAGATGTCTGCCCACTCCGAGTGCAATTCCTTCAAAGTCCTTGGTAGTCAAGGCTGAGTGCGTTCAGGGGCCCTCTGGGTGGAGGAACGGAAACCCACCTTTCTACAATCAGCCTTCTAGAGTGGAAAGCCTGAATCTAATGCCCAAAGCCCTTCAGCTGCGTCCTCCTACAGAGGGTGCGAATACGTGCAGGTTGGTCTCTCCCAGCAGAACTCCACTTTTAAAATTTTAGGGAAATTATAGAATAATATATTTTCTCACAGGAGACAGTTTCCTGGCCCCAAACAAACCATTAGTCAATTGTGGTGTGGGCAGCCTTCTCCACTAATGCAGTCATGTGTTTGCGTCTTTGGCTTTGCCAAAGTCCTGAACTGGGTCACAGAGACACTTTCTTAGGGCAGCTGCAGTGGGGAACAGACAGCCTGCACCACGGCTCTCCTTTCCAGAAGGACCCCTTCACCCTGACCCCAGGATCATGGAACAGGAATACTTCTGAATTAGAACCTCTTGTCAGGGCACCAGAGGTGTGGCTCAGTAGAATGCGTGCCTAGCATGAACCTAGCGTGCCTAGGTTCAATCCCCAAGACTACATACACTGGTGGTGATGGCACACACCTGTTATCCCAGCATGGAGAGATGGAGGCAGGATGATCAAAGTTCAAGGTCATCGTATGCTACAGAGTACGTTTGAGGGTAGCCTGGATTATGAGACCCTGTCTCAAAAAAGAAACTCAAGTCAGTCTGGCAAACTGCTGATGGAAGAGTAAAAAGACTCACTTATACCAGTTGTTCAATAAAATTGTCTTTTTTACCCTGTAATTAACTGGTTAGTTAACGATGTAACTTGTATCTATGGATATGGTCTTGGCTGTTACTCATGGGGTCCTGGAGTTGCCCTTCCATGGTGACTTATGATATATATTGTATTATTAACCCCCTGGGTCTCCTATAACAAAGTATCTTGCCAGTCAGCTTAAACAGGTGCAATGTATGGTTCTGGAGACTGGAAGTCAAGGTCAAGGTGTCCACAGGGCTGGTTCCCTGTGAGGGCTGTGAGCAAGGTTCTGCCCCAGCCCCTCTTGGCTCCTGGTTGCTTAAGATCCTTGGTGGTTCTTATTTATAGACTCGTTGCCTGATTTCCACCTGTTTCTTCACATGGCACTCTCCGCACCTCTGTCTGTTTGCCCGGTGTTCCCCCTTTTTATAAAGTCATCATCATTCTGGATTAGGGCCTATCCTAATGACTTCATCTTAATTTGATTACACCTTCAAAGACAGGCACTGGGGAATTAGAATTCAAGCCTGTGAATTTTAAGGGACAAAACTCAACCCAGAACTCTATTCACTCATATAATGTGAAGTTCTTAGAGTAGGAACATTTCCAATTCTCACCTCTCAGATGCCTGGTAGAAGTTCTTGGAGACCTGAGTCCTGCCTCTAAGTCCATGTCCAGGCAGAGTCTGACATAAACAACTCATCGTGGACCATCCTCTGGGCTCTTCTGGGGCTGGCTTGCTTTTCTCCTGGTCTTCCGTTTTCCCTCACACACCAGTGAGCTATACAAACCAGCAGAGCTAGCGCTGATGGCATGTCAGTCGGAGCTGTTTATCACCATGTCCGGTTGATTAATACCTGTCAGCTGGGGTTCACGTGTGTTGCAATGTTGCCTTGGAATAATAGAGGTTCCTGTTCACACACAGGAAGAGGCAACAAAGGACTTAGAATCTCCCTGTCGGTTGAGCAGACCTGGAGTGGCCCTTGGGTGAAGGGTACAGGATGGGGGCAAAGCCTGCTTGTGGCGAGCACAATCTACCACCCTCTATCAGACAAGGTAGGATGTGCTCAGCTGGGGAACTGCATGCAGGGCTCAGCTCTGCCCTGGCTGAAGCCAGGTGTGCCCTAAACCAGCCTAGCCTCTGTCTTCATCTGATCACTGAGGGTCTGAGATAGAGGAGTGCTCTGGGTCCTTCCAGGCCTTGTGACCCCTTGTGGTCTTACACCCTATCCTGTACAGGAGGAAGCTTAAAGTGGACAGCTCAGCCCACAACCCCCTTGCCCTGGGGCACGTAGAAGGTGTATGTCTTAATAACAGATTTCTAGTAGCCGGGTGTACAGACCCACACAGCCTAGCCTGGGTTGCACAGGCCTGCCGAAGGGAGCTCTGGCCACCTTAGACAATAGCAAGAAGAGGTGGGCTATGTGTGTTTCAGATACATTGGGCCATAAAGGATAAGATTCCCTGTGTCACAGGGACAGGTAGCCTATGCTCAGGTGTGCACACACATTCACATGTACACCCATATACACCACACACATAGATGTACACACACACACACATGCCTTTGACTTGCCTCTGCCTAGACTCTGGCTCTCAAGGATCCCTATTAGGTACTGATTCTTGGTCTCTTGGTTCACGGGGGGAGGGGAGGAATTGCCTGGCTCTGGCTTCTTCATCGGGTGCATTCTTGGTGTAGGTGGCTGTAGGAGGAATTTCAAGAGACAGGTCCAGACACAAAGGGCCGGAGCTGGAACCAGGGCAACTTGTCTGGGAAGGCTTGGGAGGATTGTCCTGAGGATCGTTTCACGATTGCTGATTCATAGAACAAATTTAGTCCCAACACTGTACTAGGTGTTTGGTGCTGTATGAAAAGTGTCTGCTGCAAACCCACATTTCCCACGAAGGCCAGAGTTACTCATGCTCACCTAGTGGGTAGCTCCCACATATGTGTTACTGGCGGGGTGACACAACAAAAAGGGACAGTAAGGGTTCGTTCTAGAACAGGTAGAATATTAGGCAGCACAGCCAGCCTGTCCCTTCTGAAGACTGTGCATTTGATTCTGTCACTGGCCCCTTCCATTTCCTGTGCTGCCTTCTAAGCCTACCTAAGTCTTCCTACTGAATTTGTGAAGTGTGTGTGTGTATACATTATACCGGTATACTTTTTGCTTGGCATTTTTTGTTTTGTTTTGTTTGTTTTGAGACAGGGTCTTGTGTAGCTTAGGCTGGCCTCAAATTTGCTCTGTAGCCGAGACTGGCTATGAACTCCTGACCCTCCTGCTTCTACCTCCTAAGACCTGGGATTACAGAAACATACCACCATTCCAGATTTGTTTCTTCTTCTTTTTAAAAAAATTTTATTATTTTAATTTTATGTGTATGAGTATATTGCCTGCATGTGTGTAAGCGCACGCATGTTGTGCATTGCCTGGGGAGGTGTCAGATTCCCTGGAACTAGAATTACGAATGGTTATTAGCTGCCGTATGAGTGCTGAGAATTGAACCCGGGTCCTCTGCAAGAGCAGCCAGTGCTGTTAACTGCTGAGCCATCTCTCCAGTCTGCTTTATGCTTCTTTTAAAAATATTCATTTTTTTGATTATGTATATGTATAGGTGGGGGAATTTGTGCATGTGAGTGTAGGTGCACCTCAAGGCCAGAGGCGTTGGATGCTCTGGAATTGGAATTACAGATGGTTGTGAGCCATATGATGTGGGTGCTGGGAACTGAACTCTGGTCCCCTACAAGAGCACTTCTTCCCGAGCAGTCTTCTCTCCAGCACCCCTGGCTTTATACTTGTAAGACCTTCACTTATTTACTGAAATGAACAATTCCTGTTTCTTTTTTATTTTTATTTATTTTTTAAAATTTTATGTGTATGAGTGTATTGCCTGCATGTGAGTGCACCCGTGTCATGCAATGCTGTGGAGGTCAGAAGAGGGTGCCGGATCCCCTGGAACTGGAGTTAAGGACAGTTTGTAGCCACCATATGGGTGCTGGAACTTGAACCCAGGTCCTCTGCCAGACCAGTCAGTGCCCTTAACTGCTGAGCCATCTCTCCAGCCCCAATGCCTGTTTCTTGTAGCAGAGACACTCAACAATTTGGCACTTCGTAGGTGGTTTTTGATTGAGTGAATGAACAATCTGTCAGTGGCCATGGACTGCAGAAGAAAATTTGACATGGGTCTTCAGGCAGACAGCCTTGGCGAGGTCCGTGACTCAGCAGTCAGACGCCGTGCAGTTGTTCAGGGACCTGCTGTGCCGGTACATGATGGCAGTGACCTGAGGAGGTGCTCAGTGTCTTCGGTGCCCTGTTCTTACCATTGTCTTACCTGTCTGATAACAGCTGGGGTTAGGCTGCGTAACCTAAATAAAGAAGGCATAACCTATGCCACACAATGAGAAGGAGCTGATTTCCCAAGCATTACCGTGGAGCTCCGCCCTATGACAGCACACTTACAAAGCTGTTGGTCACATCCTGCAAGGTCAAAGGGTGTGTTCATTTGAAAATCTGACAGACACCAAGTTGCCAGTTGAAACTGCTTCTCCTCCTTGGCCAAGTGAGAAGGGCCTGGCTTCTCTGCCTCCTCACCTTGAATTCCATGACTGTTCCGGTCTGGCAGGTGAGAAACAGTATTTGCACCTGTCTCTTATGAGTGAAGATGGGGATCTTTTCCTACGTATAAGACCATCTGAAGCTGGCGTTGTGGCGCACACCTGTAATCTCAGTTCTTGGGTGGCAGAGACAGGAAGATCATCAGGAGTTAGAGGACAGTCTGGACTGCACAGAAAATCAGGCTGGTTGGGTCATACAGCAAAACAAAACAAAGCAAAAATGAAAACCCATTAGTATTTCTTTTCCTCAGAACCATCTATTTTATGTCCTTTGCTCAATTTTTTTTTCTCTTGGATTATTGGTCATTTTCCTATTGATTTTTTAGAGCTCTTTGCAAATTGAGAAGATTAGCTTTCAGAATACTGTCTATTTTACGCATACCCATTTTCAATTTGTCTTTGTTGGTTTGATTTTAGCATTTTCTTTGCAAAAATGTTATGCTTTTACTTAATCAAAATTTATCTTGTTTTTTTCCCCTTTTGTGGCTCTTGGGCTTTCTGGTGTGATAGAAATGCCTTTGCCAAGCTGAGATTAAACTCTCACACTGCTCCACTTGGTTCACTCTGCAGAAGCATAGTGCCGCCTGTGGAACACGTACAGGCACAAAATGCACAAGCACAGTGACTAGCACTCAGAACGCTAAGGCGGGAAGACGAGACGCTCCAGGCCACCCAGGGCTATAGAGCAAGGCCCTGTCTCAATACGACAGCAGCAGGCAAACAAAAATAAATAAAAGAATATGAACAAAATATCTAAGAATTTTGTTGCTTTCTAAGAAACCAGGGCCTTCCCTGCACTACCCAGGACTCCTCCTGTATTCGCCCCACCCCACCCTTCAGGACTCCTTACATATTTTTCACAGACAAACCAACCTCCATTTATGTCACACGGGTTAGTCTGTGAACCCAGCAATCCAGTATATGGTGGTGAATCGCGCACATTTTTATTGAACGCACAGCTCCCCAACCTTTCTCCTCCTAATCCACTCTACTCTTAACAACATATGGCTTTAGTTCTGCCAGTGATGTTATAAGTAATGTAACGTACCTAATAAAGCTGAGGCAGGAGGATTGCTGTGAGTCTGAGGTCAGACTGCTGTGTACAGCAAGTTCAAAGCCAGCCAGGACACATAATGGGATATTATCTCAGAATATAAAATAAGCTGTTTGTGGTGATGCACGTCTTTAATCTTGGCCCTCGGAAGGCAGAGCAGGCAGATCGCTGTGAGATTGAGGTCAGCCTGGTCTACAGGGTGAGTTCTAGGCCAGCTGAGGCTACGGGGAGACACTCTCTCAAAAGGTCTTGATTCCTTATAAATTCCAAAAGGAAACAAAAATAATACAAATAACAAACTAAAATACATAACGCAGGGGACATCACCTCTAATTGTGGTAAGCAATGTGAACTGGTCTGCATAATGGGTTTCAGGTCCACAAGCGCTTCCTCAAAGTCCTGACGTTGTTAATCACATCTATGCACTTTATCTCCTTTTTTTGCCTCCCCAAGAAGAGAGGACTTCGGTCACCTCCCCACCCTCCACTCCTCTCCCCTCCCCCTCTGGTTTTCATTGGCTGTCATTATAATGACTGGCTTCTGGTCACCTTTTACTCTGTTTACCCTGTTTTGTCATTATCATCAGGCCTCCCCTTTTGTCCACTGGGTAGTTTCTAAACTCAAAACATCTAGGTCATTAAGAAATTGCAAGTCAGAGTCACCTCACACACCACTTCTCACCTGCCAATCTGGCCACTGTCAGAAAGGTGTGTGATAGCTAGTGCTGCTGAGGGGTGGGGCCTGGCTGGGGCTGGACCCCTCACACCGTGCAGGGGGAAGTGCAGTGCCACAGTCACCCTGGGAACACGTTAAACACAGAATTACCAAATGACCCAGGAAGCCCACTCCTAGGTACGCACTCAAGAGAAAAGAAAACATGAACCCACTCAAAGACTTAGTGACTTTTCTGTGGCTGTGATAAAACACCATGACAAAACGAGCAGGCCTGGTGGCCAAAGAGCAGGCCTGGTGGCCGGAGAGCAGGCCTGGTGGCCGGAGCAGGAAGGTCAGAGCTCACAGCTTCAACCACAAACAGAAAGCAGAGAGAGAACTGGAAGTGGGGTAAGGCGGCAAACTCTCAAAGATCACCCCAGTGACATGCTTCCTCCAGCAAGGTTTTACTTCTAAGCAGTCCAGGACCTCTCCAAACAGCACCAACAACTGGGGACCAACTGTTCAAATATCTGAGCCTGTGGGGGACGTTCTCCTTCAAACCATCACACCCTACAGGAGGAGACTGAAACACCTCCCTAAGTAATGTTCCTGGGTGTTGTGCAGCAGGAAGCCATCGAACAAGCAGATGAATAAAGTGTGGTCCAGTCACACCACTAGATGCTGTAGCAGAAACTTTGAAAACTTTACACTAAGCAAAAGACCAGTCATGAAAGACCGTGTGTAGTCCGATTCCATTCACATGAAATGTCCCTTAAAGGTATGGCATAGGGCTGGGGTAGGGGTGAGTGTATTGAGATGATGTGTGTGTGGGTGGGGGGTGATGGCCAGTGAGCACTGGGGCTCTCTTTGGGCTGGTAAACATGTTCAGAGTTAGTTGCATAACTAAATATACTAAAATTCATCTAACTGTATGCTTCAAATCAATGGAGTGCATGGTCCATGAATTATATTTCAATAAAACTATTTTGTTGTTGTTTTCTTTTGGTCTCTTTGAGACAGGGTCTGTCTGTAGCCCCAGCTGGCCTAGAACTTGTAATGTAGACCAGACTGACCTTGATCCTGCCTCTGCCTCTCACTACCACTTCTGGCTAACAAAACTTTTTTTAAAAGATAATTTTGAGGGCTGGAGAGATGGCTCAGCAGTTAAGAGCACTGGCTGCTCTTGCAGATTAAAGGCGTGCGCCACCACACCTGGCTTAATTTTTTTTTTTTTAATATGGAACACTTCACAAATTTGGGTGTCATCCCTGCCCAGGGGCCACAGGGCCATGCTGCCAAGGTGAGCACTTTGTTTTTATTTTATATGTGTGAGTGTTTTGCCTGCATGTATGTAAGTGCATGAAATACACACAGAGGTCAGAAGAGGGAGTCAGAGCCCCTGAAACTAGAGTTACAGGTGGTTGTTAGCCACTGTGTGGGTGCTAGGAACCAAACCTGGGTCCTCTGCAAGAGCAGGTAGTGATCTTAACCACTGAGTTATCTCCCCAGCCCCTTATTTGTATTTTTAAAAACCTTTATTGTTTATTTTGTGTGTATGATGGGAGCAGGGTGTTGAGGTCAGAGGACAACTTTGTGGAGTCAGTTCTCTTCTTCTACATTTACCTGGGTTCTCCGGATCAAACTCAGATAATCAGGCCTGGATGGCAAGCACCTTTGCCCAGTGAGCTTTTCATTGACATCGCAGTTGTATGTATGTGTGTCATAGTGTGGCATTTCAACACCTGCATAAAATATCTAATGATCAATATCACTATCAATTGATCATCTCAGACATTATTTCTTTGTGTTGGGACCATTCAAAATCTACTCTATGAGCTATTTTATCTTATTTATTTATTTAGAGACAGGGTTTTACTATATAGCTCTGGCTGGCCTTGAGCTCTTAGGGATTCGCCAATCTCTACCCCCCCATCCAAGTGCACCACTATATCTGACCACTAGCTAATTTTTTAAGATTTATTTTACTATTTTTTAAGATTTATTACTCTGTGTGTGTGTGTGTGCATGTATCTGTGTGCATGCCCAGAAGAGAGTGTCAGATCCTCTGGAGCTGCGATTATAATAGGCAAATGTGAGCCACCAGATATAGGTACTAGGAACCAAACTTTGGGCTTCTGAAAAATCAGCAAGCACTCTTAACCATGGAGCCATTTTTCTAGCATCTCTACTAATTTTAAATATATAATTCATTATATATAATTGCTGTCAGGCATAGGTATCCTTCAGTCTATAAATACAGGAAGTTATTCCTCCATCTAACTGACCACCTAGACCCACTAACCATTATTTCTTCATCATCCCTCCCCCACACCCTTCCCACGCTCTGGTAATCACCATTCTATGTTGTTTCTTAAAGGTCAACACTTCAATGCCGATATATAAGAACAGGCAGTATTTGTTATCCTGTGCCTGATTTATTTCACTTAGCATAATGTCCTCCGGTTCCGTTCATGTGGTCACAGATGATAGAATTTCACTCTCTTATGGCTGCATGGTATTCCATTGTGTGTATATACAATGCCTTCTTTATTCTTCCATTGATGGACACCTAGGTTGATTCCATGTGTCGGTGCTTGTGATCATGGGAATGTCTATGTCTCTTCAGTGTGCACTGACTTCAATTCCTTTGAATACACGCCCATGCTGGGGTTGGGGATACTATTTCTAGCTTTTTGAGGAACCCTCACACTGGTTTGTATGCTGACTGTACTGATTTACATTCCCTCCCATGCTATAAGGGAATTTCCCTTTTCCCATATCTCCCAAGCATTTGGCACATTTATTTCTCTCTAGATTCTTTCTTTTAAATGTATGTATGTGTGCCTGCATGAGTTTATGTGCACCACATGCATGCATGTGCCTGCAGAAACTAAAAGAAGGCATTCAATCCCTTGGAACTGGAGTTATAGGCCTGCCGGATGTAGTGGCGCACGCCTTTGATCCCAGCATTTGGGAGGCAGAGGCAGGTGGATCTCTGTGAGTTCAAGGCCAACCTGGTCTACATAGTGAGTTCTAGGACAGCTGGGGCTACAAGGAGACCCTGTCTCAAAAAAAAAACCCCCTCAAAAAATAATAATCGTGATGTGTCTATGCTTCTTTTTTAATATTTTATTTATTTTTTTATTTTATGTGTATTGTCTGCATGTATGGAAGTGCACCTGTGTCGTGCAATGCCCATGGAGGTCAGAAAAGGGCATCAGATCCCCTGGAAATGGAGTTATGGATGGCTGTTACCCGCCATATGGATGTTGGGAATTGAACCCAAGCTTTTGTAAGAGCAGCCAGTGCTCTTAACCGCTGAGCTGTATCTCCAGTCCATGGTTATGCTTCTTGTAAAGTTTTCAAATATTCTTGGAAAATCTAATGTTGTTCAATCAGCTCACCCCCATCCTTATCTAGTATGTAAACTTCCAGACCTTTGCTTTCGAACTTGTATAAATCTTCATTAACTCCAAAAAGGTTATATTTCATTGCTTCGCCTGTGTGTGGGTCTAGTTCTTGTGGGACACCTTTCCTTGTGCACCTGACAGTGTGTGCTGTTCTCTGAAGCCTGATGTGTGAGTCTCTCCAGGCCCTTCAGCCTCTGTCACGGCTCCACCATATCCAACCTCTCCCAGCCATACCCGACCTTTTGACATCCCAGAACCACCTTGTTATCTACAAAGTTCATGCTTGAGAACCCTATAGTTGAATTACAAAAAAAAAAAAATTGCAATAAACCTCATAACATTCTAAATAATGTTACAATGTTGTATTGGACCACATTTCAAAGCCATCCTTGGCTCCATGTGGCCCATGGACCATGGGTTGGACAGGATTTAGGGCCCATACTTCTCTTTTGTGAGTCCTTATCTTTTCCCTCTGTCATGTTTTTCTTTTCCATTTTATTGAAATGCCTAATGCCTCCTTTTTTTTTTTTTTTTTGTTTTTTTGTTTGTTTGTTTGTTTTTTGTTTTTTTATAGGTAGCTGCATATTGAGGAAAGGAAAATGGGATCTATTTCTGGAACCAACTGACACTGATTCCATTGGGCCCCAAAAAGCATTGTGGCCCTCTAGTT
>NW_008350120.1:5829416-5830221 GCF_000622305.1 Nannospalax galili
AACATCCACGTGGCAGCTAACAACCATCTGTAACTCCAGTTCCAGGGGAATCCAATGCCCTCTTCTAGTCTCTTTGGGCATTGCATAACATAGGTGTACTTACATACATCCAGGCAAAACACTCAAACAAATAAAATAAATTTAAAAATTAAAAAAAGACATTCTGGGCATGGTGGCACACACCTTTAATCCCAGCACTTGAGGCAGAGGCAGGCATATCTCTGTGAGTTCAAGGCCAGCCTGGTCTACATAGCAAGTTCCAGATCAGCTGGGGCTACAGGGAAGATCCTGTCTCAAAAAAAAAAAAAGTTAAAAAAAGACAAAATTCTGCGGCTCTGTGAAAATCCCTCCCTTTGGAGCCAGTGTGGCTGAACCTGGAAGACGGGCCCTCTGCTTCCGTAGCTGGTTTGTACTTGCTGTTGGGTAGTCCTGTCTTATGCTTCATTCTTGTTATTCAAATTTTATAATTGGGCTGGAGAGATGGCCCAGCAGTTAAGAGCATTTACTGCTCTACAGGAGAACAGATTCCAGCACCCACATCATGTGGCTCACAAACACCTGTAACTCCAGCTCCAAAGGATCTAATGCTCCCATCTGGCCACTTTGGGCACCTGCACACGCATGAATATAGACACGCTCACCCACACATAAAATAAAATGAATCGAGCCGGGCGTGGTAGCACATGCCTTTAATCCCAGCATTTGGGAGGCAGAGGCAGGTGGATCTCTGTGAGTTTGAGGCCAACCTGGTCTACATAGCGAGTTCCAGGCCAGCTGGTGCTACAGGGAGACCCTGTCTCAAAAA
>NW_008350120.1:5830415-5830921 GCF_000622305.1 Nannospalax galili
CCCCCTCAAAAAATAATAATCGTGATGTGTCTATGCTTCTTTTTTAATATTTTATTTATTTTTTTATTTTATGTGTATTGTCTGCATGTATGGAAGTGCACCTGTGTCGTGCAATGCCCATGGAGGTCAGAAGAGGGCGTTGGAGACCCTGGAACCGGAGTTACAGATAGTTGTTAGCCATCACATGGGTGCCAAGAACCAAACCTAGGTTCTTTGCAAGAGTATCTAGTGTTCTTAATTGCCATATCTTCAGCTCCTAACTTCCCATTTTCTAGTAAGACTTACTATGTTGGTGAAAAGTCCTAAATATTTATTTATTTATTTATGGTGGTGGTGCTGTGAATGAAACCCAGGGCCTTGACTGTATTAGGCAAATGCTATACCACCATCCCTATGGGCTTCTTAATATTCTTCAAGCAGCCCCCAGGTTTAGAGTACTGTAACCAGGGCTTGGAATGCATTGCTAGTAGCTTTCAGACATTGCCTTCGTCTTCCTCTGATGTATT
>NW_008350120.1:5831330-5834254 GCF_000622305.1 Nannospalax galili
CTTGGCCAAGAACTTGCTATGAAGACCAGGCTGGCCTCCATCTCACAGAGCTCTGCCTACCTCTGCCTCCTGAGTGCTGGGACTAAAGGTATGCACTGCCATGCCCAGCTGTGACATGAAATACCTCCTTAAGTAGCTTTCATTTTTCCTTGGGCCCCTTGTTTGTTATTTTTGAGACAGGGTTTTGTTATGTGGCTCAGATGGAACTCACTCACTTTGGAGGCCAGGCTGCCCTTGTAGGTCACTCTGCCTTAAGCCTCCTGAGTGCTGGGATTACAGGTACATGCCACTACACCCAGTTCTGAGTGCCAGTTTTCTAAGGAACCATGGGCAGGGGGCAAAGCCTTCAACACTGGCTCTGGCCCTCTGGAATCCAGTGGTCACTTGCTTTTCACTGGGCACAAGTGGACCATCTTTGGGACACTGCAGCTGTCCCTACCCCCCTGGACCATCTTTGGGACACTACAGCTGTCCCTACCCCCCTGGACCATCTTTGGGACACTGCAGCTGTCCCTACCTCCCTGGAGTCTTTGGGCTATGGATGTCACTATGGTCCCAGTTTTTCCAAGTGACTTTCACAGAGTTACTCTCCCTCCACGGAGCTCTGAAGCCCCCTCTGCACCCTTCTGGAGAATTCTGGACTGTCTTTGGGAGATGGAGGCAGGAGGATGAGGGGGTCAAGGTCATATTTGGCTTCATAGTGAGTTTGAGTCTAGCCTGGGCTGTATGAGACCCTGTTTCAAACAAAAAGAAAAAAAATGCCATAAAGATTATTTCTGTGCCCTGGGTAACCCTACAGGCTGTCTCCAGTGGGCAGTCTGGCTGCGGCCCTCCTGTCACTTGTCAACACTATGGCAGTACCTAGTGGGTGCAAGGAAGCCATTCTGGATACTTAAGCCCTCTAACTGGGTGATACTGGACCACTCAAGCTTAGCAGAGAAAACCTAAGCCTGAAACAGCTTCCTGGTGGCTTCGGGTGTGGCTGAAATCCTCCCACCATTCCCAGTGGTCGTCCATCCACAGAGAACCTGAAGCCTTCGGTCTAAGGCTGTTTACCTCCTCAGGGACACCCATCACTTTTCTGCACAATGGCCCCACTCCAGAGCCATCTTGGACCCAAGTCTAGTTCCAGAACAATCAACTCTAAGTTGTTTAAGAAGGCTGTGTACATTAAAACAGCTATAAATCACAGTAATGAATCCCACAGCACAGAGAGAAATCCATTATACATCGCAAACACAGGGCTATTACCTCAGGACTCGGTGTGCGTACCTTTGAGGGCATAAAATGCAGTATTAACAAACTGCCCCATAAACAGAAAACATTCCCCAATCCAGGGAAGAGGGGAAAGAGCCCCTCATCTTCCCTGGTATACGAGGATTTCAGAATGCAAAATTTCTTGGGACTAGTAATTCAACAAGGTGTGGGGAGTTATACATATATCACTTGACTCTTGGAAGGGTTTCAGAGTGATTTGCTGGGGCCCTTCAAGCAAGGTGAAGTGTGCCTGCAAGTCTCAGCAGAGCAATAAAGAGCAGGGAAGGGGCCATTTGTGTGCACCATGAATTCACAGCATCTGAAAACGGCTCATACTTTCTTGGCTAAATAGGTCTGCCTCGGAGATGAGCAGGAATATTGAGAGCGTCCCGAGCTATTTGAGCCTTCCCAGATGTGCCCGCACCAGAAGTTTGGACCCGCTGTGCTGCCAGGCAGCCCAAGGTCAGCTGTCTCAGAAAACCGCATTTGGAAATGAAAGTGCTGATGTCAAGGCCGTCCTCACTTGATTTCCATTTGCAAATGAGCAGGAACGATTCCTTCCACTTACCCTTGGTGATTAACCGTGGCAATCAGCGTCCTACACACAAATGAGTTTGCCCAGTTTCCAGCTTCAAAGGTTGGACATTTAACAATGTCCCCTCTCAGGTTTCTGGGTCAAGCTCAGGTAACTCTACAGATCCTGGCTTGGGATTTGATGTCTGTGCTGAATCTTACTGTGAGGCTCTTATTGCAATTTCAATGCTGCTTTGGGGTCTTCGAAGTGAGTTGTCACCCTGGAATTCAGGTCTGTGGCTTTCATAAAGAACACTGCAGGCTGGCTGGCTGCTCTCTTATGGGGAAAACGATGCTTATTCCAGGATGCAAACACCTCTGGCGATCTGAGGAGGTAGTTCAGCAGTTTGTATAGGACCTGAGCTTGATCTCCAGAAGCCAGTTTTATTTATTTATTTATTTATTTATTTATTTATTTATTTATTTATTTATTTATTTATTTGGAACTCACTATGTAAAACAGGCTGGCCTGGAGCTCACTATGTAAAACAGGCTGGCCTGGAACTCACTATGTAAAACAGGCTGGCCTCGAACTCACTATGTAAAACAGGCTGGCCTTGAACTCACAGAGATCCACCTGCCTCTGCCTCCCAAGTGCCGGGATTAAAGGTGTATGCCACCACGCCTGGCAGGAGCCAGTTATTTTTAAAGCCAAGTAGGGGCTGGAGAGATGGCTGAGCACTCAGGAGTGGGTACTGTCCTTCCAGCACTCACATCAGATGGCCCTCAACCACCTGGAACTCAGCTCCAGGGGATTAGACACTCCTGGATGCCATGGACACCTGCGCTCAAATGCACGCCCCACACACAAACACATAATTTTTTAAAAATTAACTTTTTAAAAAGCTAGGCACAGTGGCGTGCACATGTAATCCTAGTGCTAAGAAGTCAGGCAGATTCCCTGAGGCTTACTGACCAGCCAGTCTAGCTTACTGGGCCAGTCCCAGGTCAGTGAGAGATTCTGTCTCCAAAATAAAGTAGGTGGGTGGTACTTGAGGAATGACACCCAAGCTTGTCCGCATGCATGTACATACATCCACAGGCACCTGCACACACAGGGGAGAATGGGAGTGAGTGAGGGAGGGAGGGAGGGG
>NW_008350120.1:5835236-5864575 GCF_000622305.1 Nannospalax galili
TATAGAAATGTATGTTCACACAGAAACAGGAGAGCACATGTTACAGTGGTTTTATTCAAAGCTCTCCCAAACTGGAAACAACTCCAATATCCTTCAACTGGTGAGTTAATCAATGAATTGGGGCGTGCAGATGACAGGACACCTCACAGGAGAGAGGGGAGAGAGAGGGAGGGAGGGAGGGAGAGACAGAGACAGAGACAGAGACAGAGACAGAGACTTCTGGGAAAAGATAAAGCACTTGGGTTATTTGGAAATTCAGAGTTCTCCCCTAACCCCACAGGTTTCAGGGTGCTTTTTCTCCACAGTGGTCTCTGGGGAAGGTACTGGGGAGCAGCCCGCAGCTCTATGAGCTTCCTTAGACCCTAGTGCTGCCCTAGCAGAGGACCATGGCAGAGACACTGGGCAACACACATCTGTGAAGGAGCAACACAAGTCCACCTCCAGAAGCTAGTGCTCCTGCAAGCAGTGCGGTCTTCCTGAAGACTTAGTCAGGTGCAGTTGAGGAGCGCATCTCTTCCGAGCTCTGTACCGCCCTTTCTCTTTATAGTTTCCTTCATTCTTTTTCTTTTGATCTCTCTTTATCGCCATGGTTCCTCTCAAATGCCTTCTTGCCTGTCAGGTCGAATTGAAAATTAGTGACTAAAAATGATGGAAGGGGATGAGACTGGAGGGGCTGAGGTGTCAGTCAACAGCAGATCACGTGCCTAGCATGTGCAAGGTCCTGGATTTAATCCCTTAGCACATGCATACATACATACATACACACACACAAGTGAAAGCTGTGTGTGTGTGTGTGATCATTTAAGACAACCACCAACTCTTCATATTCCTCCTGTGGAGTGGTACGTGTGAGTGGCACCATCCCGTGGAGTGGTGCGTGTGAGTGGCACCATCCCGTGGAGTGGTACGTGTGAGTGGCACCATCCCGTGGAGTGGTGCGTGTGAGTGGCACCATCCCGTGGACTACGAAGGGAAAATGGACAAAGCCAGTGAGCATCAGCATTTGTCTTTCTGATTGGCCTGGGTGTGAGCAAGTGGCCTTACAGTCCTGCCACTGCAGCTCAAGCTGCTTCCTGGCCGTGATGGACCAGACCCTCGTGAGCAAAACAGACCCCTCCTCCCTTCAGTTGCTCTTGGTCAGGTATTTGACCACAACACCTCACAGTGATGAGTTAAGTAACTGATAGAGTGGCCTTCCCTCCCCCTTGAATGGGCTAGCCCCAGGCCTCCTTGACTGGTAGCATGGGTAGAAGCAACTTGTGGTCTTTGGGTGGGGGGAGCTCCTGGATACAAGATATGCTGACACCTCCACCTACTTCCTTCCCAAGTGCGGGATGGAGAGCCTTGTACACGGTTACCCACACTATGAGAGCACTCCTCTTCCCAACTCCTCCCATATGTGCATCCCCACGAAAGAAGCCACTTTAATCCAGTTTCCCCAGAGGAGGTCTCCAGCCCCCTGTGTCACAGGTGCTGCAGCGGAGAAGGAACTGATGTGTACCTGTTTCCAGACCACGCTGTCCAACATGCAGGTACATGTGGATGCAGAGAGCTGTCCAACATTGTTGCTTATTAGAGATGCATACAGACAGGGCCCCTATGAGTATTTGAATGGTGGCGCATGCCTTTAATCCTAGCACTTGGGAGGCAGATCTCTGTGTGTTCAAGGCCAGCCTGGTCTCCATAGTGAATCCAGGTCAGCTGGGGTTACAGGGAGACCCTGTCTCAAAAAGACCAAAATAAATAAATAAATAAATAAATAAATAAATAAATAAATAAATAAATAAAACTGGGATAACAGTAAAAGCTGACGAGGGCGTACAGAAACTGGGTCATTCACACATTGCTGGTAGGAATGTAAGTAAGTGGGCACAGCCATGGGAGAATGTAGCCTGGCAGTGCTTTTCAGTTTTTTTTGGTTTTTTTTGTTTGTTTGTTTGTTTTGAGATAAGGTCTTGCTATGTAGTTCAGGCTGACCTCCAATTCACAATCCTCCTTCCTTAACCTCCCAAGTGCCTGGCAATTCCTTTTAAAATTAAAAATGGAGGGGCTGGAGAGATGGCTCAGTGGTTAAGAGCACTGGCTGCTCTTCCAGAGGACCCAGGTTCAGTTCCCGGCATCCACATGGCAGCTAACAACCATCTATAACTCCAGTTCTGGGGATCTGGCACCTTCTTTTGACCTCTGTGGGCATTGCATGTATGTGGTGCACCTACATACATGCAGGAAAACTGCTCATACACATAAAATAAGGAAATTTTTAAAAATTTAAAATGGAGGCCAACAGGATGGCTCAGTGGCTAAAGGTGCTTGCTGCCAAGCTTGATGACCTGAGTTCAATCCCTGAAATCCACATGTGGAAAGAGAGAGCCAACTCATACAAGCTGACTTTGTGTGCATTGACTTGTGTGTACATACTGTGACATGTGAACACACACAGAGACACAAATAAGAGATAGATACAAATTATTTAAAATTGGGACTGGAGGTCAGGTGTGGTGGCACTCGTCTTTAATCCCAGCACTTGGGAGGCAGAGGCAGGCGGATCTCTGTGAGTTCAAGGCTAGCCTGGTCTACATAGTGAGTTCCAGGCCAGCTGGGGCTACAGGGAGACCCTGTCTCAAAAAAAAAAAAAAAAGACCAATATGGGTACACTTATGTACATGTAGGTATAACATTCATACACATAAAATAAAAGTTAATAAATAAAAAAATTTAATTTAAATAAAATAAAATCTTCTAAAATATATTTAAAAGTGGGAAAACAATTATATCATGTAACCCAGAAACTGCACTTCGGAGAAGTGCAAACTCACTTTTACACATATACACAAACACAGCAGCTGTGTTTGTATAAGCTCCAAGCTTCAAACCTCCTGATGCCCCCTGGGTAAATGGCAAAATCAACTATGGTGCACCTGCAGCGTGCAGCAGTAGTCAGCGACAACAGCAGGAAGGAGCAGGGTTTCAGTTTTTCAAAAGCAAGAGGCTTGCAGATGACGAAGGAAGTGTGACCTTCCGCTCACCGCGTGGCAGGGAACCCAACAGCAGTTTGGCTTTTTCTTATGTTGGAGGCAATTGGCTGTTTCTTATAAGAAGAATCCCAGTGCGGATCTATGGGACTGTGAAGGTATGCTGGAGTCCTGGAGAGCCTGGTGATGTTCTTGTATGATGCTGAAGGGGAAAGAAGAAGGGGAAGGGATGGGCTTTGTGTTGGAGTCTTCTCTCCCAAAGATGCGAAGACTCAAGGGTGGTGCAGCAACCGTGCAGTGGTGATAGGAGGACTGGACTGAGCCCCTCAGCTCAGGATCAATCCCTGGACCCCTGCTGTGAACCAGGCTCTGCACTTGGTCCTGGAAGCAGCGTGAAGGTGACTCCATTTAGAAAAGCTGTGTGATGTGTAAGTCAACAGATGCCTTAAGACATCTCAGACAGTGTCCTAGTTTGTCTCTCTATTGCTGTGACAAAACACTCTGACCACTACCAACTTGGGGAGTAAAGGGTTTATTTATCTTACATATCCCCGGTCACAGTTCCTCAGGGAGCCCAAGGTAGGAACTCAGGGCAGGAACCTGGACGCAGGAGCTGAAGCACAGGCCATGGAGGAACTCTACTTACTGGCTTGCTTTCCTGGCCCCTGCTCAGCCTGCTTTCTTATACAACACAGGCCCACCTGCCCAGGGGTGGCACCACCCACAGTGGGCTGGGCTCTCCCACATCACTCATCAAGAAGATGCCCTTCAGACATGGCCACAGGACAGTCCTATGGAGGCAATTCCCCAATTGAGGCTCCCTCAACCCAGGTGTGTCAAGTTGACACTAAAGCTATCCAGCACAGACAGAAAAAACAAAACAAAACAAAAAACAAAACAGCATCAGAGAGCGCATGAGGTGGTAATTTCAACAGTGACAGGAGAGGGGCAGCCTTAGCTGGGTACCATGCAAGGTGGAAGGAGGTATGACAGAGACAACAAATGGGGCCGAATGTAACCCAGGAAGGGCTTGAACCACTAATAAGTGAACTGCCCTGCACTGGAGCAGCGTCAGCCCTGCCTCTTGGCTCCCAGAGCTACCCTATGCTATGGCATTTGCCTCCTCACAAGCCAGCTGTGTCCTGGCCTCTGTCCCTTGTCACAGCCAATGCCAAGCTCCTAAGAGTTGCCCAAACCTGGACTTCCACCTTCTTCCCTGATTTCCCTCTGTGTGAGCCCACAGCAGGTGCCAGCTTTCTGTGAACGAACTAGGATTATGAGGTGATGAGTTAGGAACTGGAAGTTTCTGGATTTTCTGTGGACCTGAGTTGGGGGGCTGGCTGATGGATCACAAAAGGCCTGGGGTTGTCCACTTCTATGCCAAGGTAAAGCTTGAGGCTTGATCAAGGAAGGGAGGATGAGAGCTTGGGCCTGAAGTTGTCCCCAGAAGCCTGCAGCCTGTTCACACCCCTCCCCTCATCTATTAACAATGAGCTGTGACCCTTAAATCACCAGGTAATTAGCTTGGGGCCAGGGAAAGTCTGCTGAGTCAGGTGCAGCTAAAGACTGAGATTGCCAGTCACTTGTTCAAGGTCACACAGCAGGACAGGACTGATGGTGACCGGAGGCTTCTTTTTTATTTTGAAGCTCATTTTGCGCTTCAGATTTTGGGACTGTGGGTTCAGAGCAGCTCAGGGTTTCAAACCCTTGCCTGTGGTCTAGGTTGTCCCTGAAGCAAACTCCTCTGCCCGCCCTGTACCCCTTCAGACAAGATTTACTGAAGTTGAGTGAACCTTGGTTCAACCTTGCTCGCAGGTTCTAAGTGGTCGTTTTGCTTAAGACATTTAACTAAAAGCCCTTTCCATAGAACCAACTCCTGCAGGCACACTGCCAGCAATTAATGAAAGATGATAAAATAATAAAAGGAGTAATGCATTAACTGTATTATCCTTGCCCATTTGGGCAGACTGCTTCATTAGCTCCTCCTTATGGACAGGCTCCAGCAGCCTTTGAAGAGTTGCTATATTGCCCGACTGCGCCTGCATGGGCTGCACCGTGCCGGCAGCTCAGATGGGAAGGCCGGCAGCTGCCCACCTCCAGCAGGGCGCAGCGCCTGCCCAGCTCCTTGCCTGGCTTGGAGACCGAGCTGAGAACTCACAATGACAGATTTCACTTTTGGAATCTCAGCTCTGAAAGAAATTGGTTTGCTAATTAAGAGAAATGATGCAACTTACTGGCCTTCCTCTGCAATTTGCTTAAAAGAACATTTTGGTCTAGAAGCCAAGTGTCCCTGTGGAGACTTATGATTTCCAGGTCACCCTTTCTCATGGACATGCCCGAGGTGCTTCCTGCCTGGGGTGACACAGCTCACCACATGTTGGTCCCTCTGTTCTACCCAGTCACCTTTTTCTCAGACTCTAACTACACAGGGTAACATATGCTTCCCAGTCCTAGGCCTTTCCCTACTAAAATAACTGATTTTGGAGGATGGGAATTTTTCAATTGTAGCACCAGCTTTCTAAAGACCCGCCGACGCTGTGATGGCCATAATATAGGAAATGACACCATTCCGAGCAGAGGGAAACCTTCATGTGGTCATGTGACACTGTATGCCCAATGGGTTGAATGTAGGAACATGAGTGTGTTGTCTGGTCTGTCATGGCTGCCAGGTGACTCAGTTCTGACCAGTGAAGCACAGGAGGACTTCTGGGATAGCCTCCTTGATCATGTGCACTCAGTTCTGACCAATGAGTTGTGAGAAGTGTAATGTTGACTTTTGGAAAAGTTCAGGTGACCATGAGACACTTCTAATCAGTGACCTGAGAGCAGAAAAATGGACATGAAGTCCGGAAAGCTTGGCCAGCCTGACACAGGAAGTACCCTTCCCTTCCCTCCCCTCCTCTCCCAGGGAGGAAGTGACTGAGATAGGTACAAAGGCCTTGAGACTGTTGTGTGTTTGAGATGCTACACCTGCCCTGTAAGATGAAAGGTTTCCAAGTTTTCTGTAACTTGCAGCAGGCAGCATCCTCACAGATATAGGGACTCACCAGAGAGACCAGAGCACCAGGCTTTGGAGCTTGGTAGGGACCAAGGATTGGCCCTGGCCACAGTCCATACCAGTCCTCTTCTGTGCTTTTTCTGGATTGTCAGCCTGTCCAGTTTGCCTCAGCAACACCTCTGGTCCTGGCTCCCCTGACCCCCAGCCCTTCTCACCCTCCTCCTCCTCCCCTCCCACACTGTCTCAACACCTCTAGTCCTGGCCTCCCTGTGCTGAGTTTCCTTGGCAATGACACTGATCTCTGGGTCACTGACCTCAGCCCTGGATGGCACCACTTCCCCAGCCCCTCCTATGAGCTCCTACCCCAGCCCCTCCCATGAGCTCCTACCCCAGCCCCTCCTACGGGCTCCTACCCCAGCCCCTCCTATGGGCTCCTACCCCAGCCCCTCCTTTTGGTCCAGCTGTAGCCATCAGAGACTCAGCCCTTTCTGCCCCTCCACAGGGATTCATGGAGGCGAAACCTAGAGGCTGAGGACCTGGGCGAGAAGACAGACCTCAGAGAGGGGCAGTGGCTCCTTTCTTCACTGTGCCCTGACAGGGTATTACTGCCTACCCCTGTCTTCCTCCTCTGACCCTCCTTCAGGATCTTGGCTGAGTTTTCTGCGCTATTCAAAGGAAATGAGGGAGACTTTAAAAGAGTGCCTTTAGTGGGAGATTGGCTGTTAGAGCCTGGTGACAGGATTCATTAAGGCCTCAGAGAAGTGCCCAAGGAAGATTTTGAGCTCCTGGACAGTTAGAATCTTCCTTTGTGAGTTCATTTGCCTGCTGTTTTTATCAAGGCTGCCCTGGAGAGACTGTTTCTTTGCCTAACTGTTCCTCCTTGGGTTCCTGGAAGCTGGTGCCATTATGGTGGTGGCTCCAGTGTGATGATTTCTGGGTCAGAGCTTTACTGGAGGGTTCCTTCCAGAGGGTTGCTGTAGAAGGCCAGAGAGGCTCTCTGGCTCATGAGGCATTTCCCCAAATCCTCAAGTTCTTATTCAGAGAAGCAATGATGCTTAAAGGATAAAAAATGGGCACGTACTGGTGAGTCACCAAAGCCAGTCTTACTTCCTCAGCACGTGCACTCAGCGACGCAGTGACATGGACTTGCCCAAGGTAAGACCATGTAGTGCGTGTTTCCCGTGTATTGCGTTGTGAATGGCTCATCTTATGTATCTCTTTAAAATCTTTTTCATTTTTGAGCTTGAAAGAACCCCTCATAACCTTTCAATTTAGAGGTTTCACATCATCCACTATGGAATTCCAAAAGCGTTGCCAGATTGGAACCAAAATGTCAATTAATCGTCAATTCTTCACATCGAGCAATTGATTAATTGGCACAATGTTATCTCTAAATCAGTGGTAATTAATTACTTAGTTCTTAATCTTGACCTTCGGAGTGCTAAAACTCTTCAAATTGCCACTGCTCCTGCAGGAGATGACGGATGGAGCGACTTTCCTCCTGTGATTTGTGCAGCTCCTAAACTTTCCGTCTAATTGAGAGGCAGGCACAGCAGTACCAGAGCTCTGCGGTGCTCTCCTGGCCTTGCCCAGCATCAGATGACCCTCACCGAACCTGAGCCACTGCTCAGATGTGCCCTTCAGCTAATGATTTATTTATTTATTTTTGTAAGCCTAATCACTTTGAAAGCATACAGAGTTAATTTAATAGGTGCCCTATTTATCACAAAATTTATAGCTGGAATGTTGGGGGAGAGCTCTTTTCTGTTTTTCAGTTGTGAGGCAGAACACAAACTGTTTCCTGCTTGTTTCACATCCGGTCTCCCTGTGTTTGGGATTCATGTTCTCAAATCTTGTTTTCTTCTTGAACATGGGAATATGCCATTTTCTTTTTCTTTTCTTTCCTTTTTTCCAGAGACAGGGTCTCTCTGTAGCCCCAACTGTCCTGGAACTTGCTATGTAGATCAGGCTGGCCTGGAACTCACAGAGATTCACCTGCCTCTGCCTCCCAGAGTGCTGCGACTAAAGGCATACCCACCACCAGGCATACTCTTTAAATAAGCGCATTTCACCTGACCCCTGAATGACCTTTAAAGGTTTTACTTGTTTGTTGATTTGTTTGTTTGCCTATGGAGCCCAGGGCCTCATACAGGATGGGCAAGTACCTATCACCTAGCCCCACCGCAACCCCAAGGTTGGCATCTTTTTTTAAAAATATTTTATTATTTTTATTTTATGTGTATGAGTGTATTGCCTGCATGTATGTGAGTGCACCCGTGTTGTGCAATGCTGCGGAGGTCAGAAGAGGGCTTTGGATTCCCCTGGAACTGGAGTTAAGGATGGTTCATAGCCACCGTATGGGTGCTGGGAATCAAACCCGGGTCCTCTGCGGGAGCAGTCAGTGCTCTTAACCACTGAGCCATCTCTCCAGCACCCAAGGCTGGCATCTTTGTAATCATGAAAATTTTGAGAGCATCTCCTCTGAGCTCATTTCCAACAGTCTTGCTTGTCATCCTTTGTGGGTAAACACGTGAGGAGGGCTGGCCATGTCTGTATACTCTGTTTGCTTCAGTTCCAATTCCATCTCCTGCCTCACTGCCCCTCCTTCCTGTACAGCACATAGGTGACATGTGTTTGATGGCACCTTTCAGGGCTATTTGTGAATGATAATCCCTCCTTCAGCAATCCCCCCAACCCCCAGCCATCCACTCAGTGCGTAGAAGCCCCCATGACCCTCTGCTTCCTTGCCATGTGCACTGCTCATGGGACCTGCTCACCTGTTGTGATATGCAGAGTCCAGCTTGAGCTCCTGTGAGCAGGGCTGGACCTTAGCTCTGCATCCACTATCATAAACTGAAGGAAAAACCTTTTTTCTTTTCTTTTTTTTTTTTTTTTTTTTTTTTTTTTTTTTTTTCTAGCAGGGAAACTGGAGACAAGGTCTCACTGTAGCCCCAGCTGTCCTGGAACTTACTATGTAGACCAGGCTGGCCTCGAACTCACAAAGATCCGCCTGCCTCTGCCTCCCAAGTGCTGGGATTAAAGGTGTGCGCCACCACGCCTGGCCAAAACCTCCTTTTTCTAATGAGCTTATTCAGCAGCTCGGATTTATCTGCTTGATTACTTTAAATTAGTTGAAATATTTTGGTGAAATTTGACTGGCTTAGGAGTATGGTATTAGTTACTTTTCTGTTGCTGTGACTGAAACACCATGACCAAGGGAACTTATAAAAGAGTTTATTTAGCTTATGGTTCCAAAGGGGCAAGAGTCCATCATGGCAGGAGGCATGGCGGCAGAGGGGGCTGGAGCAGGAGCAGGAGCTAAGCTCTCACATCTTCAAGCAGGCACAGGAAGCAGAGAGTGACTGGAAGTCCAGCAAGGTTTAAGACCTCTCTAAGCCACCCCCAGTGACATGCTTCTCCAGCATGGCCACATCTTCTAAGACCTCCCAAAACAACGCCACCAACTGGGGTCAAAAACGTTCAAATACTTGTAGCCTATGGGGACATTCTCATTCAAACCATCACAAGTAGTAAAGCTAACAGAAAGAGATTTTCCTGCTATTCCAAAACAAAATGGTGGTTGATTAACTCTTCAGTCCACATGTCTGTGACCTCAGCAGTTTCTAGAAAGCCTGAGGGTATCTCTGACATTTAAGGGCATCCGGTTTCACTCAAAGTTATGCTTTCCAGACCATTAACAAAAGCAGCTGTTCCCTGGGACAAATGACCACTCGCTCAGTCAGATCCAGGTCCAACTATAAACATCTAGATAGTGTTCTCAGCTGGACATGGTGGCTCATGCCTTTAATCCTAGTACTAGGGAGGCAGAGGCAGTCAGATCTCTGTGAGATTGAGGCCAGCCTGATCTACATAGGAGTTTCAGATCAGTTGTGACTACAGGGAGACCCTGTCTCAAAAAAGACAAAAAAAAAAAAAAGTGTTTTCAGTGGTAGGCTAGTGAACTTCCCCAGGTAACCAAACACCCAGGTGTTGGTGCCCTTGGCAGCTGCCTGCAAACTTGTGAAAAGCCACTTTGACTGTGAGTTTCCATCAGAACAATGAGAATGTAACTTTTCCAAAGTTGGTTGAGAATTATTCCCCGTGCACACATGGTTAGAAAATGTGGCAGTATGTTGATAATTAGGTAGAGCTGTGCTTTATTTGCTGGGAATCCTGGCAGAATTTTTGTTTTTCCATGGACACCGGGGGCTCCTGCTGCTACCCTGAGGCCCAGAGGAGCCTTCTTGGTGGGATGCCATTTTGGTGGATGACTTGGCCACCACAGGGCAAGGTTTACTTCGAGCTGTTCTCCTGTGTTCCCAGGCCAACTACAGCAGCTTGGATGCAACCTCCCTCCACCAGCAGAATCCAGGCAGGTTGTGTGAAGATGGACATGGTCCAGAGCCACAATGGACAGTGAGTCAGGCTGTCTCTCCTTCACACACTGAGGCACAAAATATTCTACGATGAAAACATTGGCCCTGCTGAGTCCTAACGTCAGGATTCACAGACAAGACTCATCCTCGTTGACCCACAACCAGAGTCAGGGAGAATGACCCTAAACAGACTGTTCTAGAAGAAAGGGTATAGTGATTCACAGAGGCAGAAAGTTTTAGAAATAGCTTTTAAAAATCATCCCCAGAACAATCACGGTGGATGTGAGCACGCGAAGCCATGACATCACAGGATTCCCCATCTTCTCTGATGCGCCCATGGCCCTGTGGGAGGGAGGGAGAAGGCTCACTAAGTAGCTGTGCACAGGAGGACTGAGGCAGAGATGCTGATCTGCAGCTGACCTTCAAGGGATTTGACAGGAAAGGATACACCCCTACTGAACCTGCTGTGTGTATATCTATACTCTCACCTGTGTGTGTGCATACATGTACATATATACCACAAATATACAAAGACATCTATACCCACATCCACACAGATATAATCCAAACCCATCTATCATCTATCTATACACACACCTACATATACATATATACATATAAACATATACCTTTCATATATATACATATATACTCACATCCATATATCCATATTTTATATATATGTATATACACACAAATACACATACATATATCTTTCATATATATATATTTGTTGTGTGCAAACTGAAAACAAACAAGCTGGGCATGGTGGTACACACTTATAAATCCAGCACTTGGGAAGCTGAGGAAGGAAACTGCCACAAGTTCAAGGCCAGTCTAGGCTACATAGTGAGTTCCAGGCCAGCCTGGGCTATGTATCAAGATGTCTCAAAAAACCAAAAACCAAAACAAAACAAAATAAAGCTCACCATGGCAGTCAATGCCCTTAAGTCTCAGTGCGTGTGTGTGTGTGTGTGTGTGTGTTGTTTTCATGCCCAAGTATTCCTAGGCATGTGTGTACATGTATGTGCAGACCAGAAGTTGATATCAGGAGTTGCTTCAATTGCTCCTCTCCCTTATTTTTTGAGACACAGTCTCTCACTGAATCTGGAGCTCACTGATTCAGGTAACTGGCCTGCTAGCAAATACCAGCAATCGTTCTGTCTCCTTCCCTGACTGCCCCAGCTCTAGGGTTACAGATGTGCTCCACAGTACCTGGCTTTTACATGGGTCTAGGGATCAAAGCCAGGTCCTCGTGCTTGCAAGGCAAGTACTTTACTGAGTAATCTCCACAGTCCCCCAAATTGGCTTCTAATTTGAGTAGAAAAAGCCAAGCATGCCATCCTACCTGTGTTTGACATCTTTTTTTTTTGGTCTTTTGGAGGCAGGGTCTCCCTGTAGCCCCAGCTGTCCTGGAACTTGCTATGTAGACCAGGCTGGCCTTGAACTCACAGAGATCTGCCTGCCTCTGCCTCCCAAGTGCTGGGATTAAAGGTGTGCGTCACCACGCCAGGCTTTGTGTTTGACATCTTTAATTTCTCGTTCTCTCCCCAAACCGACTTCAAGAGTGCAAGCAGGACTCTGGTTTCTTTGTGCTTGGTTGGGTTTGAGGGCAGGAAAGAAGCATCTGCCTGTGTCCCAACCTGTCCTTCCCTAGGACATGGCCCTCAGTGAAGCTCTCTTCCACACCCTGACTGCTTTCTGGTTTCATTTTGTTGCTGTTATTGTTCTTGAGACAGGGTCTCACTACGTAGACCAGGCTGGCCTCAAACTCACAGAGATCTACTGCCTACCTCTGCTTCCCAAGTGCTGGGATTAAAGGCATGTGCCACCATACCCTGCTGACTTCTGGTTTTGAAAGGGTTTTCTAACCTGTTGGCTATGTTGGAGGAGGTTTTTGCAGTCCTCTCCCTGACCCCCAAGAATATTTATGCTCTCATTTGCCAAGCCTGGACTGGAAGTGGAGGATGGTGAATGGCTTGGCCTCCTCGCACAGACGTAACCGCACACAAGGCTTCTTTCCACTGACTGAGCCTAGACGACCACCTGGACCCTCCCTACCTGCAGGAGGGGAAGCATGGTGCTCACTTCAGGATTCCGGGGATCTCCAGTCCTTAGCCCTGTCCTGTAGAGCCCTCAGAGTCCCCTTCTGGCCACTTCAGTGTCCTTGGGTTTGGTTGGGGAGTTTTCACAGGGGCTTGGAGAGGAGTGCCAGGGAAGACAAATGATCTGTTTGTTTGAAACAGAAAGGGTTTCCAATCAATACTGGGGAACAAGGTCAGAACAGGAACTCTGGAAAGATAAGAGAGGCTGGAGCCCTGCAACTAGGACAGGAAGTATGTAAAGCTAAACCCCACTTTTTACACCTAAAAATATAAAACTGTCAATTTTCATTAAGGACAAAGCAAATGAAATCTAGAGGGTGCCAAATAATTAATGACTTTTAATAACCTTAATAAATTTGGATTTCATCAAAACCATGTTGCCTATCATCCAGTCGCCTGCAGGACCAGGAGCAGGAGGGGTGAGCACCTGTGGGTGAGGACACAGCTGACATCTTTCCCAGGCGCATCAATTATCATTAAAGAGCGATGAGGATACCAGAATGGACTGCGTTAGCGCCTGATGCGGAGGCCCTGGCGTTTAAGATTGAATCCATTAATTGTTAACTACTGTACTTTTGTGATCCCACAGGTAGCGCACAGACTAATTCATGGCTTTGGCAATGGCGCAGGCTTTTGTTCATTAAGGAGTCTGATTTATTCCACGTGAGGAAGGCTGTGCAGTGTTCCCAAAGTCCCACTAAGGGTCATTCGATCATCTTGTTCCAGGCAGTTGGAGGCATGAGGTAAAGTACATACATCTCTGACTCTGGACCCCGCCCCTGATGGAGGCAGGTAGAGCCCCGCCATGGGGCTATGTGGAGCGGTGTGCATCTGGCATCCAGTCTCTGGGAGCCTAAGGAAGAAGAATACCTGCGTGGTGAGATTTATTTAAAATAGAGGTTTTTACTGGCATTGGGCACTCTTTCTGACTATTCCAGGGGGCAGCCATTGGAATTCATTGGTTCTGAAGGGGGCCCTGGATACTAGTGGGAGAGACAAGGGCAACTGGTCTCCCACCAGGAACCATAGTTTGTCTTAGAGACAAAGACAGGGCTTAAGCAGTAAACTCCTGAGGGGCTGCAGCACCCACCACTCGGGTGCTGGCCCTCTGGGAGGTCAGGAGGACATGCTGGGTGGGGTGCCCTGAGTGGCCAACCTGTCTCTGTCCTCCCCTGAGAACCACAGGGCAGGGAGTTCCTGGAGACCAGGGCTCTGGAGCTCATTACGAGAACTTGGTTTGCCAATCCTAATCCAACGGGAGTTGGATTGAAGCCGCAGAACACTATCAGCCCTGCGATCTGGGGACAGTGTGATTCCTGTAACAGCAAGGCCAGTGTTTATTGGCCTCAGGGCTGTGCCAGAGTGAACAGATCTGAGCCCATAGGTATGTCACAGATTAAGGAAAAGAGGTGAGCCTGGAGGACTGCATAGGGGAAGTGTCTGCAGAGGGACCCAGAGCTAAAGCTCGGAGAACAGGCCAGGGCAGGAAGGGGTTAGCAGAGCCAAACCTCCATTGATCTGGGTCTGTGGTGCCTGTGTGATGTCAGGGTCATGGCCATGGGGCCCATGGCTCTCCTTAGGAGGACAGGAAGATCATAAACCTAGGGGTCTGTGACAGACTCTGAGGACTTGGGGGCTAGGGAAGAAGCACAGAGAGGAAGAGAGGGTGACCAGGACTTAGCAGGGTGATGGTGGTGTGTGTGTGTGTGTGTGTGTGTGTGTGTGGTGTGGAGAGACAGAGACATACAGAGACACACAGAGATACAGAGAGAGAGAGAGAGAGAGAGAGAGAGAGAGAGAGAGAGAGAGTCCTCTTGTTAGCCACACCTCCCAGAGGAGCTGCAAAGTTTTCCTGTGTATTTCTAGGCCACTTCTGTGTGCTTACCCTCTATATTAATGACTTTCCTGGTTGCTGTGACCAAATACCTGACAGGAAGGAACCTAAGGAAGAAGGGTTTATCAGCTCACAGTCTGAGGGTGCAGGACACACCCTGACAGGGAAGGTGTGGGAGGAGGAGCCCGAAGCAACTGATGGCATTCTTCCAGACAGGAGACAGGATGAACGCTGGCGCTTGATGGATGGCTGCTCCTTTTTAACTTTTAAAAAATATTGTATGGGAGAGATGGCTTAGCGGTTAAGAACACTGGCTGTTCTTGCAGAAGACCCGGGTTTGAATCCCAGCTCCCACTAGCAGCTAACAACGGTCCATAATTCCAGTTCTAGGGGATCTGATGACCTCTCTGTCCTCCGCGGGCATTGCACGACACGGGTGCACTTTACATGTCCGCAGTGCAGGCATACACATAAAATAAAAATAATAAAATTTTTAAAAATCTTATTTATTTATGTGTCTGAATGTATTGCCTGCATGTAGGTAGGTGCACCCGAGTCGTGTGATGCCCGCAGAGGACAGAAGAGGGCGTCAGATCCCCTGGAACTGGAGTTACAGACTATTGTTAACCGCCATGTGGGTGCTGGGAGTCAAACCCTGAGGACCAAACACCTCACTCTCTAGGAAACAGAGCCAGTGGAGCCCGCAGCACTGGCCATGGGTGGACAGGGAGGCCCTAGAGGACCCTGCCTGCCACCTCGTGCTTGCCCAATGCCAGCAGCAACACCGAGGTCCCAAGGGCCCCTCTAACCGGCACCTCTGCTTTACTCCAGTGGTACCCTGAGCCATTTGGGAGATGGTCTAAGAAGTCAGGGACTGATTGCTTGTTCAGATGGATCAGCCATTTCCAGACACAGATAGGATAGCACCTGACTCCACGCTTGGTACACTGCTTGCTCTCCTAATCCTAACCTTCATAGTGTATTCAACAATCCCATTCCCCCATATCTGACATGGGCTCTTTCTTGTAAAGCAAAGAGAGTCAAAGTTAATTTTATTTTTTAATTTTAATTTAATTTATTTTTATTTGTGTATGAGTATAATGCCTGCATGTAGGTAGGTGCACCCAAGTGGTGCAATGCCCACAGAGGTCAGAAAAGGCTGTCAGATCCCCAGGAGCTGGAGTCACAGATGGCTGTGAGCTGCCATGTGGGTGCTGAGAATCAAACCTGGGTCCTCTGCAAGAGCAGCCAATGCTCCTAACCGCTGAGTCATCTCTCCAGCCCCTAATTTTATTTTTAATTTTAAAGATACTTTATTTTTAGGAGCTGGGCATGGTGGTGTACAGCTTTAATCCCAGAACCCAGGAGACAGAGGCAGGTGGATCTCTGCGAGATTGAGGCCAGCTTGGTCTACATAGCGAGTTCCAGGCCAGTTGGGGCTACTGGGAGACTCTGTCTCAAAAAAAAAAAGAAAGATTCTTTATTTGTAGTTATGCACATATGTGCATGGGGTATGTACATGTATGCGTGTAGGTACCCTTGGAGTCCAGAAAAGGACTTCAGATCTCCTGGAGTTACAGACTGTTGTGAGCCACCCAACATGGGTGGTAGGAATTTGAACTTGGGTTCTCTGTAAGAGCAGTATGTACTTTTAACCACTGAACCATCTCTCCAGCATTTATTTATTATTTATTTATTTATAATTTATTTTTGGTATTTTGAGACTGAGTCTCATGTATCTCAGGTAGTCTCAACTCAATATATAGCCAAGGCTAGGCTTCAACTCTTGATCCTCCTGCCTCAACTTCCCAAGAGCTGTAATTACAGGCATGTGCCACCACACCCAGCCTATTTTGGGGATTGTTTGAAAGTTGGTTTCCCCAGGATGTTCCATGTCTCCAGCTCCACTTGGGCCTTGTCAGGTTCATCAGGTGCTAGTGAGGGAACCCGCGTGGGTTGTGACCTGGGGCTTGGGCTGTGTGGGATCACTGCCAGCCCCAGGTTGTGCTTGCTTGACCAGAGCCATAGGAAAGACTCTCAGAGGTACCAGCTCCTGTGAACCACTGTTTGAATGGTTGCAGTCTGGGTCTGAACAAACTGCCTGCAGGTCTGTATGCCTCAGGCAGGGGTCCATGCTGGAAGACCCAGCTACCACCAGGTGGGTGGTGAGGACCATATCTGGGTTGAGATCTCTTCTCTGGGCTCAAGGACCCTGTTGTGGCCCAGCTCAGGGCTGAGCTGCAGATTGAAGCTGTCTTGATTTCATCTCGTCTCACAGCCGAATGTTTTATGGTCTCCGTGAAAGGCATGATTTATGCTTCAAGACTGCTGCAAAAGCTCGCACTTTTAAAAATAATTTCTGAAAATGAATTTCTTCTTAGGGTCAGTGACATTATCTTGAAGCTGAGGAGGCCTTGGGCTCGGCCGACAATGATTCTAGGTGTCTACCTCTTCCTTCAAAATTCACAGTCTTTAAAGGGAAATATCTTCTATGTAAACATACGCACACACACCTCCTTTAATATTTCTGTGCGCTGCTCCCCCCACCCCAGCTTTTCTCCAAGCTTCTCACTGGCAGCAGGTTGGCAATAGATGATTGCTGATTCTATTTAAGAACCTACAGATATTTCACCAAGCTGGATGTGCAGGTTCACGCTTGTAATCACAGCCCTTGGGAGACCGAGGCAAGAGCATCGTGAGTTTGAGGCAAGACTGTGCTACAGCCATTAGCGTCCCCTCTTGTAAGGAATCTGCTCTGCCCTCACACAGGACCAACAGCATTTGTGAACAGATCACAGAAACCCTGGGCTAAGTTTTGGTTCAAGTCCCTTTAAATCATCCATCCCTCAATACACACAGGAGTCTAAAAAGGCCAGAGTTGGAGCTGGAGAGCTGGCTCATTGGTTAAGAGTACTCACTGCTCTTGCAGAGAGGACTCAGGTTTGATTCCCAGAACCATCCTTAACCCAAGTTCCAGGGGAATCCATCACCGTCTTCTGACCTCCATGTGGCATTGCACAAGGGTGCACTCACACACATGCACTCACATACATGCAGGCAATACACTCGTACACATAAAAAAAAAATTTATAAAAAGGCTAAAGTTGCCAGTTGGTGCAGGCTCACAACTCAGACTGAGAGGTAGGGGAGAAGAGAAAAAGGATCCATATGGATGTTATTGTGTGTCCATAAAGATATTTAAGAGAGGGGGAAATAGGGAGGGGAGGGAGAGAGAGGTGTGATGCAATCTTGGAGCTTGGGGCAGTGCCTCCTTGGCCACTTACTGGGAAATGGAGGTTTATACCTGGTCCTAAGAAGACTGACTTCCTTCCCTCCTTCCTTCTATCCTTCCATCCTTCCTTCCTTCCTTCCTTCTTCCCTCCCTCCCTCATGATCCTGCCTCCACTCCCTATGGAGAGAGGATTTTCTTTGTCTCCCATCTGCTTGTTATCTCCTACCCTCTTGCTTGGTTCTTTCTCTACCTCCTCTTCACTCTCCTCCCCCTTCCTTTCTTCTCCTTTATTTCTTCTTTCATCTCCTCCTCCTCCTCTTCTTCTTCTCCTTGTCTTTGTTTTTTGAGACAGTGTCCCACTATGTAGCCCTGGCTGACCTAGAACTCACAATGTAGACAAGGCTCTGGCCTTGAACCCACAGAGCTCCACCTACCTCTGCTTCCAGAGTGCTGAGACTAAAGGTATGAATCAACATACCCAGAGAATTGCTTCCTTTCTTTTTTTTTTGAGACAGGGTCTCCCTTTAGCTATAACTGGGCTAGACTTGCTATGCAGACCAGGCTGGCCTCAATCTCACAGAGATCACAGGATCTCTCAGAGATCCACCTGCCTCTGCCTCCAGAGTGCTGGGATTAAAGGCCTGTGCCACCACACTTGGCGTCTTCCTTCCTTTTTAAGGTCGAGTAATATTCTAAAATGCCTTGACTTTATCAGTCCATCAGGTCAAATTTGCTCTTGATTGGGAGGACAAAGGCAAGGCTCTTCACACATCGTGGTCTTGTCATGTGCGGCTCTCCTGTCCTATGCTTCCTTGGAGGTGGGATGGGGCTCAGGGTCTTGGTCGTTAGCCTCCTGGCCAACCTCTTGGCACGTTCTCCGGAACGCAGTGTGGAGTCCCTAGTCCTTCGCGGTGCCCAGTGGGTCTCCTGCCTTGTTCCACCTCAGTAGCTTGCTGGGTCCCAGACATGGTTTTGCTTTACATACTCCATCACAGCACAGTCCACACTTAATGATTTACAGGATCCGAGAGAAGATTCTTCGGGTTAAAGACACTGATGATGTTCCAATGACTCTGGCTGGTAATAAATGTGATTTGGAAAATGAAAGGGCTGTAGGAAAGGAGCAAGGTCGAAGTCTAGCAGGGCTGCGGGACTGGAACAACTGGGCGTTCTCGGACTCTGCAAAATCAAAATGTTAAGGAGGTCTTTTATGACCCAGTGCAGCAAATTAACAGGAAAACTCCAGTGTCTGGGGAGGCCCAGGAAAAGTCGTCCTGTCGGCTGCTTCTGCCTACGACCTGCGTTGTAGCCCTGAGCCGGAACCAGACTTTCCGTGGGTCTGACTTTCAGGAGGCAGCAGTAAGAGTCCATCTTTGTTTGTAATAAAGAGATAAAAAGATTGGAGCCATTTTGTGCGGCTGTCGGGAAGTCACAGGATCTATATTTGAGTGTGGACTTTCCAGCGCAGTCATAAATGGGGGGGCTCGACTCTTCTGTAAATAAACCCCCACCCTGTACTCTGTCAGCAAGTCCAATAAACTCATTAGGAATTTCCGAAAAGAAAGAACAGAGCTAATGGAAACCTTCGTCATTCCACCAAAGTTGACCCCGTGCTGGCAAATCCCTTGGTCTTTGATTGCGTATTCCCATCCACCCCTTAAACTTCATTGTGTGTGTGTGTGTATATATATATATATATGTATTTATTTTTATTTTTTTAATGTATATAAATGTATTGCTTGCATATATGTAAGTGCATCCATGTCATACAATGCCCACAGAGGTCAGAAGAGGGCATCAGATCCCCTTGAACTGGAGTTAAGGATGGGTGTTAGCCGCCATGTGGATGCTTGGACTCGAACCCAGGTCCTCTGCAAGAGCAGCCAGTGCTCTTAACTGATGAGCCATGTCTCCAGCCCCTGTATACATATTTTTATGTAACCTGCTTCAAGTTATTCCTGGAAAAATGTGTTAAAAATTGCCTCTCTTTGGACTGATTTTTAAAAAAGAGATAAAAAGAAAAAAAGTTCAATGTCCTTAGCCATCAGAGACATGCAAATTTAAACTGCTTTGAGATTCCATCTCACCCCAGTCAGAATGGCTATTATCAAAAAAAATAGGGCTGAAGAACTGGCTCAGCAGTTAAGAGCACTGGCTGTTCTTGCAGAGGACCAGGGTTCAATTCCTAGCACCCACAACCATCTGTGAGTCCAGGGAACCTAATGCCCTTTTCTGACTTCCATAGGCACCAGGCATGCATGTAGGGTGTGCTCGTGCACACATTCACCTATATAAAATAAATAAATCTTTAAAAATTTTAAAGACACTGTACCCCTGTATAAATGGAAAAAATAGCTTAATGTTTCTAGATCAGTATGTTTGTTAATTTCTGCACAATGCCAACTTAACACAATAAACTGGGATCCTTTTTTCAAAGCTGATAGCACAGCTAAAGTTTCCAAAAATTCAAATGATATGTATATATTTGTATCTTTATAAATAATAGCAGCATGTTGAGCATCAATAGCAATAACAGTTTTTCCAGGTTCTGCAGTCATTTGAACAAGATTGTAGAGACAGGGGCACTGTATTAAATATGTAAGGTCTTATCTGTGTGGGTTTGATTACAGAAACTAATATTCTCTAAATAAGTAAAATAAAAATTTAAAAGAACAATGTATAATGATATATAGGTATGAAAATGTCATAATGGAGTATGTTACTTTGTATGCTAACCAAAATAATTAATTTAAAGAAATAACCAAAAAGTTATTTTTAGAAAAAAACCCTAGGTGATGTAACCTGTTTCCACTCACTTCTAGATCAGCAGCTAAGACGACTGAACCCAGGAGCAGTGGTGACCCTCTCTCAGAGAGCAGGGTGGATTGAGGACCCTGGCCAGTAGCAGGGGGGTATGCAAAGGAGGAAAGGGACCCAGTGAGATGGCAGGGATTGAGGGGGTGACAGGGGCAGGAGATGGGTGTGTCCCCCAGTCCTCAAGAGTTGGGGGAACGACTCTCCAAGCACAAAGGAGAGTCAGGATATTAAGGAGCAGGGTGGCTGGGACACATGGCCACCAGGGACCATCTCTGCCTCTCTGAGCTCAGATGCTCTCATCTGTGAATTGAGGGGCTGGATGGGACCTACAGCCATCAATCTTGTTCTACTAAATGCTGATCTATTTAATATCTGTGTGTCAGTCTTTGTACCTCAAAAACACATAAAGCAGCTTGAAGTAATCACATTTCATCAGGAAAAATATCACATCTCCTGAGCAAATATAATCGAGAAGATGAGTCACAGACGAACCCGGAGGCTTGTGTCTGGTGATGTGTGACAGGGAGCACACGCTGTGGCTCTGCAGTTGCCTTACTGTTACACTGCTTTTCATGTAGCTGCAACTATAAAGCCAGATTACTGGGTATGATTCGGTTGTCAATGTAAAGTTTAAATGAAATAGTACACATTAATTCCTTTATACACTATTAATATATTTCCAAGGCAGGGCTTGTGTCCTTATTTTTGGTAAGTTTTTAAAATTTGTGTGCACATGTGTGCGTGTGTGTGTGTGTGCGCGCGCGCGCGCGTGCGTGTGTGCATGCACATGCGTGCCACAAGTGCACAGTCACCCAAGGAGTCCAGAAGAGGGTGTCCCAGAGCCCTTGGAACTGGATTACAAGCAGTTGTGAGCCACCCCACCTGAGTGCTGGGAACCAAACTTAGGTCCTCTACAAGAGCAGCAAATGCTGTTAACTGCTGAGCCATCTCTCCAGCCCCCAGGGCTCATGTTCTTTGTGACAAGGTTTCATTTATGTAGACCAGACTGGTCCAAAACTCATGGAGATCTGCCTGCCTTCTCCCCCTGATTGGTGGAATTGAAGACCTGGCCACCATACCTGGCAGGGCTCACATTCTTTTTGTTGTTGTTGTTGTTTTGTATTTTTGGTCTTTTTGAGACAGGGTCTCCCTGTAGCCCCAGCTGGCCTGGAACTCACTATGTAGACCAGGCTGGCCTCAAACTCACAGAGACCCACCTGCCGCTGCCTCCCAAGTGCTGGGACTAAAGGCGTGCGCCACCACGCCTGGCAAGGGCTTACATTCTTTTTTTTTTTTTTTTTTCCTATGGAAATTTTATTTAGCAGCCAACATTTTCTTCACATTCATTCTGTTTAACAGTATGAGATAATCCTGCTCATCCTACTTCAACTCACCAGTTTTATTTAGGCACAAAGGTTTTAGTTTTGTCTTAAGATCAAGTTTTAACTACTTGAGGTTCCACTCCATAGCAAGCAGATCTTGTTGGAAGATGTGTCGGACGGTTTTCACCTTCTGTCGGTACAAATGAATGTTGTTTGGCATTTTGGGTTTCAGACTTGGTTCCCATCATAAAACCACAGTAGGACACTGTGCCTTTAGGTCTAGCAGTAGAAGGTCCAGTGCCATGGGGTCTGTGCATGGGTCTCCCGGCACAGGCTCTGCCCACGGGGCTCTGGGAACAGTGGGCATCGATCGAGCTCTTTGGGACACTGCACATAGCCATGCTTACCTCTTCTGTCACCACCGTCATTTTTGCTAGCAGGTGCCAACAGCTTTATGATGGGTTAGACTAAGGCTGTTATAGTTGTTTTTCATGCACAATCAGCTGCAACACAACAATCATGATACAACAACTACCAGGAAATACAGTGACATTTTACAGTGGATTCCATACAAAAATATGCACATCTCATTTTAAAATAGTGTTAATAGTACCTAATCTTTTTGTAAATTAACAAAACAAAATTATTAAAGGAGTTGACATAATGTGTGAGGGAAGAAAATTACAAAGAAATAAACTTTCAATCCAAAAATTATATTTACACAGTTTGTACTAATAAAAAGCAGCTTAATAATGAAAAGGGAATTATTTCACTTTCTATGGTAGAGTGTGCTGTCCTGTCTCAGGGACCAGGGCTGGTGGTCTTTAATGTCAATAATATTGTTTGTATAAACTGAAAATAGCCTTTATTTTATAGGCAATAAGTAGGTAAAAAACATTAGGGTTAGACACAAGATATGAACTTCTTAAGACATTTTATAAGAGTTTCCACCCTGTTAAATTCAAAGACATTATATTATCAAATAAATAGTTTTTTAAAAGGCAGATGATTAAAGCAGAAATAGCTATTCAGCACATGTACAGGTAAAACATACTAGCTTGAAAAAATTTGTTTTAGAAAAAGAATACGATAAGTAGGACATTTTACTATGAAATACTTCAAAATCTTAAAGTAGTAATTTAAGAAACTCTGCCATTGTCTAATTTGAAAATGTCCGCCTTTTAAACAGTGGAGAGGCTGTGTGCTGGCAAGACTGCTGCTAAACGTCACAGCACGGGAGCTTTGTAACTTGGCCTTGCACAGTCGGCCAGGTTCTTACCCAGATTGGAGAGGGCTTCCGATGAGCATACCCCTGAAAGCTTCCCAGACTCCTCTTAGTGTTGCTGCCAGTCAAGAGGGGAACTTCTCTGTTGAAAAGGCAGTATTTTGAAAAGTCCTCTTTTTCTTGCTCTCTATTCTGTGCAAGTGCCCATCTTGTGATACCTCCCCACCCCCATCAGTTATTTCTAAGAAGTGCCGGTAACATCAGCATCCCAGAGTCCCAATAGCCTGTTGTCAGTGTGGAATGCTCCTGTCTGCAGCCCTAGCACCCTTGGCCAAAGCTGGGGCTGTGTATCTCATGCCTGGGTGTCCTAAGAGCCTCTCAGGATCACATTCCACAGGCTGCTGGGTGACTCTCTGAGGCACAAAAATGTGTCTCTGTAAGACTCCTGGCTATTGATATGAAGCTTTGGCGGGGGTGGGGTGGGGGTGGGGATATATTTCCAATATGCAGTGGGATTCTAATGCCCTAATTTTAAAATGTGAAAATATATTCTCCTGTGATTCCCATTTTCTTTGTCACTCGTATCTCAATGTCAAAGGCACTTCTAGGTTTAGTTAGCTACAGTGACTGCTTTAAAGTTACAGTGCATATTATTTTAAAGTTAGTTCTATGATATTCGAAGCAAACTCATGATTTTGAAACACAGTGATCTAAAGTCCTCAACAAATTGAACTAAAATAGATTGTGGCCTCGGAACATGAACCCTCATCAGCTAAGTTCAACTAGAGATGATGGAAAGGGATAAAGAATATAAGATCGCCACTGCAGCCTGCTGGCAGTTTCATCAGCTGTTCCTGAAAAGGTATTAAATAGTAATCAGCTTTCCTATTCACTTTCTTTGGGTTATAATGTGTGTATCAGATAACCTTTAGTAGGTAGTAGGAAAAAATGGATATGGGAAAAATTAAGACAGCAGAGAAACCTGACTAGTGTGATCACATTTCTAACGATGGCTCCCAAAATGAGCCAGACCTGCAAGGGCAGGACACAAAACCAAAAACTACATTGGTCTGAGAATAACTGAAGGGCACGTGATTCAACATGTTTTTAAATATTAGTGCAAATTTCTTACATATAAAAATTATCAGCCGGGTGTGGTGGTGTACGCCTTTAATCCCAGCACTTGGGAGGCAGAGGCAGGTGGATCTTTGTGAGTTTGAGGCCAGCCTGGTCTACATAGTGAGTGCCAGGACAGCTGGGGCTACAAGGAGACCCTGTCTAAAAAAAAAAAAAAAAAAAAAAAAAAGAATTATCAGTTTTAAATGCATAGGTTAGCAATTTCAGTTCCAAGGGAAAAATTTACAGGTTTTCTCTACATGTTCAGAAAATACCTTAGTTTAGTCTTCATTTGCTAATGTCTCAGTAGATAACCATATTTTGGCCCCACTTAAAAATTTGCTTAATGGCGTTCCTAAAATGCTTCCTCTGCATAGATTTCCTACAGGAGAAAACGGAAATGAAGAGGAGAGAAACTCTGGTGTCCCCAGGGTGTCATGAGGGCCACTGGCTCTGAAGTACATCCTGCTCTGGTCCAGCTCTGCATAGCAAGCTTCCAAGGGACCACTTTGCTGCTGCCGCAGCATCCTGCCCAATATGCCCACCTCGTCAGCCAGGAGGGAGAGCTTGTAGAAAGCCTTGTGGGAGCCCCAAGGTTGATCTGTGCTTCAGGGACCCAGCGGAAGTAGCACAATTTCCACAGTTTTATGTGAGTTTCAGAGGGATGTGGCAGGATAACACCATGTAGATTGGGGGATTTGGAAAACCGCTCTCTAAAACATTGCTCCACATCACTGTTCTAGCTGTCAGTGTGCTGAAGTGGGCCTGACTTTAGTTTCAGTATCAATGAGTTTCTGTGAGGGAGCGATTCTCGGTCACCAATGATTCCATTCTTCACCGATGATGGCATTCCTCTCAGTGTGGAACTGTGGCTTTTCTTTGTGCGCTTAAAAGACTTCCTGGAGCCATTCTGTACACAAGGCGTGCTCTTTCCAATGTAGAAGGGGTTGTGGAAAAGGGTGCAATCCTTTGCTGTGAACTGAAGAGACCAGTCCCAAACCAAGGGGAATTTCAAACCCTTTTCATCACCCAACTGACTATTTTTGCTTATAGCGAACTCCATGCTTTGCTTTACCCACTGATGAGGAGAGGTGAACAGAAAGGTACCGAACAGTGAGATCCGGGTACTGTTGCATAGCACTGCTAAGTAGGTCTCTGAGAATTCAAAGGCAGCTGGATATTGCTCTAACAGCTGCTGTGGTATCCAAGAATAGCAAGAATAAAGGAGACTCTTTCTCCGATCTCTTCAAGTGGTTGCGTCTGTCTAGGAACTGGTATCCTAGACCGTGATCCACTCCTTCTGTACCGGACTCTGAAATCCAGTAATCGTCCTGAAATATGGATCCATCATCACTTGAACAAGAGAAGCCACCAGACAACTCAAGTCTCTTCCCTCTTCCTCTTGCAGGACTACAGACAGCTGTTTGCTTTCTAGCATGTAGACAAGTTCAGCTGAATGTTTGAGGAAAGTCCTGACATAGTCTAGCCACTGAGTACTTTCCAGTGAAGATAACCACTTCTCTTCAGTTTCTTCAAAAGGCTCATTTACACACAGTTGCTTAAGTTTTATAAACACTGCCTGTGTTTCTTGAATATTGGGCAAGGTCTTATCCAAATCTGATTTGTAAACATCATTCCTCTGTGGGTGACTTTTAGTTGTTGCATTACAAATCCTCTGATCGATTTTCCTCTGCTGCAGCACATCTTCGATGAGGGCCATTCGCACAAGAGCACTGCCGTTCAAGCGGCTCCAGGACCAGAGTGGCAGCCTTCTTCCAACAAGAGGATGGGAAAAGATCTTCAGGTAAGAACTTGGCACTACAAAACATTCTTGGAAGGCAAAGTAGATATCACGTAGCCCTCGTTGATAGAACAAACTCTCCACCCAGAAGCGTCTGTCCTCTAGATCTCTCTGTCCCAATCTGAGTAAGTTTCCAACAGTGGAGGCCTCTGGCTGCCACCACCACCAGCTCCACTCCCGCCTCCTCCACCTCCTGAAGGCATTCCATTCATTTTGTTGGCTGAATTGTGGTATTTTTTTCCCAACAGATTCAAATGCAAAGAGTAGCTGGAGGTCTGTTGGCTGGGAATGAGCTATTGTAAGGCATAGCTTTTTGGCACTTTCAGGACCTGATTCATCAAAGTGAAATCTGACAGTTCTGAAATCTTTACAATAAATAATTAGTTCTGTTGGATTAAATTTCAGCTTCTGGTTGGGGCCTAGAACTTTCTGCTTCCTCTTGTGGTCATTTACTGTGACAGTTTGCTCAATACACGTTAAAGGGACATCATGTTCTCCGAGAAGAAGGTTTCTGTAATGGAATTTCTGCAACGGCATTGGATCATCTGTAATAAAGGAGATTTTGAAGTTACTGCATATCAGCTTTCCCCACAAATCGCACTGGCTTGTGTCTGTTGCAATGCATTTTCTCACAAAATTTACTTGATTTACAACAATTTCTCCCGGCAGAAGGACTGGCTCCAGTTTTTTAATCCTCGGTTCTGAATTGATCTTATCGTCAGTCTGGGGCGGTGGGAGGTAGGAGTTGAAAGTGGGTCTGGGCGGCTTGGGGGTGAAGACGGTGGTGCCGCCGCTGCGCCTGGCCCTGTCGCAGCCAAAGCCTCTGGACGCCTCCTGGTTCAGAGCTCCCGGAGGCTGCCCTGGCCGGACTCAGGCGGACTCAGGGCTCACATTCTCAAACAGACCGTGAAGCAATGACAATGACTTTCAAGAGGAAACACCCAGGAAAAGAAGCTACTGTGGTTGTACTTGGGGCAGGTCTGTAGGCATTAAGGTCTGGTCTCCAGGGCTGCACTGTTCCAAGGGGGCTTGGTGGAAGGAAGTGACCTATTTTGGTGTGCCCTCAGGCAGACTATGGGACCCCAGACTCTCTCTCTCTCTCTCTCTCTCTCTCTCTCTCTCTCTTTCTCTCTCTCTGCTCTCTGGCTTGAAATATGAGCATTCATTTTAACACATTCTCCAGCCACTGCTGCCCTCATCAAAGATTAATGGGCTGACTGATTTTGGATTTTGAGTCTTCAAACTGAGAGCTAACTAAACACTTTACTTTTATAGCTTAACTTGTTGGACTTGATGTTTTTCTGGGACATATTCAGATCTCTGCAGCTGTGAGGCCATCTTCACGGAGGGACTGGCGTCTTAGCCACTCTGGGTCTCTCAAAAGATTGCACTTGTACCTCATCCACTGGACCCCAAAAAGACCACCGAGGATCCAACACACCAAAATGCAAAAGCAAAGGTTTATGGTTTATTCGGGCTTAAGCTCGGGCTCTCAGACCTCACCAATGCAATGGATCCGTGCTGAGAGCCCAGAGTAAGGGAGAGTGGAGGCTTTTGTAGGTTTTAGACATAGGAGGGGGGGGATACCGAAGATACATTTTGGTTGGTTCAAGGAGCCCGTGTGCACCAATCGCGCACCAACATAATTTTAAACTGATTGGATGTATAAGATGAAGCCCTGGAAGTTTCTTATTGGTAGGTGCTATTCTCAGGGCTGTGGAATGTGCTGACTGTTATCTGTGGGGCCAGGAGTCTCCATTTTTACCTTATAGGGCAGTTTTCATGCCCGGGCTTGCTTAATCTATAGTTTCCTGGAAGGGGGGGGGGAATAGCAGGCAGGGGGGTCAGGGCATGCCAGGGCATGTCTAGGCATGTCTAAAGCAGCAGCCAAGCATTTTATAGAAGCTAAAAGAGCAATTAGTGGAGGTCTGGAGGGATTGGGGGGTAGCAGGTGAATGAAGAGGGTCTTGGGGTCCTACATTCCCCACTTTGTCTTGTAACTGGGGAACCCAATCATGGGTTCTGGCTGGCCAGCTCACAGGTATCTGGGGGGCTCGTGCTAAGGGGCATATGGGAATTTATGTTACTAGCAGGAAAGGTGCCATCAGCCAATAAGCAGTTCAATGTCAACAATAGACAGGTTAGCAAGAAGGGTCTTGTCGGATGCGGAGCTTGAATGGATTCGAAGGATGTGGGGATGCCTTCCAGGTTTCTCCCTTGTAATCCTCTGGGACTGCAAACGGGTTGGCAGTTTTTGCATGGGAGTAGTGCACCCAAGTCGCAACGCCATCCACTTTGAGTGTGGTGGGAGTTGTCAAGAGGATCACGAAGGGGCCCTTCCATCTTGGCTCAAGATTTTTCCGTTGGTATCTACAGATGAAGACCCAGTCGCCCGGTTTAAACCCGTGGTGTTGCAGGGGGACAGCAGCTTCATATATGGCTCTGAGTTGCAGCCAGACCCATTGGTGGGTTAGCTGCAACCATTGGAGTGAGTCCAGTAGGTCCTGGTCTCCCAAGGTCGATACTAGGTAGCTTGGAGGCTAGGTATCATAGGAGGGGGGTTTCCATACATGATTTCAAAGGTGGTCAAAGCCATCTGGTATGGAGAGTTTCTTACTCTTAAAACGGCAAAGGGGAGGAGAGCCACCAGTCTGCGCCAGTCTCTAAAGCTAATTTGGTTAAAGTCTCTTTTAGAGTTCTATTCATTCTTTCTACCTGTCCTGAATTCTGGGGTCTATAAGCACAATGTAATTTCCAATTGGCCCCCAGTGCAGTGGCTATTCCCTTGCTTACCTGAGAGAAAAGGCTGGCCCGTTATCTGATCCGATTATAGTTGGGAAACCATACCTGGGTAGGATTTCTTCGATTAGCTTCTTGGCCACCACGTGAGCAGTCTCATGCTTGGTTGGGTAGGCTTCAGTCCATCCAAAGAAGGTGTCTTTGAATACTAGTAAATATCTATATCCAAATTTTCCCTGTTTGATCTCAGTGAAATCAGTCTCCCAATACATACCCAGTCGTGTCCCTCTGCTCTGGGATCCTGGGTTAGTATGGAACGAAGCTGAGTTGGTTAATTGGAAGGCATGACAATGCCTAACAATTTTTTCAATGGCTTGATTTCCTTCCTGAATTTTAACTTTGACCCTTCTTAGTAAGTCTTGCATCCTTTGGGTGCCCATGTGTGATGCTCGATGTATTTTCTTGAGCAATCTTACGCCTAAATTCTGAGGTAGGATAACTTTTCCATCCATTGTCCTCCACCAGCCCTCTAGGCATTGAGTCATAGGGAGAGTGTGTATCCAGGCTAAGTCCTCGGGGCTATAGTGGGGAGTTTTAGGCAGTTCCCTTGCTCCGGGACCAACAAGAATGGGCAGGATCGTGGAAGTCAGGGTGATTTCTTTAGCTGTCCTGTCAGCCAGATTATTTCCCTTCTGGGTGGGGTCGTTTCCTTTTTGGTGACCTGGGCAGTGGATTATGGCTAGTTTTGTTGGGCCCCAGAGGGCTTGCAGGAGGTCTAAGATCTCTTGTTTATTTTTAATAG
>NW_008350120.1:5866748-5867327 GCF_000622305.1 Nannospalax galili
GGGCATTCCTTCATCCAGTGCCCTTCCTCCTTGCAGTACGCACACTGGTTTTTCCCTACCTTATTTCATGGTCTGGATCCCGCCGGTGAGCTCTCTCCGTACTGGGGGTTGTTTGCCAAAAATATCTCTCTGAGGTCCTTCTTGTGGTGGGCCTGTTGTCTCTCCAGGACCCTGGTCAGGCTTGCTTCCTATCTTTTTTCTTTTCTTTCCTCTCTTTGTTCTGCCATCTCCCTTCTATTATAAACCTTTTCCACCACTGCTATTAAGACCCTAAGGTTCTTTTCTCCTAGTCTATCTAAAGACTGTAACTTTCTCTTGATGTCAGGGGCTGCCTGGTTAATGAAAGCAAACATCACAGTTTGAGCTGATTCCTCCGCTTCTGGGTCATACGGAGTGAACTGCCAGAAGGCATCTTGTAACCTCTCTAAGTATGAGGCTGGGCTCTCTTCAGGCCCGTCTGACATCATAGACCTTAGACATATTGGCGGGTTCAAGCTGCCATTTTGAGACCCGCTAACAGAGTCTTGTGGTAGACCAGGAGCCTCTCCTTACCTCTGCTGTGTTGTAGTCCCAGTTGGG
>NW_008350120.1:5868903-5885072 GCF_000622305.1 Nannospalax galili
TTTTACCCTATAGGGCAGTTTTCATGCCCAGGCTTGCTTAATCTATAGCTTCCTGGAAGGGGGGGGTGATAGCAGGCGGGGGGGTCAGGGCATGCCAGGGCATGTCTAGGCATATCTAAAGCAGCAGCCAAGCGTTTTACAGAAGCTAAAAGAGCAATTAGTGGGGGTCTGGAGGGATTGGGGGGTAGCGGATGAATGAAGAGGGTCTCAGGGTCCTACACACTGAGCTGTTTGAAAATCAAGGGACATGTGAGGTGGAAGGTGAAAGCGGCCATTAAGATGAGGAGCCCACAGAGGCTGCCCACTGGCAGGCGGTGCTGCACAGCGAGCGAACAGCGACTTCACTTTGGCCAAATCAGCACATCATAGGACAGCAATATTGCTAATTTGAATCACAATGGTTTGGTAGTTTGCTTTATTTTCCATTTGCAAATTATTTTATTCCTATGATTACAGATGGCTTTAAAGTATCAGGAGTTTATAAGGAATTTTATATTTGTGTAAAATTGCACTTACAATAGCAAATTAATAGAGAGGCTTCCTGAAGGAATTCCCTCTTTCAACATTATCTGGTGAACAGCATAGCTGTGTTCCCCCACATCCTCTCACCCTTGCCTCACTGTGCAGGTGGGGAGTGGGCACCAGGCAATCCATCTCCTACTGCAAGGATCTCCTGGTTTCTTACAATTGGTTAAGCCCCAGCCAATCATTATGTGGCCTTTCCTTGGCTAATGGGACTAGTTTGCAATGGGCACAGGATGCCATGGGAGAGCAGAGATGCCAGGAGGATGTGGGACACTACGCAGGAGACACCCACAGATCTTCTGGAAGATCTACATGTCCTCACTTTCTCCCTTCCTGAAATGGGTAGATGAGACCCAGAACCCTGGCTGATGGGAGGAACCAGAGGGACACAAGGAGAGCACTGCTTCTGCCATGTCCCACAATTAAGGCGCCCTAACCCTGCAGCCCGTCTCCTCTCCTGCGGTGGCATTGCCATGCCACATTACAGTTAATACCTGAATAAAACAGCCTGGCTCTGACATTTAGTTCTGAAGACACCTGTTCTCTCAGATGTCTCTTGGAGCTGTGCTCTGAGACGCTGCTGGTGGGACTGTGTCCTGGAGTCAGGTCTCACCCACAATTTTATTTAAAACCATATCTCCTGCTTCAGTTGGGGAAGTGCAAGCTTGAATCCACCCTTATCAGACAATCCTGCTTTTCATCCTTAGTTCTAGAATACCCCATACACACAAGATTAAGCAGCCTTTCTCAAGTTCCATGTCTTTGTGAAGATGGACACACTGCCTTTCAGAGCTTTTATATGTTATTTCTCAAGCACACACACGTTCATTCATTATCTTTTTGGATGGAATAAGAAATTGAAGTTCCCAGGAAACAAGATCAGGTGAACAGGTTACAAGAGCATATGGTAGGCTGGGTGTGGTGGCACATGCCTTTAGTCCCAGCACTTGGGAGGCAGAGGCAGGTGGATCTCTGTGAGTTCAAGGCCAGACTGGTGCTACAGGGAGACCCTGTCTAAAACAAAACAAAAAAAAACCAAACCAAACCAAACCAAACAAAAAAACAAAACTTAGGGGCTGGAGAGATGGCTTAGTGATTAAGAACACTGGTTCTTGCAGAAGACCCAGGTTCGAATCCCAGCACCCACATGGAAGCTAACAACTATCCATAACTTAACTCCAGTTCCAGGGGATCTGACAGTCTTTTCTGTTCTCTTTGGACATAGCATGACATGGGTGCACTTACCTACATGCAGGCAACACATGCATACACATAAAATTTTTTTTAAAAAGTATATGGTGAGTTTGTCAAAGTTAAACAAAAGTCATTAGTCCAGATTATGTCTATTTTATTTATTTATGTATTTATGTATTCATGTATTTATTTATTTATTTGTCTTTTTGAGTCAGGGTCTCCCTGTAGCCCCAGCTAGCCTGGAACTCAGTATGTAGACTAGGTGGGTTTGAACTCACAGAGATCTGCCTGCCTCTGCCTCCCGAGTGCTTGGACTAAAGGCATGTGCTACCATGCCTGGCTTTATGTCTATTTTATGACATTCCTACACTCTCCTATAGGAATTCCCAAGTTCCTCTATGGTTTAAGTCTTTCTTCTATAAGAGGAAACCCCAGATCTTAGTGGTATAAAGTAACAAGAACTTTTGTTGTTTGTTTTCAGACAGGGTCTTACTATGCAGCCCTGGCTAGCCTGGGAACTTTTTTTCTCCCCCTGTGTGGTGGCTGCATAAGAACTGTCCCCCATAAGCTCCTGAACAAGTACTTGGTCCCCATTTGATAGCACTGTTTGGGGAAGTTTAGGAGGTACAGCCTTGCTGGAGGAACTATGTCACTGGGTGTGGGCTTTGAGAGTTCATAGCCCCCCCCCACTTCTAATTTGCCCTCCCCCCCTTTGCTTGTGTTTGTGGTTGAAGATGTGAGCTCTCAGCTTCTGGCTCCTGCTACCCACCATGCCTGTGGGGCTCCATGCTTCCCCTGCCGTGATCGACTCTTTCCTTGGAAATATAAGCCAAAATAAACTCTTCACGTATGTCACTTTGGTCGTGGTATTTTAGCACAGCAATAGAAAAGTAATACACCCCAGAATCTACCCTTTAGAAGGGAGTTAGGGCTGGCTGATTACTGCTCCATCAGCTTCAGCTGGGGCCCCTCAAACCAAGCAATGGACCCATGAGAAGGCCTTTCTACCCCAGGCTGTGAGATCCCTGTGAGTGCCTGAGAATCTTAAAGACTGAGCTCCTAGGAGGTGGAAGCTTGATTGCTTTGTAAGACCTGACTGGACCTTGGCATGCCCTTAAAAGTGATTGTTCCATCTTCCCCTGAGTGCTGGCCATGGAGGCAGCTCTCCTCCACTTCCCAGTACTGGTAGAGTTCTGCTGGGAAATATGGGATTGGACAAATTTCCAAGGTACTTGGAGGAGGAAATTGGTGTTTTGTGTGGTAGGCTCACAAAATCTAGGAGGAAAAGGAACAGCTCTATTTGAGTGGCAAAGGCCTTTCTTTCTCCCCTACCCCCAACTTTTTTTTAAAGACAAGGGCTTAGGTAGCCCAGGCTGGCCTCAAACTCACTTTGTAGCATAGGATGACCTTGAACTATGGATCCTCCCTCCTCTACCTCCAGAGTGCTGGAATTTCAGGCATGCATTATCACACCCAATTTATGTAGTGCTGGGGAAGGAACCCTGGGCACAGGAATCCTGTGCATGTTAGGCAAGCACTCTAACAACTAACTGAGCTCCAATTCCAGTCCTGGTAAAGGATTTTCTAATTTACCGTATGGGCCAAAGGTGAAATTAATAAATAATACAGTTGATCCTAGTGCCTAAAGAATGGTTGATGGGGAAGAAGAAAGTTCGAGTTAAGGGATGGTGGGGAGTGCATGATGGAATGGTCAGGGCTCTTTTTCTTTTTCTTTTTCTTTTTTTTTTTTTGAGACAGGGTCTCCCTGTAGCCCCAGCTGCCCTGGAACTCACTATGTAGGTCAGGCTGGCCTTGAACTCACAGAGATCCGTTTGCCTCTGCCTCCCGAGTGCTGGGACTAAAGGGCACGTACCACCATGCCTATGCGGCCCCCCCCCATCTCACTGTAATGCTGCATGGATTGTTGCAGGAATTAAGTGGGATAATACAAGGAGAGGTATTTAATATTGTGTAACCTGTGGAGTTCTATCCAAATGCAAATGATTGTTCTAATTCAGTATTTTAAAAATTCGAAACCAAATTGTTAACACTAATTATATACGTCTAGGTGGTAAGTGTTTTCTGGTTGCTTTTTAGGTCAGAGTGACAGGCAGAACGGGCCTTGCTGCTCTGCAAGGACGGGAGGCAGAGAAGACGATGTTTTATTTTCAAATTGGGTAATGGCACATTGGAATTTGATATTTTATCTTTTTAATCATTTTGTGTGTCTGAAATATTTCATCATAAATTTGAAAAAAATCAATCCCTTCCCTGGCTTTCCAATTAGTTTATAATGGCATTTGGCAGCCAGAGCAATGGTAGGAGCCCTCTAGTTAGCTGAGAAGTTTCTAGGTATTTGCCTTGTGGGGTGGGGTTTATCTTCTGTGGTTAACCAGTCAGTCTGCAGCTGTGTGCAGGGCCTGGTGGGGGCGGGCGTTGTGGGTCTATACATACTTGGTGGGTGTGTGCAGGGCCTGTGGGGGTCTCTGAGGTGAACCCTGTGGTAGGTGTGCTGGGCCTGTGGAGGGCCCTGTTGTGGCCCCTGTGCAGGGCTTGTGGGGGTTCTCTGAGGCAAGCTGCTGTCTGTTCTCATACCCAGGCCTCAAATGGCTATAATTCCTTTTCTCCTGGCAGTTGGGTGGGACAAGTCTTGGCAATGGACTGTACGCAAAAGCATGGTGTGGTGAGCTGCTTCTAGCAAAGGGTCTGGTGGCTCTCAGAGATCTCAATGTTCTTGTCCCTGTGTGGCAAGCAGGTGGCTGTGTGGAGTTGGTAGAGACCCCAACCCAGGCACCCAGAGTCACTCTGAAGGTATAGTGGTCAGCTGACCTAGAGAAGCACCCAGCCTATGAGTAGCTGAGTAGCTTTGGGAGACTACTTGAACTTCACTTGGTGGGACTCATTGTTTCCTGTTCCATGGTTCCCAGGATCACCCACTGCCTCTCAGGAACTGCCTGAGTCCTCATGACACGGTGCTGCTCTTTCTTCAGGGCATAGAACCCAGAGAGGAGACACATAGGCCCTGGAGGCTGCATGACCTTGTGCCAAGGACTGCTGCATCCATGGTTCTTCTGTTTCCTAAATCCAACCCTTGCTCCAGGGAAGAGGGTGTTGGGCCTCATCTTGGGGGTATCAGAGAATTTGTGGGACTATTTTAAATGACAGCCAGCTTCATATAGCTAAGATTTGACAGAACCTACAGAGTGCAAAGCACTAAGATGGGTTTTTGAATAAACTAAAGCAGGTGTCACCTGGATTATGGCACAACCATAATCTGGATTATGCCCATATGGCAGGTCACAGGGCACCTGACTTGCTCCCAGCTGGTCCCTGAGTCTTGACCAGAAGTTTTTCATGCTGCATTGACCAGTCTTTTCTGGCGACCCTGAGGGTCAGTCCCAGCTTCTCCCAAGCTTTACCAGTACCTAGACTGCATTCCACTGTGAATACAAACCCAATCCCACTGGTCTAGAACCCCCGGTAGGCTCTCACTCTCGGAGCCACTGCTCACCTGCCAGCAGCAGGGTAGCCCAAGGCCCCAGCGCTCCAATGCTGTCAGAACTGGCCTGCTGAGCCTGCCTCCCGATCCTCCCCATGAAATACACGTCGCTGGGGCCTGTGTAGGCCTGAGTCACTGAGACCGTGTTTGGTCACCATCGGCCCACCAAGTGGCTTGGCCACACACAAAACGCTCCACCTGAGAGGTCTTGGATGTTTTCGGTTTTAAATCCCCCACCCCCACCCCCAGGCTTGGCTCTCAAATGAACTCCTTGCATCGAAAGAGATTTACTGCCCTAACTGTTCTGTATCTCAATTTAATGAAAATGTTAAGGATACTTTGATGGTCTTGTGCCAGTGTAATTTTAAATAAAATGTCCTCATTCTTTGGCATACTCTGCAGCTCCATGTCTAACTGTCAGAAAGTACTTACAAAGAGTGCTCTTTGCAATATAGTCTTTATAAGATCAGCGTGCTTTACAGTATTTTCCCCCGGAGTAAACAAAAAAGTTTTATGGGCATCTTTTAGGCAAAGCCTCATTTCTGTTGCTAGAAGTCAAACCCAGGTTGCCTGTGGGATCACAGTGATGTATCTTGGAGGGAACATCAGGCTCTGGGGACCCATAGGAGTGGCTATCTGGCTGCTGCACTCCTCAGCTGGGAACTCTGCTTAACTCTCTGAACTTTGGTTCCACATTTGTGAAATGTGGTAATATTGATACCCTAGGGTTGCTGCTGGACAACCTCATGAGGGTCTATGTAGCATTAACTGACTCTTGGCAGGACAAGAGCTCCTTCTGCAGCATGGCTCTCTGTACCCCGCTGATGTGTTTATGTACTCCAGAGCCTACTTACCTCTAGGTGACTTTGAGCAGAAGTGTGTGTACATTTTCTCACTGCGGGTGCTCTGAGGTGTGATGCTGTGGCCAGCAGGTGTTTTGAGGAAGCAGGCTCCTTTGAGGGTCCTGCAGCTCAGAGTTGGTGAGGCAGTGTGCATGCAGCACTTGGGATCTGACTGTCTTGTTCCCACAAGTGGAATGGCTGCCAAACGTTCCCTTAATTGCTTAACCTTCTTAAATGATTAAAACGAGGATGATGATAATGTATAAAAATAGCTTTAGTGATGTTAACAGCATATTATCAATATTTGGTTATACTAATGTTGTTTATCACTTTTTTTGTCTATGATCTGAACAAAATTCTCTTTGAAGATAGGTGTTTTGTGTTAATAACAGTAGCCTAAGCAACCAGGTTCAGTTGATGTTTGCTCTCCAAACTGAAGACTCTCAGGTACGTCTGGGCCAGTGCAGTGTTCTATCTACATGGCAGGTCAGAATGAGGAATTGAAGGGACTTTCCCAAGGTGGTGCAGTTGGGAGGGGCAGAAAAGCTTCTACCTCAGAACAACATTTTAGTCTCAGAAAGCATCTCACATTTCTGGAAGTATGCATAGGTATTTGTGAATATTGCTTAATATGCAGTTGATAGCACAAATAAGATTTTACTTAAGAATAAGGTTATCTATACAACACAACTATGTGCTTTCAAATTTTAATTTAATTTAATTTTGAGATAAGGTCTCATTCTACAGCCCAAGCTGGCCTAAAACTCATTATGTAGCCAAGGTTGGCCCAGAACCTGAGGCAACCCTTGTAAGTGCTGGGACAAAATTGTAGAATTACAATAGTGTAGACCATTTTGTATCAGGCCCAGTTCACCTGCTGAGAAAGACCTGTATGAGCAAAAGAAGCAAGGAGCGGAGCGACAGCCTGGAACCTGGGGTAGGGCCGGGCCTGCCCTCTGCTGTGTCATCAGGACTGGTGTCCTCCTTCTCCAGGGAGCCAGGCCTCAGCTGCCTTTCCCTCCCAACTTACTGGCCCCACTGCTCAGCCAGAATGCCCCTCAGTGCATCCAGCTCTCCTTCCTGCTCTGCACACTTAAATTACAAATTCACTTCAGGAGCTGGAGAGATGGCTTAGTGGTTAAGAGCACTCTCGGGGTGTGGTGGTGCATGCCCTTTAATCCAGCACTCAGGCAGAGGCAGGCGGATCTCTGTACCTCCATGGGTATTGCATGACATGGGTGTACTTACATACATGCAGACAATACGCTCATACATACAAAATAAAAATAAATATTTTAAAAAACAAATTCACTTCAGAAATGGAAGCCTGGTACCCAGACCTGTAGGGAACAATCTCACACTTAAGGAGACGTGCTACGGCAGGCCTGGGCCATGCCTTCCAGTTCTTCAGCTCCTGACTAGCTCAGCCCCACCAGGGAACACCTTGGAGGACAGACTTGCCCTCTCCTACAGATGGTCAACTCAAAGTCAGACGCAGTGGGCTGGGAAGGCTGGAGACCCTGGGGCCCAGGTGGGGGGGGCTGCAGCTAATGTGGGGTGGGGACTAATTTGATACCACAGGGAAAGACCAGGCCAAGGATGATCCATTGCAGACCTAAAATTGTCCTGAAGCCAATATGGAGTCTGTGTCATGCCCAGTATGTTACCAGGGAAATGAGAGTTCCTTTGTGTTCTTAGTCTCATTAATAAAAGAATTTAGGGGCTGGAGAGATGGCTCAGTGGTTAAGAGCCCTTGTGGCATTGCACAGCTGCCTGAAACTCCAGTTCCAGGGATCCCATGCCCGCCTCTGGCTTCCAAGTATACCAAGCATGCAAGTGGTACACATATATACATGCAGGCACCTACACATACACATAGAGTTAAAAATAACAAATTAATTAAAAATAAAGGAAAATGAACTCCCAAGAATGGAAGTGGGCTAGTAAGCTGACAAAAGAGCCCCCAGAAGCCTCCCGCCTTGCAGTGTGTTGTCTATTACAGGTACACCACGCCCTCCCCATTGCGCTTTGAAGGTCTTCTTCCCTACATGTCCCTTAGATGGTGCCAGGCTTCCAGTCTTCTGCAAACTGGCTTCTTTCACATGTTAATCTCGCTGTAGCTTTTAAAATTCCTACTGTCCTATCACAAGTAATCATAAGTACCAGACAGTGCAGGTTGGAAATTTGGGAGTCAGGAGAAGGGTACTGAGAAAGGCATGATCGCTGGGCCTAGCTCTATGGCTCCATCTGGAATGCCACTTCTTAGAGGCAGGCAGGAGGAGTACAGTGGTGAGTGGATGCTGTTGTCAGCCTGGGGGCAGCCGGAGCGTCCGGCATGGATCTTGCCTGGCCTTCACAGAAGCCTGTGTTTTGGTAAGTCTTCCCTACCCTCGTCCCAAAGCCACCTACTTCCTGCTTTGATCACTGCTGTGTTCCTGTTTTTGCTGAGTGTGTGTGTGTGTGTGTGTATTTATGTGTATGTGTTCATGTGTGTATAGGCCAGGGGTTGATGTTAGGTGTCTTCCTCTATCACTTTTCTCCTCCCTCCCTCCCTCCCTTTCTTTGTATACAAGGTCACCCTGGAGCTCCAGTTGTCCCGGAACTCCCTCTGTAGGACTGGCCTCAATCTCATAGCAATGGGCCTGCCTCTGCCTCCCAAGTTCTGGGATTAAAGCGCAGCACCACATCAGGCTTCCACCTTATTTTTTGAGGTAAGGTCTTTCACTGAACCTGGAATTTGCCAGTTCTGCTAGGCTGACTGGCCAGTGAGCACTGGGATCATCGGTGTGTTCCACAATGTCTGGCCTTGGCCTTCATGTGGGTGTTGGAGATCTGAGCTCAAGTCCTCATGTTTTCACTGGCAATTACTTTACCTATGAACCTGGGTTTTGTTCAACTCAAAGCTTTTCTGATTTTTTTTTTTTAAGATAGAGGCTCACTATGTAGCCCTGGCTGGTCTGTAACTCACTATGTAAATCCACTGCCTGCCTCTGCCTCCAGAGTGCTGGGATTAAAGGCAAGTACCATGATACCTGGCCCTTTCCTGGTCTTCTTTTTGGTTTCTTGAGCTCACTGGCCACGGAGGAGTTTGTTGTTTAATCCCCCAGATTTTCTAACTTCTACCCATAGTGGCTGGAGACCAGGCTTGGTCTTCTGTGCCTGAGACTTGCTTTAAGGAGCTGATCTCCCCAGAGGCTCTTCCTGTGCCCCAGAGCAGCAGGAGCTGCACTGACCTGGCTGCAGGCTGGTGTTAAATCTCTGTGCCCTACATTAGATAGAACATCTCCCTGCTTGTGGATCTGTCTAGTCCTACCTGCTATTCAAAGTGGGAATTAAAGCCTGCAATCACTGCTCTCAAACTGTCACCTCATTTCTTTTTTTTTTTAAATTTGTTATTTTTATTTTATGTGTATGTGTGTATTACCTGCATGTAGGTAAGTGCACCCATGTTGTGCAATGCCCGCAGAGATCAGAAGAAGCTGTCAGATCCCCTGGGACTGGAGTTATAGCCAGTTGTTAGCTACCATGTAGGTGTTGGGATTCGAACCTGGGTCTTCTGCAAGAACAACCAAAGTTTTTTTTTTTTTTTTGGTCTTTTTGAGACAGGGTCTCCCTGTGGCCCCAGCTGTCCTGGAACTCACTATGTAGACCAGGCTGGCCTTGAACTCACAGAGATCCACCCGGCTCTGCCTCCCGAGTGCTGGGATTAAAGGCATGCGCCACCAGGCCCGGCTTAAAGTTTTTTAATACAAAAATACAGATTTGCAGACACGACTTTTCATGTTAATGCTATTCCCCCACCGCACTGGCAGTTCTCAAATCTATTTCAGTGTTTCCCCTCCCCGAAATGAGTTTCAAGTGTTTGAGTCTTCCGTGTCCAACCTGGTGAGCATACCCAGCATCCTAAAAGGAACTGGCTTTATACTTTGTGGAATTGACACCAATAGGCACATTTGAACTTATATTTAATTTCTGATAGGGAATTTCACATCTCAACAGGATATGGTGACACCATGGACACAGCATGTTACTCTGCTGACTAACAGTCATCAACTACACTACTCATAGATAAAGATATTTGGCAACTGACAGTTGTTTACATTAACTTTCAAACAGGCGTTTAATCCTTGAAAATCAGGTAACTCTGGAAGATGGGCACGTCACATCACACTGCTGACATCACAGTAAATACTTTGAAGCCACCAGAAGTGTGTGAGTCAGTGTGCCTGAGACCCAGAAATTTCTGGGTGCTGGTGCCAGGGAGGGGGCCATGTGATCCTCAGGGACCAGCATCTGGGCCTTCACCATTCTTTCGCCAGCTTTTAACAGTGGTATGGCTCCACAGCCTTGGAGGCCAGTGCTAGCATGGAAACACCAGATGTGTGCGCCAGGGCTGCTGCCAACCCTACAGGGCTGTGCATAATGAGGCGTACCAACCAGTGCTCTTAACCACTGAGCTATCTCTCCAACCCCCTCACCCCTCATTTCTGTACATTTTCACACACACACACACACACACACACACACACACACACATTATCTTTATTTTATGAGTGTATTGCCTGCATTTAGGTAGGTAGGTAGTTGTAACCTGTGTTGTGTAATGGCTGCAGAGGTCAGAAGAGTCAGATCCCCTGGAACTAGAGTTACAGAAGGTTGTTAGCCGCCATGTGGGTGCTGGGAATCAAACCCTGGTTCTTGTTAGGGAAAGAGAAATTTTACTGCTTGTTTGAATTTACTGCTTGTCTCAGTTTACTGCTTGTAACCAATGAACTCAACTGGAGACACAGGCATTCGGAGATAGGGGCAAGCGCTACAGCCCTCCCCCCGGAGCCTGACCTGATCTGTGTCATGTCACGTAGACATGTCTGCTTACACAAGATAACAGGAAAGAGTCGTGCCAGGCACAATACCACCCACCCCTCCTCAATTGAGACACCTGAAGGGAGTTCTAACATTTTTTGTTATTGGTTTGTGAAATGCTTGCTTTGAAACTATTGGCTGTATAAACGCGGGCTCTTGTGTAATGGTTGTGGGAGCCTATATAATCTTTACCTAAAATTGCCTCAGGGTCGATCGCTCTAACCAGACCTGCGTGTCTTGGAAGGACGGTCGGCCCCAGCTAGCTGATTTAATAAAACTCTGCTTGATTTTTGCATCTCCATACTCGTGCATTTGTTCTCCAGAAGAGACCCACTGAGTCATGGACCCTAACAGTCCTCTGTAAGAGCAGCCAGTGCTCTTAACCACTGAGCCATCCCTTTGGCCCACATTTTAACTTTTTTTGACTTCAATGTTTTGAGACTTTAATTTTGAAAAATAATTTGGTTTTTCCATTCTGTGAATTTCTCTGGAAGCAGGGCACAGCCTGATCTCAAGATGGTATTTACAGAGACCTGGAAGTCTCTCATCCCTGACATCTTTGATCCAGATACTCACAGGAGTTGGTGGTGTCACTCAACCAGGCTGAAGGCTTCTGAACAGACTTAGAGCTGATGGAGCTCCAGGTCCTCAAGAACCCAGAGCTCCAGGCACTCGAGGGGGAGGAGATGCTTCCTGGCTCAAGAGCAGACAAGATCTGGCTGCCTTCACACTCCCATCAGCCCAGGGCAAAGTAGATCTTTCATCAATCTGATTCAAATGCTAATTTCTCCTGGAACCACCCTCCCAAACACAACAGAAATAATGTTCACCAGCCATCTGGACATTCTCGAGCCCCTTGAAACACAAAACTAACCATCTCAATGTCCTACACATAGCACTGGCCATTCAGGGTATTTATTATTATTTTAGACCACGTTTAAATTTTGTTGAGATAGTTATACACATATCTATAACAAGTTACAAGAACATTGCCTGCCCCAGAAGCCAGAGAACCTGAGGGCTGCTAAGTTGTGATCCCAGTTTTGGGGAGAAAGAAGAGTCACTTGCTGGCCAGTCAGTGTAGCTCCAGGTCAGTGGCTACAGGGAGACCCTGTCTCAAAAAGACCAAAAAAAGACAAGACAATATCTTGTCTGGGATTTTACAGGAGCCCACATTTAAGAGATTTTGTTTTGTTTTTTGTTGTTTTCTTTTAAGAGACTTAAAAAAGACTACGCCTTTTTTTTTTTATTTTTTATTTTTATTTTTTGTCTTTTTTGAGACAGGGTCTCCCTGTAGCCCCAGCTGTCCTGGAACTCACTATGTAGACCAGGCTGGCCTTGAACTCACAGAGATCTGCCTGCCTCTGCCTCCCGAGTGCTGGGACTACAGGCTTGCACCACCATGCCCAGCGTGACTTTAAACCTTTTTAAAGACTGTGGGACTTTTTTTAAAAAATGTGTATGTGTGTATTGCCTGCATGTAGGCAAAGTGCACCCGTGTCATGCAATGCCTGCGGAGGTCAGAAGAGGCTGTCAGATCCCCTGGGACTGGAGTTACGGACAGTTGTTAGCTGCCATGTGGGTGCTGGGATTCGAACCTGGGTCTTCTGCAAGAACAACCAGTGTTCTTAACCACTGAGCCATCTCTCCAGCCCCAGAATGTGGGACTTTTAAAGTTGTCTCATGTTTTATATTGTGCTGTTAATAGCATGAGATCTTGGGATATGAAACTGTAAAGTTATGACTTCATAGTGATGTGCTTGTGTGTCAAGTCATGTCAAGTTGGCAAGAGGTCAATTGTGCTGGATGCTTCAGTTGTCAACTTGACATGCCTGGGAAGAAAGAATCTCCTCTACCAAACTGGCCCGTGGCCATGTCTGTGAGGTACGTTTTCTTGATTGTTGAGTGATGTGGGAGGGCCCAGCCCCAGCCCACTGTGGGCGGTGACACCCCTGGGGTCGTATAAGAAAGCAGGCTGAGCACTGCCAAGGGACCAAGCCAGTAAGCAGCTTTCCTCAGTTCCTGTCTCCAGGTTCCTTCCTGAGCTCCTGCCCTAGCTTCCTTTAATGAAGGGCTGCCCTGTAAGCTGACATAAACTCCCTTCCTCCCCAAGTTGCTTTTGGTCAGAGTGGTTTATCACAGAGAGAGCAAGATGTCCTCAGGGTCATCAAAAGTGTAGTATAAAGTCTTAGTTCCATTTGTTAATATTTTATTTATTATTTTTATGTGTATGAGTGTATTGCCTGCATGTATGTGAGTACACTGTGTCATGGAATGCTGCGGAGGTCAGAAGAGGATGTCGAATTCCCCTGGAATAGACGTTAAGGACGGTTCATAGCTGCCATGTGGGTGCTAGGAATCAAACCCAGGTCCTCTGGAAGAGCAGTCAGTGTTCTTAACCGCTGAGCAATCTCTCCAGCCCCCAGTTTTCCATTTTTATGTTATTGAGTGTTTGCCTGCATGTATATATGTGCATAATGTACATGCCCTTGGAGACCAGAAGGGGGCATCTGTGGGTTCTGGGACCTGAACCCAGATCCTCTGCAATAGCAGCAAGTGCTCTTGACCACTGAGCCATCTCTCCAGCGCAGATGGCTCTGTGAGTGCTGTTTGTGTTTCTAGATCTAGGCAACATAAAGTGGCTGGAGTGTTTGTAAACACGTGTTGCATAAGGAACAGTTCTGTTTGGTCTGGAAAAAAATGCACAGGAGAGTATTGCTGGGTCACAGGTGAGTTTGTGTTTAAACTTTGATTAGAGAAACTGCCAACCATTTTGTAGACCAGCTGTAGCATTCACTCTGTATTGTCACCAGGAATATAAGAGAGGTCTGTTTTCTGGAACCCCTGGCCAGCATGTGGTGCTGTCCTAGTCTTTCCTTTAGCTGCTTAGCAGGTACGCAGTAGCTGTGGGATTTTGACCTACCTCTTCCCACCATCTTTTAGTCAGTTTCTATTTGATCAACATACTTGAGGCCCTGTTACTTAATGCTCTTGCCAGTACAAAATGAGCTGGGGGCCAGGGAGATGAATAAGTAGGTAAAGGCGTCTGCCAACAAGCCTGAAGACCTCTGGAACCCCACATGGTAGAGGAGGGATCCCCACAAGTTGTACTCTGACCTCCACACATGGATTGTGGCATATGTGCATCTGCATGCATAGATACAAAATGTTATAGAAAAAAAATTAAAAGTGAGCTGGGCAAGGTAAATAAGCTCTGGTGTACATGGGAGTCACGTCTTATTGTTTCAAGTTCAGCACACATGCTTGGAATATTTTGTCAAAATTATCCTTGAAAAAAATTTCACAGGGTGATAATAATGTCAGAGTTATGTTCCTCCAACTCTTCATTTTATAGAAATACAGATGAAATGATGTCTAGAATTTGATTAAAAATAATAGAGGAGGCTGGGCGTGGTGGCACACACCTGTAATCCCAGCACTTGGGAGGTAGAGGCAGGCAGATCTCTGTGAGTTCAAGGCCAGCCTGGTCTACACAGTGAGTTCCAGGCCAGTTGGGGCTACAGGGAGACCCTGTCTCAAATAAATAAATAAATAAATAAATAAATAAATAAATAAATAAATAAATAAATAGAGGAAGAGCACAGTATGGTGGCTCAGGCGTTTAGTCCCAGCATTTGGAAGGCAGAGGCAGGTGGATCTCAGTTCTAGGCCAGCCTGGTCTACGTAGTGAGTTCTAGGCCAGCCGGGGTTGCTGGGCTAGTGAAACTGTCTCAAAAACAAAAATTATTTCTCAATTACATGCATATGGTATAAATATATGTTTATGAGAGATGTATTTATGATGGATATATGTATATCATACACTTGTGTCATGTAAATGTAATGCACATAACATACATCTGTATGTACATATAGTCTGTATTATGCATTTTTATATTTGTGTATATATAGACGGGCATATATTATGTTCATGTATATATATCCCTGCCATTTATTTGTACGTATATATACAAACTTTATGCATATTGTGATGTGTATACATGTGTACATGTTTATGTGTATGTTCTGTGTATGACAAATTTATACTTGTGTATTTATGTTTTATGTGATGTAGATCCATGTATATTGCTGTATTTGTGTATATGCATGGGTCTATGATGTCCTATATATGTATATGTGTATATTAGTTATATATTCATATATATATGTGTGTGGAATAGACTTATGTGTTGGTATGTATTTGTATATGTACAGTTGTATTATATCTTGTACATGTTTAAGTATACATTAGGCTGAGTTTGGTGGCGCACGCCTTTAATCCCAGCTCTCGGGAGGCAGAGACAGGAGGATCTCTGAGTTCAAGGCCAGCTGGTCTACATAGTGAGTTCCAGGACAGCTGGGGCTACAGGGAGACCCTGTGTCAAAAAGACCCCCCCCAAAAAGGACCCCCCCAAAAGGGACCCCCCCAAAAAAGTATAGATACATATTCATGTCCATATGGGGTATGTTATAGATTTGTATGTATTGGTATTTGTGTACACATACCATTGTACAATGTCTTATACATGTGTATCTATGCCTATATTAGATACATTTTCATGCATATATGAGCAAAGTATAGACTTATGTGTCTGTATTTGCATATACATACAGTTCTATGTCTTAAACATGTAAATGTGTATACTAGATAGACATGTGGTGTAGGCTTAGTGTGTTGGTATTTGTGTATACCTGCCTACAATGTCTCATACATGTATGTGTATACTAGATACGTATTCATATGTGTGTGGTGTACTTAGTGTGTATTTGTGTATACCTGTCTGTAATGTCTCATACGTTTGTATATACTAGATACATATTCATGCATACATGGGTGTGGTATAGACTTGCATGTTGGTATTTGTGTATACCTGTCTACAATGTCTCATATATGTACGTGTATACTAGATACATATTCATGTATACATGGGTGTGGTATAGACTTAGTGGGTTGGGGTCTATATGTCAGATGTGTGCTCACGTGTGCATCTGTGTGCATGCGTCTGCCGTGGTCGAGGTGCACGGCGGTAGGGCAGGGTGCGGCCGTGACGCGGCCCGCGGGCGCAGGCTCCTTTTCCAGACCGGCGTTCAGGACCCTCGGGAGGCGGGCGCACGCCCGGGGCCGCGCACTCGGCGGACGCAGGGGCTGCCGGGAGGAGCGCCGCGCGGTCGATGGTCGTCGCGCTCCCTGCGCTCGCGTGGGCTGCCGGGAGGAGCGCCGCGCGGTCGATGGCGGGGCCGCGCAC
>NW_008350120.1:5885229-5885334 GCF_000622305.1 Nannospalax galili
ATGTTCAGCTTCGAGGGCGACTTCAAGACGAGGCCCAAGGTGTCTCTCGGCGGCGCGAGCAGGAAGGTGAGCAGAGTGCTAACCGAACACGCGGCCCGCCCGGGG
>NW_008350120.1:5885656-5909544 GCF_000622305.1 Nannospalax galili
CCACCAGGTATTCCTGAGCAGGTCCTTCCAGGTAGTTCCACCCGGTCAGGTCCTCCTAGCCCAGCCCTCCGGGCTAGGTCCTTCCAAGTAGTTTTACCCGGCCAGGGTTCTCTCAGGTAGATTCCCCCTGGCCAGGCCCTCCCGGCTAGTTTCTCCCACCCATGTCCTGAGCAGGTCCTTCCAGATAGGTCCACCGAGCAGGGTCCTCCCAGATAGGTCCTTCCTGCCAGGGTCAAGCTTTAGCCCGTCCCATTGAGGGCATCTAGAATTGCGCCTTGTGGGCAGGTGGCTTCTGAATGCTGCCGGTAGAATGACACTGCTCCACGTGGTAGGGTGGTCCTGGGAGGGGAGGGCTGGGGACCAGGTGCCATCTCCAGAGTTCACCGCATTTTTATCCAGACACATCCTTATGTAAATGGCACCACTCACACCCTATAAAAGAAGTTCCTGGCCTTCCTGTCCTATGCTTCCCCCCACCAGAGGTGAGAGCACCTCTGACCTCTTGCCACAGATCAGTTTTACCTGTTGCTGAACTTTGTGCAGATGAGGTCAGATGACCTCAGATAAGGTGGGTGAGCTGTCTGTCTTTGTACTTGGCTGCTTCAGCTGGGCAGTCTCTGACAGGTCCATCTCCATTGGTCCACAGCATGAGCGCAATGCAGCTTATCCATTCTGCTGGACATGGGTGTTTGTTGCATGTGTTGGTGGCTGGTGGTATGCTGGATCCATACCTTACACATGTGTTCTGCTGGCACACTTGGCTCCCTGACTGATGTGCCAACAGCTCAGACTCTGAGGGCACCAGTGGCTCACATGGTTGCCAACACTTGGTATTGTGAGTCCTTTGAATTTTGACCACTCTGGTGGGTGCATCTTCCTGGGGGTCTTGCATTTTCCCGGATAGGTAATGGGAGCACGATTCTCCATTCATCTCGTTCCCTCTGGCTTTACAGTAGTCCTTTCCCTCACTGAAAAGCAAGAACTGTAAAGTGATCTTTCTGTCTTTTTGAGACAGGGTCTCCCTGTAGCCCCAGCTGTCCTATGTAGACCAGGCTGGCCTTGAACTCACAAAGATCCACCTGCCTCTGCCTCCCGAGTGCTGGCATTAAAGTGATCTTTCTTTTCATGTCTTAAATTATTTGAAATCTTTCCCTACTCAAGCTTAGTGAAGTTTGGGTTTCTGATTAAATAGAGCCTTTCTTTTTTTCAAATTAAATGGATTTTTTAGTGTTTATTATCTGTATGGACTCTGAGTTGGAAAAGTCTGAGTCTTGCTGAGTTTATAGTCTTTTGGGGAGATACGGCAAACACCATGAGAAGCTAAAGAATGGTGGGCTCATAACTGGCTCTGCGTTTCCTCAGGCTGGTCCACGAATGCAGAGTTGTCTGCCTTGGTCTGGAAGGTGCGTAGAGGAGGGTGGGATGACTGGCCATTGTGGAGGGGCTCCACTGTGGGCTGGGGATAGTGGGTGCACCACGTGCTGCTGCTTCCGTCCTGCCTGGTTCTGCCCCTCCTCCCCTCTGATTTTTTTTTTTTTTTTTTTTTTTTTTGAGATAGAGCCTCACTCTGTAGCTTTAGGTAGCCTCAAACTTTTGGGCTCTCTTGCCTCTGCCTCCCAAGTGTTGGGGTCACAGGTGTGTGCCACATCTGGCAACTTGTTAGCATTTCTGACATCAAGACATATCCCAATGGCAGTTTAATTGGCCGCACTTTTTTTTTTTAGTATGTAGAAAAATGTCTTAGCAGTCATTTGGTTGCAAGTACAGAAGTCCACTGAAACTCACCAGGTGGGCAGAAAAAACAGACAAAAGCATGTTTCTGAGAGGCATATGATGTTTTACAGAATGCAGAAGTCAGAAACTTGGTCAGTCACCATGCCAAGCTTGGCCAGGCAGCAAAGCTCAGTCTTTCGCCTCGAGCCTCATTCCTGGCTATGCATTGGCTGTCATAGGGTTCTATTTATTTCATTCCCACCGGACAGCAGCCATGTATGATTTCCTGGTTCAGGTGCCTTGATCTCCATTCCAGAGTCCCTGGAGAGGAAATGTGCTTGCTGAGCCATGGTTTCCACTGGGAGCTTGAAGGAGCTCTGAGGAGCAAAGATCTGGAACTGTACAAGGCAGTCTGCTGTGTGGTTAGGTCAGGAGACTGCAGAGGAAGAGGGCTCAAGGATTGAGTGCTGAGGTCTCTGCAGCTCAGCCGGTGGGTTGGGCAGGTGTGGAACCTGGGGAATCTGGGTAGACACATAGAGAACTAACTGCCTCGTGGCATAGTGCACAGACTCACAGTTTGGGACAGGAAGGATTACAGACACGCCTTGGAGACCTTAGGAGACTGCTCTCCAGGGAGTGAGTCTCTGGGAGGTGGGTAGGGCCAGGGGTGCTGCATGCTGAAGGGGTGCCTCCGGGTACCCTAGATTTGGAACTGAAAGTTTTGGGGGAGCACTAGAGAGTGTGCTCCTTAGGGTAGCTCTTAGGATGGCACTGCAGTGTGGTGAGAAGTGGAGAAGCCCAGTAGGGGGTGTGGCTGTTTGAGAAGGATTAGAAGATTGGATGCCGGGAGAAGGAATTTAAAGTCTAAGGAAGCTTTGGGTGGTGGGGCAACTTGAGTAAGTTTTAGAGAATAGAACACAGTAAATCCAGGAGGGGGAGGGGTTAGCAATATGGGGAAGAGCATGGAAGAGTCACGTGTGTACAGAGGGAGCACTTTAATCCTGAAAGTGAGAAGTTAAAGCAGGGCTCGATGGTGCACTCCTTTAATCCTAGGCAGAGGCAGGGGATCTCTTGAGTTTGAGGCGGTCTGTTCTGAGTTCCAGGCCAGCAAGGGCTACATAGTGAGACTGCCTCAAAAAGGTGTGTGTGTGTTTGGAGAGGGGTGTGGATATAGAAAGGTTTGTAGGTAGGAGGCATGACTTTCAAGTTTCCTTAGATAACTGAGCTAATAATGGTAGCAGCAGAATTAAGGTCACTTTAATGTCCTTTTTCCTTTAGAGCACCTTTTTAAGTATCAGACAGTGGAGGCTTTCTGGGTATCTAGCCTTGGTTGTCGGTAGCTTCTGCTAGTGGGGAACGTCCTTGAAGCTGTGATGAACCAGTTCTAGTGCAGCATTGTCAAGGGAAGTCCCAGTGCTTTGCACTGTGCATTTTATGAGTCTGACAGATACATAACTACGTACCCCTAACCCTTCCGGCTTCACACAGAATGGTCCTGTTGCCTTACAACCTCTCTGTTCTACTGTCTGCCCCCACCAACCTCTGATTTTCCATCTCCGTAGCGCTGCCTTTCCCAGCAGCTCAGAGTTGGGATTGTGTAGAACACAACCTTTCAGAATGGCTTTGTGTGTTATCTGTTCCTCCATGACTTTTCATGCCCTGATAACTTTTAATTTTTTTCTTACATTTGCTTATTTTGGTTTGGGCATGTGTCACTGTGCTCAATGTGAAGGTCAGAGGACAACTTTTGGAAGTTGATTCTCTCCTTCCACCATGTGGGTCCCGAGGATCAAACTCAGGTCACCAAGTAGCAAGCATCTTTACCCGGTTAGCTATCTTGCCAGCCCATATTTCATTTATTTATTTTTTTTAATTTTAATTTTTATTTTTTTGTCTTTTTGAGACAGGGTCTCCCTGTAGCCCCAGCTGTCCTGGAGCTTGTTATGTAGACCAGGCTGGCCTCGAACTCAAGAAGATCCTCCTGCCTGTGCTTTCCAAGTGCTGGGATTAAAGGCGTGCGCCACCACGCCTGGCTTGTTTTTTTATTTAAAACATTTTAGTTTATTTTTATTTCATGTGTGTGAGTGTATTGCCTGCATGCATGTAAGTGCACCCATGTCCTGCAATGCCCAGAGGTCAGAAGAGGGTGTCACATGCCCTGGAACTGGAGTTACAGACGGTTGTTTGCTGTCATGTGGGTGCTGGGAACGGAATCTGGTTCCTCTGCAAGAGCAGCCAGTGCTGTTAACTGCTGAGCTGTCTCTCTCACCCCCATTGCTTTAGCTTCTAGAGTGTTGGAACCACAACCATGCCCAGCTTGCAAATTGAGTTCTTTCACTAAGCAGTCTGTCTGCTTGTTCTTTGAGGCTGCAGAACTTCCACTCTGCCCCACACAGCATTTCATGGTATTTCATAGTATGTGTGTCTCTTCACCTGGATTGAACGACTCAAGATTGCTTCCAAACTGTGTAGTTATGAATAAAGCCACCACAAACATTTATGTGGACATCAATTTTTACATTTTTTGGGCAAACACCAGTGAGTACCTGTTTTTAGTTTTACTGTTTTTTGCAATGTTGGGGACTGAACCCAGGGTCTTGTGTATGCTAGCTCAGGCTAGTCAGGAATTTACAGTCCTTTGCCTTTAACTCCTAAGTGCTGGGATTACAGTTGTGTGCCACCATACCTCATTCACTCAGTATTATTTTTGAATCATATATTAAAATCATGTTTTGCTTTGTAAAAATCTGCCAACCTGTTTTCTGAGGCTGCTGTCTATTCCCACCAGTTGTGAACTGAGTCTTTGACCCCACAAGGTTCCAGCATTTGGTGCTGTCAGTGTTTGGGTTTTGTCATTCTAACAGGTAGTGCTCTGGCCGCGCTTCAGCTCCTGTAGGTCTTTCCTCTTTTACTAGTAGGTATGTCTTGCTACCTGATGAATTGCAGTGCCTAACAAAGCTAATGGAGCATCTCTTTACATGCTTACTTTCCATATATACAGGGTTTCCTGTAGCCCAGGCTGGCCTTGAACTCCTGATTCTTCTGCACTTACAAGCCAGTCTTGGGACTGTGAGTGTGTGTCACCACACCTGACTGCCATCTGTGCATCTTGGATGAAGTGTCTGCTTAGTTCATTTGCCTGTCTTGATTCATGGTTATGTGATTTCTTGTTAATTTTAGGAGTTCTTTGTATGCATTTTGTATATGCTGCAGATACAAATCCTTTTTCCGATGTGTATTTGTAAGTTTTTTTTCCCCAGTCTGTGACTTTTTTTTTTGGTCTTTTTGAGACAGGGTCTCCCCATAGTCCCAGCTGGCCTGAACTCACTCTGTAGACCAGGCTGGCCTTGAACTCACAGAGATCTGCCTGCCTCTGCCTTCCAAGTGCTGGGACTACAGGCATGCGCCATCACACCCAGCTCTCCAGCCTGTGACTTTTCTTCCATTCTGTTAACAGGACCTTTCCTAGAACAGAAGGTTTTACTCCTAATGAAGTCCAGTATACCAGTTTTTGTTTTCATGGATTGTGTTTCTGCTACTGTGTCTAAGTATTTTCACCAAACCCAGTGCCACCCAGAGTTTCCTTTGCCCTATTTTCTTGAAGTGCCATAGCCTTCCTTGTATTTTACATTCAGGGCTCTAATCCACGTAAGCATTTCAAAATGATTGCCATCACAGTGTGTGCATTTATGGACATACAGTGCCATTTCAGCACATGCATGCAGTGTGTTGAGTGTGACCATTAACCCAGAGACTTGTGCATGTGTCTGGCAAGCACTCTGTCACAGAGCTAGATCTGCAACCCTCCTCATCATTTCTTTTTAAAAAGTAAAAAACCTTTAAAAAAAATGTGTGTGTGTGTGTGTGTGTGTGTGTGTGTACACATGTATGGAGGGCAAAGGACAAGTTTGTGGGAGTTGGTTCTGTCCTTCCACCATGTCGATCCCAGGGTTACAAGGCTTGGCAGCAAGCACGTTTACCTACAGAGACACCTCATCATTTCTTTATATTTGAAGTCTGCAAACTTCTCCCCTACTTCGTGAAGTCTGTAAGAGGTTATCATGGAGTGTGGTCACTTACTAAGCCTTTGGAGCGGTAGAACGTGTTCCTTTCACCTGCTTTGGCTCTTGTCCAGTCTTCCTCTGTCCTTCTCATCCTGTAGTAATTACTATTCTACCTGCGGATTGACTTTTCCTTTTTTAAAGCATTCACTTGTGAAAGAGAACTTAACAGTATTTTTTTTATTTTAATTTTTTGTGATTTTATGTGTATGAGCATTTGGGCTGCGTGTATGTAAAGTGTTCCATGTGTTCAGTGCCCGTGGAGGCTAGAAGGCAGCATCTGATCTCCTGGAACTGGAGTTATGGGTGGTTGTTAGCTGCCATGTAGCTGCTGGGAACTGAACCTGGGCCTCTGCAAGAGCAAACGCTCTTAACTGCTGAGCCGTTTCTCCAGTTCCGCAGTATCTGCTTTCTGTGTCTGGTTTATTTTAACTTGTTTCCTTCAAGTTCCATCTGTTCTGCTACAGATAATTAGGTTTCGTTCTTTGACTGAATAGATGTGCCACATCCTTTGTTCGTTCAGGACAGGCACCTGGATCGGTTTTCTATCTTTTGTGAATAGTGCTGCAGCAAAGACGGGCAGGCGTCTTTCTGACATGCTGATTTCATCTCCTTTTGGGAAGTGATAGCTCAGGAGTAAATCTATCTGCAGTTATTTTTGTTTTTGTTTTTTCTATTTTGTTTTCTTGACATAGTTTTACTTTGTTATCCCAGCTGTCCTGGACCTAGATATTTAGACCAGGCTGACCTCAAACTCACCAAGATCTGCTTGCCTCTACCTCCAGAGTGCTGGGATTAAAGGCATGTGACACCACACTTGGCTTATTTGCAGTTTTTGAGGAACCTTGACACTGGTGTCCATAAACTGCCACAGTAATTTACACGTAACCTGCCAACAGTGTATAAGACTTTTTTTCTACCTTCTCACCAGCATTGATTTTTTTTTTAAAACATTTTATTTTATGTGTATCAGGGTTTTGCCTGCATGTATGTAGGTGCACCCACGTTGTGCAGTGCCCTTGGAGGTCAGAAGTGGGCACTGGATCCCCTGGAACTAGAGTCAGGCAAGGTTGTTACCTGTCATGTGGGTGCTGAGAATCAAACCTGGGTCCTGTGCGAGAGCAGCCAGCACTATTAGCTGCTGAGCATCTCTCCAGCCCCTTGTTTTCTTTTGTGACAGTAGTTTTTTGTTTTGCTTTGTTTTTTTGTTTTGGTCTTTTTGAGACAGGGTCTCCCATTAGCCCCAGCTGGCCTGGAACTTGCTGTGTAGACCAGGCTGGCCTCGAACTCAGATCCACCTGCCTTTGCCTCCCAAGTACTGGGATTAAAGGCGTGCACTGCCACACCGGGCCTTGACAATAGTTTTTGAAACTGAAGGGAAAGTATATTTGTTTATGGTTTCGATTTGTATTTCTTTTATGGCTAATGATATTGAGCATTTTTTTAATATATTTGTTGGCCATTTTTATTTCTTTCTTTTTATTTTCTGGGTGAGGGGGCACACACCTTTAATCCCAGCACTTGGGAGGCAGAGGCAAGAGGATCTCCCTGAAATTGAGGCTAGCCTGGTCTACATAGTGAGTTCCAGGCCAGCTGTGACTACACAGAGACCCTGTCTCAAAAAAACAACAATTTATTTTTATTTATGTGTCTGTATGAGGATAGACCACATGTGTGCAGAAGCCAATAGAGGGTGTCAGAGCCCCGGGAGCCAGAGTTACAGGTGGCTGTGAGCAGTCTGACATGGGTCCTGGGAACCTGGCTCAGGTCCTCTGAAAGAGCAGCCAGCGCTTTGGGCTTCTGGGCATCTGTCTGGCCCCCCATTTGTATTTCTTTGACAAATTGCTCTTCAGACTGTCCATTTCCTTTTTTTTATTGTTTTAACTTTTTTTGGAGACAGGGTCTTACTATGTAGCCCTGACTGGCCTGGAACCCGTTGGGTAGACCAGGCTGGCCTTGCTTCTGCCTCTTGAATGTCAGGATTAAAGGCATGTGCCTTGACACCCAGCTGCTTGTCCATTAAATTTTATTATTTTGAGGTTTTGTGTGTGTTTGAGTTTATGTGTTCTGAATATTAGTCCTTCATCAGAGGCAAATTGACATATTCTCCTGTTCTCTAGGTTGTTGGTTGTCTCATTCTGTTGATGATTTCCTTTGCACAGAATTGATGTTTATTCTAAAGTTTTACTTACTTTGGGCTAGAGAGATGACTCAATGGTTAAGAGCACTATGCTGCCCTTGCAGAGGATCTGGGTTTGGTTTCCAGCACCCACATAGCAGCTCAAAACTGCCAGTAATTCTTGTTCCAGGGGATCTGTTGCCCTCTTTTGGTCTCCCTGGGTACTGCATATACATGGTGAATAAGAGAAACATGCACATATATACATACATGTAGGCAAAACACTGATACACATAAAGAAAAAAATGAATAAATCTTTAAAGATATTTACTTGTGACTGGGCATGGTGGCTCACACCTTTAATCTCAGCACTTGGGAGGCAGAGGCAGGCTGATCTCTTGAGTACAAGGCCAGCCTGGTCTACATAGAGATCTCCAGGACTGGAGAGTTGGCTCTGCTTAAGAGCACTGACTGTTCTTGCAGAGGACCTGGGTTCAATTCCCTGAACCCACATGGTGACTAACAACCTTCCTAACTCCAGTTCCAGGAAATCTGATGCCCTCTTCTAAGCTCAGCAGGCACTGCATGACACGGGTACATTTACACACATGCAGGCAATATATCCATACACATAAAATATATGTGTGTGTGTGTGTGTGTGTATAAAGATTTTTACTTAAGAGTGTGTGTATATATAGTATTATATATTAGCTTCCTAACTGAAGCTTTTCCATCCTAAAGGGAGACCAGGAAACTCAGAAAGTAAAAATTTATATAATCTCAGGAAATCCCTGAAACCTACAGGACTCAGGAGGCCCTCATCTCCCCAGGGTTGCTACACAAGCAGTAAGGAGACTCTACAGCCTATTGAATTGCCTACAAGTTCTTCAGAGAGCGCCAGGGATGCAGTTTTTCATGAGGCGTCCATGCTGGGGTGGGCTTTTCAGTGATGGCAGCTGCCTTTGAGTCATCCATTCTTTTGTAAGTAATCCCAGTAAACTCACTGATTTACTAAATTGGACTTTGGTAGAATGGTTTCTTTGGTCTGTTGTCAGTGCCTGTCTGCTGTGCATATGTGATGTTTGTTCAGTGTCCCCTGTGTGCCCCAGCGCATGTGTGGAGGTTTAAGGGACAACTTTCTGGAGTAGGTCCTCTCCTCGCTGTTTGGAGGCAGGGTGACCCTTGTTTCTGCTACTTTGCTACTTTGTCAGTACTCCGGGCCCCTCATGATTTTAGTTTTACCTGATCATATTTGTCAACTTTTGTTACCTGTGTTTTTGAGGTCCCATTCAAAGAAAGCATTGCTGTGCCAGTGTCTTGAAGTGCATTTCCTGTGTGCTAAGAATTTCATGGTTTCTTGTGTTACATTTGGATCTGTAGAGGGTAGGGATAGGGTGGAGGTCATTCTTCTGGATACGGACATCCACTTTTTTCAGCACTATTGGCTAAGGAAGCTGACCTTTCTCCACTTTGTGTGTTAGTGTCTTTGTCAAGAATCTCTTGGCTGTAAATATGTGGGTTGTGGGATCTCTCCCTTGGTCTGTGTGTCTGGTTGAGGTATTTTATGTTTTGTTTTGTTTTGGATTGCATTATAATCACTCTGCTGTGCTTTGGAAATCTAGAACGTCAGGCTAGACTTCATTTCTGCAGTGCTTAGCACTGCAGATGTGCCACCATGCCCAGCATTATATATCAGGTTTTAAGCCACTGCCATGCTGTCTTAGGTTTTAAAATTATGGGACTGAGGAAATGATGGCCCAGTCAATAAGGAGCTACGCTTGATCCCTAGACTGCATGTCAAAAAGCAAGCAGTAGTGGAACTTTATTAAAATTTCAGTGCTGGGATCTCAGAAGAGGGTATCAGATCCCCTGGAACTGGAGTTACAGACTGTTGTTAACCATCATGTGGGTGCTGGGAACTGAACCCAGGTCCTTTATAAGAGCAACCAGTGCTCTTAAGCCTGAGCTGTCTTTCCAACCCCTCCCTTTTCAAGACAGGGTCTCCCTATAGCCTCAGCTGGCCTTGAACTCTATGTAGACCAGGATGGTCTTGAACTCACAGAGATTCGCCTGCCTCTGCCTCCTGAGTCCTGGGATTAAAGGTGCTATTAACGTACAGCATTATCTGGAATTTTGATACTGATTTATTTTTGTCAGTGTCCAGTTTGTCATCCTTTATTAAAAGAACCATCATTTCTCCATTGAATTGTTTGCTGGTTTTTCAGAGATCAGCTCTTTCTCCAGACAGTGTCTGAGTTCTTTCCTCTGCTCCATCAATGTCTCTTTTCTGTCAGCACCAACCCAACCTTTAGAGCTCTCTAGTGCCAGTTCTCTGACTTTGTTCTCTTTTTCTAAAATTTTTATTACACTTTGTGCTGGATAGCTTTAGTGTCAACTTGACACACCTGGGTTGAGGGAGTCTCAATCAGGGAATTGCCTCTATTGGACTGGCCTGCGGCCATGTCTGTGGGGCATCTTCTTGATGAGTGATGTGGGAGAGCCCAGCCCACTGTGGGTGGTGCCACCCCTGGGCAGGTGGGCCTGTGTTGCATAAGAAAGCAGGCTGAGCAGGGGGCAAAGAGAGCAAGCCAGTAAGCAGCTTTCCTCCATGGCCTGTGCTCCAGCTCCTGCTTCCAGGTTCCTGCCCTGAGTTCCTACCTTGGGCTCCCTGATGAACTGTGACCTGGGAGTTGTAAGCTGAATAAATCCTTTCCTCCCCAAGTTGCTATTGGTCAGAGTGTTCTGTCACAGCAATGAAGAACAAACTAAGACACACTTATTTATTCATTGCATGCAATGATACGTATGGAGGTCAGAGGGCAACTTTTTGGAGTTGATTCTCTCCAGCCTGGGCTCCAGGGATTGCACTCAGGTCATTCGGCTTGGTGGCAAGCACCTTTACCCACTCAGTCATTTCGATGGCCCTTTGTGCCTTAATATTGGGTTGGCTATTCTGGGTGTTTTGTTTCTTTTTTTAATATTTTATTTATTATTATTATTTTTTTTTCTTGTCTTTTTGAGACAGGATCTCCCTGTAGCCCCAGCTGTCCTGGAACTCACACTGTAGACCAGGCTGGCCTCGAACTCTCACAGATCCGCCTGCCTCTGCCTCCCAAATGCTGGGATGGGTTTTTTTTTTTTTGTTTTTTTTTTTTTCTTTTCTTTTGGAGACAGGACCCCCCTGGACCCCCGGCTGTCCTGAACCTCAAAATGTAGCCCGGGCGGCCCTCGACCTCTCAAAGATCCCCCTGCCTCTGCCTCCCAAATGCTGGGATGGGTTTTTTTTTTTTTGTTTTTTTTTTTTTCTTTTCTTTTGGAGACAGGACCCCCCTGGACCCCCGGCTGTCCTGAACCTCAAAATGTAGCCCGGGCGGCCCTCGACCTCTCAAAGATCCCCCTGCCTCTGCCTCCCAAATGCTGGGATGGGTTTTTTTTTTTTTGTTTTTTTTTTTTTCTTTTCTTTTGGAGACAGGACCCCCCTGGACCCCCGGCTGTCCTGAACCTCAAAATGTAGCCCGGGCGGCCCTCGACCTCTCAAAGATCCCCCTGCCTCTGCCTCCCAAATGCTGGGATGGGTTTTTTTTTTTTTGTTTTTTTTTTTTTCTTTTCTTTTGGAGACAGGACCCCCCTGGACCCCCGGCTGTCCTGAACCTCAAAATGTAGCCCGGGCGGCCCTCGACCTCTCAAAGATCCCCCTGCCTCTGCCTCCCAAATGCTGGGATGGGTTTTTTTTTTTTTGTTTTTTTTTTTTTCTTTTCTTTTGGAGACAGGACCCCCCTGGACCCCCGGCTGTCCTGAACCTCAAAATGTAGCCCGGGCGGCCCTCGACCTCTCAAAGATCCCCCTGCCTCTGCCTCCCAAATGCTGGGATGGGTTTTTTTTTTTTTGTTTTTTTTTTTTTCTTTTCTTTTGGAGACAGGACCCCCCTGGACCCCCGGCTGTCCTGAACCTCAAAATGTAGCCCGGGCGGCCCTCGACCTCTCAAAGATCCCCCTGCCTCTGCCTCCCAAATGCTGGGATGGGTTTTTTTTTTTTTGTTTTTTTTTTTTTCTTTTCTTTTGGAGACAGGACCCCCCTGGACCCCCGGCTGTCCTGAACCTCAAAATGTAGCCCGGGCGGCCCTCGACCTCTCAAAGATCCCCCTGCCTCTGCCTCCCAAATGCTGGGATGGGTTTTTTTTTTTTTGTTTTTTTTTTTTTCTTTTCTTTTGGAGACAGGACCCCCCTGGACCCCCGGCTGTCCTGAACCTCAAAATGTAGCCCGGGCGGCCCTCGACCTCTCAAAGATCCCCCTGCCTCTGCCTCCCAAATGCTGGGATGGGTTTTTTTTTTTTTGTTTTTTTTTTTTTCTTTTCTTTTGGAGACAGGACCCCCCTGGACCCCCGGCTGTCCTGAACCTCAAAATGTAGCCCGGGCGGCCCTCGACCTCTCAAAGATCCCCCTGCCTCTGCCTCCCAAATGCTGGGATGGGTTTTTTTTTTTTTGTTTTTTTTTTTTTCTTTTCTTTTGGAGACAGGACCCCCCTGGACCCCCGGCTGTCCTGAACCTCAAAATGTAGCCCGGGCGGCCCTCGACCTCTCAAAGATCCCCCTGCCTCTGCCTCCCAAATGCTGGGATGGGTTTTTTTTTTTTTGTTTTTTTTTTTTTCTTTTCTTTTGGAGACAGGACCCCCCTGGACCCCCGGCTGTCCTGAACCTCAAAATGTAGCCCGGGCGGCCCTCGACCTCTCAAAGATCCCCCTGCCTCTGCCTCCCAAATGCTGGGATGGGTTTTTTTTTTTTTGTTTTTTTTTTTTTCTTTTCTTTTGGAGACAGGACCCCCCTGGACCCCCGGCTGTCCTGAACCTCAAAATGTAGCCCGGGCGGCCCTCGACCTCTCAAAGATCCCCCTGCCTCTGCCTCCCAAATGCTGGGATGGGTTTTTTTTTTTTTGTTTTTTTTTTTTTCTTTTCTTTTGGAGACAGGACCCCCCTGGACCCCCGGCTGTCCTGAACCTCAAAATGTAGCCCGGGCGGCCCTCGACCTCTCAAAGATCCCCCTGCCTCTGCCTCCCAAATGCTGGGATGGGTTTTTTTTTTTTTGTTTTTTTTTTTTTCTTTTCTTTTGGAGACAGGACCCCCCTGGACCCCCGGCTGTCCTGAACCTCAAAATGTAGCCCGGGCGGCCCTCGACCTCTCAAAGATCCCCCTGCCTCTGCCTCCCAAATGCTGGGATGGGTTTTTTTTTTTTTGTTTTTTTTTTTTTCTTTTCTTTTGGAGACAGGACCCCCCTGGACCCCCGGCTGTCCTGAACCTCAAAATGTAGCCCGGGCGGCCCTCGACCTCTCAAAGATCCCCCTGCCTCTGCCTCCCAAATGCTGGGATGGGTTTTTTTTTTTTTGTTTTTTTTTTTTTCTTTTCTTTTGGAGACAGGACCCCCCTGGACCCCCGGCTGTCCTGAACCTCAAAATGTAGCCCGGGCGGCCCTCGACCTCTCAAAGATCCCCCTGCCTCTGCCTCCCAAATGCTGGGATGGGTTTTTTTTTTTTTGTTTTTTTTTTTTTCTTTTCTTTTGGAGACAGGACCCCCCTGGACCCCCGGCTGTCCTGAACCTCAAAATGTAGCCCGGGCGGCCCTCGACCTCTCAAAGATCCCCCTGCCTCTGCCTCCCAAATGCTGGGATGGGTTTTTTTTTTTTTGTTTTTTTTTTTTTCTTTTCTTTTGGAGACAGGACCCCCCTGGACCCCCGGCTGTCCTGAACCTCAAAATGTAGCCCGGGCGGCCCTCGACCTCTCAAAGATCCCCCTGCCTCTGCCTCCCAAATGCTGGGATGGGTTTTTTTTTTTTTGTTTTTTTTTTTTTCTTTTCTTTTGGAGACAGGACCCCCCTGGACCCCCGGCTGTCCTGAACCTCAAAATGTAGCCCGGGCGGCCCTCGACCTCTCAAAGATCCCCCTGCCTCTGCCTCCCAAATGCTGGGATGGGTTTTTTTTTTTTTGTTTTTTTTTTTTTCTTTTCTTTTGGAGACAGGACCCCCCTGGACCCCCGGCTGTCCTGAACCTCAAAATGTAGCCCGGGCGGCCCTCGACCTCTCAAAGATCCCCCTGCCTCTGCCTCCCAAATGCTGGGATGGGTTTTTTTTTTTTTGTTTTTTTTTTTTTCTTTTCTTTTGGAGACAGGACCCCCCTGGACCCCCGGCTGTCCTGAACCTCAAAATGTAGCCCGGGCGGCCCTCGACCTCTCAAAGATCCCCCTGCCTCTGCCTCCCAAATGCTGGGATGGGTTTTTTTTTTTTTGTTTTTTTTTTTTTCTTTTCTTTTGGAGACAGGACCCCCCTGGACCCCCGGCTGTCCTGAACCTCAAAATGTAGCCCGGGCGGCCCTCGACCTCTCAAAGATCCCCCTGCCTCTGCCTCCCAAATGCTGGGATGGGTTTTTTTTTTTTTGTTTTTTTTTTTTTCTTTTCTTTTGGAGACAGGACCCCCCTGGACCCCCGGCTGTCCTGAACCTCAAAATGTAGCCCGGGCGGCCCTCGACCTCTCAAAGATCCCCCTGCCTCTGCCTCCCAAATGCTGGGATGGGTTTTTTTTTTTTTGTTTTTTTTTTTTTCTTTTCTTTTGGAGACAGGACCCCCCTGGACCCCCGGCTGTCCTGAACCTCAAAATGTAGCCCGGGCGGCCCTCGACCTCTCAAAGATCCCCCTGCCTCTGCCTCCCAAATGCTGGGATGGGTTTTTTTTTTTTTGTTTTTTTTTTTTTCTTTTCTTTTGGAGACAGGACCCCCCTGGACCCCCGGCTGTCCTGAACCTCAAAATGTAGCCCGGGCGGCCCTCGACCTCTCAAAGATCCCCCTGCCTCTGCCTCCCAAATGCTGGGATGGGTTTTTTTTTTTTTGTTTTTTTTTTTTTCTTTTCTTTTGGAGACAGGACCCCCCTGGACCCCCGGCTGTCCTGAACCTCAAAATGTAGCCCGGGCGGCCCTCGACCTCTCAAAGATCCGCCTGCCTCTGCCTCCCAAGTGCTGGGATTAAAGGTGTGTGCTACCACACCTGACATTATTATTATTTTTTAAGAGAGCATAGGGTAAGGGTTTATTTACAGAAGAGCGGGTACTCCACATTTACGGCCTTGTTGTAAAGTCCACACTCAAATACTGATCCTGTGACCTCCCGACAGCCACATAAAATGGTGAAAGAGGCGTCTCTTGGTGTTCTCAGCTTATTATATCCTTTGCCCGTCCTCCCACAAGCAGCTAAGGTCAACTGATTGGGTGGGAGGGGTAGCTGATTCCCCCCTCGACTCCTTTTGATTAGCGTGGGAAGATATGACTATAGCTTGCTGGCATAGTGGTCGGAGGACATTTCTGGTTAACATTCCACCCCTTCTTCCAGCTCCTACATTCTTTCCGCCAACCACTTCTGAAAAAGTCCCTGAGCCTTAGAGGCGGTGGTAGGTATGGGATGATCTTCCTCCCGTTGTGGCAAGGCACTGAGCTTTCGGGTCTCTGCATCATCTGTTTTCCATGGACTGTTGGCCAGTTTCAGTGGGATTCCATCTACTGTAAAAACACAGCAAGAAGCAAAAACATCTAAACAGTAACTGCTAAAATAACTTAACCTATGGGTGTAAACAAATGCTTGGTTGGTACTTTAGCAGGTACATCAATTCCATCTAACAAAGCAATTGCAGTGACTTCCCACTGGGGCCTGTGTTCTCCCTGCCACAGGGGGTTGGCCAGGTCTATACTTTTGCTTCTTCTTAAGAGTCCCTTTGTTTAGATTTTGGTTGGAACTGTTGAATCTGTAGATGAGGTTCGGGAGAGGTGATATCAGGTCGTCCCCGCTGTGACCATAGAATCTCTCCACATTTGTTCCGTTCAACTGGGTATATATTTTGTTAGATTTACACTTAAGTATTTGATTATTTTGGTGCTAAATGGTTTTGGGTGTTTTTGTTTTTCGGGGTGTGCCTTTTTGAGACTAGGTCTCTCTGTAGCCCCAGCTGGCCTGGCCTGGAACTCATTATGTAGACCAGGCTAGCCTTGAACTCACAAAGATCTCCCTGCCTCTGCCTCCCAAATGCTGGGATGGGTTTTTTTTGTTTTTTGTTTTTTTGTTTTTCACTTTCAAATTCCAATTGCTCAGCATGTGGGCTCCAGACAACCTAGGCAAGCATTGTTGTGACAGAAAGCCAGGTGTGTGCGTGTTGGGTGAAAACATTCTTCACTAGTGTTTCCTGAGGGAACCCAGGCACCTGTGTCCTGTGAGCTGACCATAGACAGACAAACTAGGTTTCTCTCCAAGCTTAATTCTGTTTCCTGACAATGAAATTCTGTCTTAAAACTTATACATATTTATTGTACAATTACTCATGCTTATCTTTTATTTTTGAATACTTGTTTTTATTTTGTGAGCATTGGGACATAACAGTTTATAATAACTTTACAAAATTGAATTACTTCAACTTTGAGGTGCTCATTGTTGGGCTTTTCATACATTTTGATCTCTTGAAAAGTTGTTTAGATTCCCAGTTCTGACAGCAGGGGTGCCCTTGCAGCCTGTTTCTTTGTGGAGGTAACTTGTCACAGCCCCAGGAATCTGCTGTGTCTCCTTTGTTTCCGCTCTGCACTCAGCTGTCCCCTCTGCAGGAGGCTCACAGGCTTCCAGAGATTTCCACTGTGCCTGTACAGTCACCACTGAACACAGAGCAGGCCCTGAGAGCAGGCCCAGTCCTTGCAGACAGTTCAGCCACAGAATGGGTGGTCCCTAAACTTCTTAGACTTGCAGAATTTAAGGATTGGGATAGTGTCAGGTATGAGTAAAATAAATAGAAACAGCACTCAGTAGTCCAGGGAAGCTGAGTCCTTCAGAGGCTGTGCTCGTCCCTGGGCACTCTGCTCCCAGTGCTGAATTTGAACTCACTTTTGGTTATACTGATGAAACTGTTCTTAAAAACTGTTTTCAGGGGGCTGGAGACATGGCTCAGCAGTTAAGAGCACTAGCTCCTCTTGCAGAGGACCCAGGTTCAGTTTCCAGCACCCACATGGTGGCTAACAACCATCTGTAACTCCGGTTCCAGGGATGTATCACCATCTTCAGGTTTCCACAGACACTACATACGCATGGTGCACTTACATACACACAGGCAAAACACTCATACACATAAAATAAAAAATAAATATAGCCAAATACATATAGCTGGAGAGGTCATAGAGCTCAGGGAAAACTCCAAGGCTGTCACATCCCTAGACCAACATAATATGGATCCTTAAATCTATAGACAAGTATCCCAGTCACCACCCATGAAAGAAGCTTCGTTTTCAAGAGACAGAAATAATTACAGAGTTCCACAACTGGTCACACACACAGATTGTCTATGAATTACCCAAGTCTAAGGCACATCTAGGATGCACCCTCTAACCTAAGGCTCACGGAACATAGGACCAAGGGATGAAGAGAGCACTAATGCATCTTTCAGTTCTCATCGATGAAGTTCCCCCATGCAACAGAGGCCCAGATGGTCACAAATGGCCAAAACTTCAGAGTGGACAGGACTCCTACATTAAGGTCCACCCACCCAGGGCTCAGGGACCATTGCAGAAGAGGGGGCAGAAAGATTGTAAACAGAGGCAGAGAGGAGGTGCATGACCATATGGAAATAGTCCTCCAGGGGCCTGGGACTCTTATCATACAAAACCTACAGCAATGGTGTCAGCATGTACAAGACCCATGTAGACTTAAGCAGCCAAACCCCACAAAACTGTGGAGATGAACAGCAGGCCCCAATCTTAGTTGAAGAATTACTGGAAGCTGTTCACTGCTGGGTGAGGAAGAGCAGATCTTAAAGGGAGGGACACTAGATAGGCTGCTAGACCCCAGTGGATGAACTTGCACTGAAGGACATCTAGGGACACTTAACTTTACATGATAGGCCTTAGGTGAACAAGGAGGTATGAACCCCTTTGGGTGGCTTATGGGAGGTGCCAAAGGGGAAGGGGGCATAAAGATGATTTTCTGTATGAAACACACAAAAATACAATAGAAAATTTTAAAAATATGAATATAGCAAAAAATTAAAATTTAGTTTTCTTTTCATTCTGTGTCATATCCCCCCCCCCCCATCTTTCTCTCTTTTGAACTTGGCTTCTGGGCTTTCCACAGGCTCCCAGAACTGTGCCCTCCTGTACAATTAATCATGTAGGTATGCACATTCCTCTCCTTCTTTTAAACATGGGCTAGAACACACTGAGCCCTGGTGCCTGTTAACCTCCCCTGTGTAGTCCAGCTGGGGGAAGGGCACAGCAGGAGGCCCACTGTGCTGCTCTGAGTGGCTCTGGGACTGACTGCACAATGACTGTTCCATTTATGTAGCTACTGAGGATTTAGATGGCTGGAAGTTGTTTTTGTTTTGGCTGTTTGAGACCGATATCACTCAGGAGCCCTGGCTAGTCTGGAACTTGCTGTGTATAGACTAGGTTTGTCTGAAAATTTGCGCAACCCTCCTGCTTCTGCTTCCTAAATGCTGGGATTATAGGTGTTTACCACCATATTTGGAAAGGTTTTGTTTTTTTTTTCCTCTCCCCCTAAGTCAAATATCTCTTCAAGGAGTATTCTTGTGTGTATGGTATCACTGACTATGAACTGCTAAGTGCAAAGCTCTGAATTTAATAGATATTTCTAAGTTCCTCTCTAAGAAACTTTTATCAGTGTGTGAAAGTGACTCCTTTATCTGCTCTGCACAGTGTTGGCTCTGCACACACGGTGTTAGCTCACTTTGTTTACCAAACAGGTAAAAATAGTCTTGATTTCTTTATTATTTTAACTGCATTTTAACAATGTGTGTTTTTGGAGTTCATCTGCATTGTGGATCTGCACAGACCATGCTGTTTCTGTGGATTCTTATCTGAATTTCTGTATGCCTCCTTTGTAGGTTGGTTTATTTTTAGCAGTTGTGAATTGCACTTTTACTAGTGTGAGTCATAATTTTACTAGTGTACTCATAATTGCAAATTAGGATCGTCCTGTGTTTTTATTCCCCTGACTGCTGAGCCTGATACCACTTACAGGCTAAAGGGAAAAAGTTCTTTTTAAAGCCTAAGGTGAAGATGGTGATAAAAATGAAGGATTTCAGGGCTGGAGAGATGGCTCAGCAGTTAACACTGATTGTTCTTATAGAAGACCTGGGTTTGAATCCCAGCACCCACATGGCAGTTAACAACTGTCCCTAACTCCAGTTCCAGGGGATCCGACAGCCTCTTCTGTCCTCCTCGGGCACTGCACAACATGGGTACACTTACCTACATGCAGGCAATTACATACATACACATAAAATAAAACAATAAAATTTTTTTTTTTTTTTTTTTTTTTAAAGAAGGATCTTGGGGCTCAGCAGTTAAGAACACTGGCTGCTCTTTCAGAGGACCTGGGTTCGGTTCCTAGCACCCACGTGGCATCTAACAACCGTCCCTAACTCCACTTCCAGGGGATCCAGCACCCTCTCTGACCTCTGTGGGCATTGCATGGCACGGGTGCACTTAAGTGCCGTGCATGCAAGCAATACAATCATATACTTAAAATGAAATAATTTTTTTAAAATGAAGGTGCTCATTCTGACAGGGGTGATCGGCCTGAGTCTCCATCACACTAATGACTCTGGAGGCCATCTTTTTTCTCTTACAAACTTGCTAGCTGAGAAGAAAACACAAAGCATTAAGTAGATCAAGATTTTTGAGGTTGGGTTTTTATGCGGTGGCTGAGAGTGAAATTGGCCTGTTGTATGCCCCATTCCAGGTGAGACCACCTACACAAGCTTAGTTTTGCAGCCATTCCAAGTTCTCTGAAAGATGTGTGAGTAAATGGCCCAAGTGCCTGCACAGTGACAGCTAACACCCCCTGTTGCGCTGCAGAGGCTAGGGTTCAAATGGACCAAATGGGTAGCCTGCTGCTAAAGTCATGGTAGGAAGTGATGACCAGTGACAAAGCAAATAACTAACAAGAGTCTTTTGTCTGATGTTGCAATTGCATCCACAGATAGACAGGGCCAGGTTGTGGAGCTGCTCTTCTCCAGGGCAGATGGTTGCTCTGCTCTCTGGGAGGAACAACTCATGACATGCTGGTTAGTGGCTCCTTTGCTGAATAATCAAGGCCAACCAGACTTTTTAAGAATTTATTTATTTATTTATTTATTTTATGTGTATGAGTGCATTGCCTGCACGTAATTGAGTGTACCTGTGTCGTGCAATGCTGCGGAGGTCAGAAGAGGGCTTCGGATTTCCCTGGAACTAGAGTTAAGGATGGTTCGTGCTGGGAATCAAACCCGGGTCCTCTGCAAGAGCAGTCAGCACTTTTAACTGCTGAGCCATCTCTCCAGCCCCCTCAAGACTTTAAAAAAAAAAATTATTTCTATTTTGTGTGCATGTTGCCTGCATGTGTGTGTGCCCATGTTATACAATGCTTGTGGAGGTCAGAAAAGGGTGTCAGATACCCCTGGAACTGGAGTTATGGCTGGCTTATAGCCGCAATGTGGGTGCTGGGAATCGAACCCGGGTCCTCTGCAAGAGCAGCCAGTGCTTTTAACTGCTGAGCCATCTCTCCAGCCCCCATGAAGATTTTTCTAACTCCTAAATTAGAGGAAATCCTTTATAGTGTGTTGATAACTTCATGATCTAAGCATGGTGCCACTGGAAAAGTAGAGGTGGTATGTTGGTTGAATAAAAGGGCTTGGTCTGTTGTGCCCCATCACTGGGAACTTGACCAAACCAAATCTGCTGCTTTCTGTATGCAAAGGCAGCACTCCTGATGCCTTCTGTGTGGGAATATTTGAGTGTCACTGTGTGGAGTGTCGAATGACCACTCTGGTTAGAGGCAAACGCCTGCTTTTCCCTCACATTGGAAGCTGCAGGGAAGCCCTTCTTATCATGGGGAATGCCAGGTTTCTGGAGTGTGGGGTTCTGTCTGATTTGTGTTGGGTTTTCTTACAGCTTTTGTTTTTGTTTTGTTCCTAATCCTCCTTCCATCTCCCAAGTGTTGGGATTACAGGCATTTCATAAAAATTTTTTTGCTTTAGGGCTTGAGGAGGGCGTTGGTGACTCAGCTGATGAAGCATTTGCTGTGGAACAATGAGGACCTGAGTCAGAAGAGCCGTGGTGGCACACGCCTGCAGCTTCAGTGCTGGGAAGGTGGAGCCAAGTGGGTTCTTGAAGCTTACTAGCTGGCCAGCCTAGACTAATCAGCAAGCCCAGGTCCCAGTGAGAGATCCTGTCTCAAAAAACAAAGTTGGGGGGCTGGAGAGATGGCTCAATGGTTAAGAGCACTGACTGCTCTTGCAGAGGACCCAGGTTTGATTCCAGCACCCACATGGCAGCTGCGAACCGTCCTTAACTTCAGTTCCAGGGGAATCCGAAGCCCTCTTCTGACCTCCGCAGCACTGCACGACACGGGTGCACGCACATACATGCAGGCAGTACACTCATACACATAAAATAGAAATAATAAATAAAATATTAAAAAAAAAACAAACAAGGTTGGACGGCTCCTGAGGAATGTTGCCCAAGGTTGTCCTCCACAGGCACATACACAGTGCACCTGAACACATACATGTGTGTGTGCACGCACGATTTATTCAGTTTTTATATAGTACAGTGTTTTTAAATTTAAGTGTCCTAGTTAGCTTTCTATTATGTGATGAAACATTGATCAAAACAGACTTAGAGAGGAAAGCTTTGTTTCTTCAGTGTATTTTTTAAATTGAATTTTTGTGCATATCATACAGTACGTCTTGATCATATTTACATCCTTTCCTAGCTGTACCCCCTCCCCCGTAGCCTGCCCACAGGATTTCATTCATTCTGTCATATATGTTAAGGTCTATTGAGTCAAGTTTTTGTACCTAGATGTCTTTGGGTGTGAGTTCATGCACTGGAACCTGGTTAGTGTGTTTAGCATCATTTCCTTAGAGAAGATTGCTTCTCCTTTACCCAGTAGTGATCAGCTGTAAACAGTTCCTCTGCTAAGGTTACCTCCTGCCCATTTCCCTAGCTCTATACTGGTTTTTGTCTTGAGTTTGCATGGGTCTTGGACATGCTGTTGCCATTGATGTCAGTTCATATGAGCAAGTTGAGGAGCCTGGAGGACTCTGTTTCCTTATGGTTATATGCCATCCCTGGCTCTTATGATCTTTCCACCCCTTCTTCCACAATGGTCCCTGAACACTGGCTGGGTGAGGTTTAATATAGGAGTCCTGTCCAGGGACACACACTCTGTAGGCTCTTATTCTTTACACTTTGGGCAGTTGTGGCCTTCTGTAGAAGTTCATCGCCCTCTGTTGCATGAGGAAGCTACACTGGTGAGAGTTGAGAAATGCGTTGGTATTCTCGCTATCCTGTTCCACTTTATTCCATGCATCTTAGGTGGAGAGGTTCCATTGTAGATGTGTCACTAAGGGCTGGGCATCTCACAGACATTTATTCTCTGTCTGTGACCAGGTGTAGAAGTCTATGATATAGTCTCCATCTGTTACAAAAAGAAGCTTCTTTGTTGAGTGGTGACTGGTATACTTGTCTGCAAACATATTTAGCATACAGTAAGAAATTACATTTGTCTGGGGATGTGACAGACGTAGGGTTTTCTCTAGGATCTGCCACCTCTTCAGCTGTGTGTATTTGGCGATGTTTATTGTGCTGAGTAGCTTTAGTTGTCAACTTGACACACCTGGGTTGAGGGACCATCAACTGGGGTATTGTGTTAATTGTTGAGAGATGTGGGAGGGCCCAGCCCACTGTGGGCAGTGTCACCCCTGGGCAGGTGGTCTTGTATAAGAAAGGAGGCTGAGCATGGCCAGGGGCACAAGCCAGTAAGCAGTGTTCCTCCATGGCCTGTGCTTCGGCTCCTGCCTCTAGTTCCTACTTTGGGCTCCTTGATGAATTGTGACCTCGGAGATGTAAACCAAATCCTTTCCTCCCCAAGTTGGTATTGGTCAGAGTATTTTGTCACAGCAACAGAGAAACAAACTAGAACAGAAATGTGCCACACATGAGTTCCCTCCCATTGAGTAGGCTTTAAGTCCAATTAGGTAGCTGTTGATTATCCCCAAAGATAAAAGTGCCACTCCTGCACCAATAGTTTGTTGTGCCAAGTCATTTTAGTTACTAGACTTTGGAGCTGGGTTGGACCATTGACTGATTTTCTCCCTTCATAACTTGCATAGTGTCCTCCAAAACTATGAGAGCTAGACTTCAGGGAGGAGGCTTCGAGGTCAGTTCCAGCTCCATTACTCCAAATCCTGTGTCCGAAGTATGTCCTATCTTCAGCAATAGGGTCTTCTGTTCAAGTTCTGGGAGGTAATGAAGGGCTGTCGCAATAGCCTATGTTATTTTGGGAGTCTCTTCAACTATCCAGACGAACAACTTGAAGGGAGGCTTCTTTTGTCTGGCACTGTGTTTCTTGTTACATGTCTGTTAGCTATGCACATGCACTCATGTACAGATGTTGTATGTGTGTTTTTCAGCAGCTTTTAAACTAATACATTCCCTGTGGTTTTTTTAACACTATAAGCATTATTTATCTCTTATTTCTCCCTGTCTAACCTCCTCCCATCTAGTTACTCTCATCCAGTTAAAGTACACCATTTTCCCCTTGGTAATACCTATCTCCTATTATCCCCTCTCTTGAGCTCCTTCCACCTTAGCCTAGGTTCTTTGTATAGCCTTCCCTCCTCCCTTCCCAGGTAAATAGCCCCCTTTTCCCAATTTCCCCCTCTCGGGCTTTTTCTTTCCCTTTACCTCCCTTGTTCCTTTCCATTATCCTGACTCCTGCTGTTACATCAGGATGTATACTCACATATAAGGATTTGGTGCTAGGACCCACAGATAAGGGAGAACATATGTCTTTTGTTTTTCTGAGTCTTGTTACTTCACTTAGTGTACCAGTTTCTCATTCCATGCATGTTCCTGCAAAATTTGTGATTTTGTCTTCCTTCCTTCCTTCCTTCCTTCCTTCCTTCCTTCCTTCCTTCCTTCCTTCCTCC
>NW_008350120.1:5909733-5921227 GCF_000622305.1 Nannospalax galili
AGAGATCCGCCTGCCTCTGCCTCCCAAGTGCTGGGATTAAAGGCGTGTGCCACCACGCCTGGTGCATTTTTAAATTCTTTTGAGTTCTCCACACTGCTTTCCATAGTGTTGTATGAGTTTCCATTCCCACTGGCAGTGAATGAGTGTTCCTGGTTCCCAGGAAAGGGTTTTTTGGACTTCACATCCTGATCATAGTTCATCACGGAGGGAAGCCAGGGTAGGAACTCAAGGCAGGAGCTGAAGCTGAGACCATGGGGGAACGCTGCTTACCAGCTTGCTTCTCCAGCCTGTGCTGTCTGTTTTCCTATACAGCTCAGTCCCACCTGTCCAGAGGTGGCACCCTCCCACATCACTCAAGGAAGGTCTGTCTCATAGACATGGCCACAGGCCAGTCCAAAAGAGGGAATTCCCCAATTGAGGGACCCTTCCCAGGTGTGTCAAGTTGACAGCTGAAGCTTCCAGCACACTATTTACACAATAGTTGGGGTTGAATTCAGTGCCTTGTACATGGTAGACAAGCTTTACTACTGGGGCACAACCTAGTCTTTCAGATATTTTATTATTTTTGTGCGTATGAGTGTATTGTCTGCATGTATGTAAGCACTCCTGTATTGTGCAATGCCTGCAGATGTCAGAAGAGAGCATCGGATCGCCTAGAACTGAAATTATGAATGGTTGCTAGCTGTCACTAAGCCATCTCTCCAAGCCCCTTAATTTAAAAAAATTTTTTTTTTTTTGAGATAGGGTCTCCCTGTAGCCCCAGCTGTCCTGGAACTCACTATGTAGACCAGGCTGGCCTTGAACTCACAGAGATCCACCTGCCTCTGCCTCCTGAGTGCTGGGATTAAAGGCATGCGCCACCACACCCGGCAATTTAAAAAATATAAAAAATATTTTATTTTATATGTATGAGTGTTTTGCCTGCTCTAAAACAGGAGTTATAGGCAGTTATTAGCTGCCATGTGGCTGCTGGGAACCAAACTCAAATCCATCAGCCTGTGCTCTTAACCACTGATCCATCTCTCCAGCCTAATTAAAAAACTTTTAAATTTACGGCATGGTGGCACACGCCTTTAATCCCAGCACTCAGGGGGCAGAGGCAGGTGGCTCTCTGAGTTCAAGGCCAGCCTGTTCTACATAGCGAGTTCCAGGCCAGTTGGGGCTACAGGGAGACCCTGTCTCAGTTTTTTTTTTTTAATTTAAATGTTGGTGGTACTGGAGATTGAACTGGGGGGCCTCATACATGATAAAAAGACACTAATCAATATATTCCCCCACCCTTGTTTTGAGACAAGTTCTCACTAAGTTACCAAGTCTAGCCTTAAACTCATCTTCCTGAGTAGCTGGGATTACAAGCCTATGCCTGGCTTAAAATTAATTTTAAAGGTACTATATTTTGTTTCATTGGGTTTTTTTTTTTTTTTTTTTTTTTTTTTTAAAAAAAAAAAAAAAAAAAAAAAAAAGAGGACGATAAATCTTTCACTGTGATATATCAAAATAAGAACTCACAGAGATCCGCCTGTCTCTGCCTCCTAAGTACTGGGACTACAGGCATGCGTCACCATGCCCAGCTCTTCATTGTTTTTTTAAAAAATATTTTATTTATTTTTATTTTATGTGTATGTGTATATTGCCTGCATGTATGTGAGTACCCGTGTCATTCAGTGCCCGAGGAGGACAGAAGAGGCTGTTAGATCCCCTGGAACTAGAGTTATAGACAGTTGTTAGCTGCCACATGGGTGCTGGGATTTGAACCCAGGTCTTCTGCCAGAACAGTCAGTGTTCTTAACCGCGGAGCCATCTCTCTAGCCCGTTTCATTGTGTTTATTGCAAATGATATTGTAGATAATAGATAGATAATAGTAGATAATAAACACATTTACCTAGTTTTCAGTAAGACTGTGAAAATAGGCACACTATGTCCTGTGTGTTATACCAAATTGGAATTGATGGTCCCTGAGTTTTTTCTGTGGTGTTTGGCCCTTGGTTGGTGTCTGTAGAGTTCCTCCACTGTGATTTACCATCTCTCCCTTTGTAATTGACAAATACCATGAGGGTGATTCTTTGAGGCCACCACATGGGCAGCAGGTTGTACCAAGACCTTTGGTGAAGATGTAGAGGGAGGTGGAAGCGCCAACAGTCACTGGGCAGTTGCCAAGCTGAAGGAAGGTGGGGCCCATGGACCCAGCCTCGACCCATATTCTCCTTGCCTGTGACTGGGGTGGGAGTTGGGGCACATTTCTGACTCTGGGAAACCCCAAGATGGCAGGGGAGAAAGGTGGGGAGAGCCTACCCTCTGGCTGCTGCATACTGCATCTAGGACATCTGATACCATGTGGCACAGCAGTGGGAGACGGCGAAGGCAGGAGGGAGACCGCAGAGATGCCTGGCTTCCCAGATCACAAGAGCAGGGACACCGTCCCCAACGTGCAGCTTTATCCACAGACTCAGCATGCCTGTTAGAGACCTGTGGGCAGAGGCCTGCAGCCTGTTCACTTCCCTAGTGCTGAGCAAGGCTGGAGATGGCACCCCTAAACCAGATCCAAACCAGATCCAGTCACCATCCTCAGATCCAGCCCAGGGACTGGGGTCCTGAGACAGAGACTGTCAGACTTTGCCCAGGGTAGGAGACAGAGTGGTCCTGACACATTGACAGCCAAGGCACCCTGAGCCTCCTGGCAGTGGTCAGCTAACAGAGATTCAGTGCTGGGCTGCCCTTCTGGACACCTCCCCTAACCTGAAAAGCAGTGCCATGTGGTTAGCTGGTCCCTCCCTTCCAGGCTGCTGGGCATGGTGGGGAGAGCTGGAGAGGCCAGAGGGCAGGGTGGATGAGGGCAAGGTTGGGGTCCAGAATGGAGCCTGATTCTTAAGGCAAGGTAAATGAACCCTTGAAAGGGTCCTGGCCACAGCCTGAATCTTGCCCACACTGACCTGTCCCCAGCCCCTCTGGCTGTTCTCTGGCCCTGTTTCCCTCTGCTTCCTATACAGACACTATCACAAGTTTATGCACAGGACACAGCATGGCCCAGGGCAGGGGTGGGAACCAGAGCCTCATGGCAGAGAGGGGAGCGGTGAAATGATGATGATGCCCAGGATCATGCAGCAGCAGATGATCTTCCCAGAGGTGAAGATGGCAGGGTTCCAGAATCTTGCTTCTTAAACACTGGCCCAGTTTTAGCATGCTCCATTGGGTCTTAACTACATCCTAGTGCTTGAGACTGTTCTGTTGACTGGATGAAGTGCAGATGAAGTTTTCTTTTTCCTTGTTTATTTGTTCATTCAATTGTTATTTAAGTATGAGGTTATGGAGGTGGACAACGGTCCTGTGGATTAAAGCAAGTACTGTCATTACTGCATCATGTCACTCTATTCATGAGAGACACCTGGAAACCCAAGTTGATGGACAGGGCCAGAACATGAAAGTCAGACAGGAACTGTACAAATTGGAGAAAGGAGAGGAGGAGCAGTTAAGTGGTGTGGGTTGCTGGGTGGGTTTGGGAGTAGACAGATCACCAGTAGAGAACTGTGTTGATCGCATCGTGGTCCTGTTCCCCCCTCCCCCCCATCTTGCTGGCTGTATGGGGAAGTGAAGAAGGCGTATACGATTTCAAAAAAGTACAGGCTTTCGGCAGAGACACATTTTTGCAGCTTTTCCTTGTCTAAAGAGTTTAAATGATGGGGAATTATTTTTTTCGTCTTTTTGAGTCAGGGTCTCCCTGAAGCCTCAGCTGGCCTGGCGCTCCCTATGTAGACCAGGCTGGCCTTGAGCTCACAGAGCTCTGCCTGCCTCTGCTGGGACCAAAGGTGTGTGCCACCATGCCCAGCTATGGGAATTCTTTTAATTAAGTTTAAAACAGCATTTTTGGCCTTTGGGTATGTGGTAAAGGCTTTTATTTGCAATTTCCTGTAATGAAACTAAATTATTTTCTTTAGGTTTACATATTGGTGGAGAAACTTAGTTCTGTGTATTATTTGCATGTCAGTGCACATGCTGATTTTACTTGCACACCCTTGCATGTATGATTCTTCATGTATCAGGAAAAACTGAGACCGCTAACTTTAATTAGATCTGTGACTTTGGGAGAACCAGGTGACCTCTCCCTGCCTTGCAGCTGTCCACTCAGGTCTCTAGAATCACTTTTGGGCCAAAATGTTAGTAGCCTTTGTAAGAGGGTTTTTGAGTTTGAAATGACAGCATTCTAATCTCCTTGTCTGTCTTTGGATTTAGGAAGAAAAGGCTTCTCTTTTACATCGCACTCAGGAAGAAAGGAGGAAGAGAGAGGTAACCGCAGCTTCGATTTCTCCATGGTGACCGTTTTTCTATGGCACTTAAAGCCTTGCTTTTGCTTTGCCTGTGTGGGTGCTGTGTGTGTTTAGCTTTTGCAACAGTTTTGAATGTGTTTCAGCACGTTTTTTTTTTGTTTTTGTTTTTGTTTTTTTACAATAAGCTGTTTATTTTGGAATCAACTGTAGGGCTAAAAAGACCAAGTTCTGGCTGGAGAGGAATGTGGGTTTTGGGTTGCCTTTCTAGTTTATAGGAAGGCTTCAAAAGATCTAGAAAAGCTTAATATATGTTGTTTATATTTCTCCATCAAAGGAGAAATTTCAACTTTAAGGCATATGTCTTAACTATTTGTAGAGATAAAAGGAGCTAATGGCATTCTTTTTTCTTTTATCTCCTGCTGCTGGTCCTTCCTGCCAGCCTGCTCATGTAGCCCAGGCCAGCCCCAGGCTCAGCCCTCTGCCTACTGTAGTGATGGAAGGACGGGCGTGTGCCACTGTGCCTGGCTTCCATCTTCCATCTTTCTGGGGATAGTTACTTCAGTTAACTTTGCTGGCTGATCAGAACCTGTAGGTCCTGCTTTTTCAGATAGTTTTTAGTCTCTTTACCATAACAGTTTATTCCTGCATTTGACAGATGTCTGAGAGCTTGTAGTAGGTCAGGTACTGTTCTGTTTGCTGGATGTACAGGTAGTGTGAGACATAAGGGTCCTGTTCTGTGGTGGTCATTCCTGTGTAACAGCCAAGATCCCGAGGTTGTGCTGAGAATTATAAAAGACAGTCACGGCTAGTGACTGAGGAGGCTGAGCTAGATGGTGGCTGGGGAGTCGGGCCCTGGAAGAGAGTGGAGTGGGTAATTCTAAAGCATTCCTAGTAAAGAGGACAGAGATGGCAGCAGAAACCAAAGTTTCTGGCCCGTCACTTGTTTCTAACCAGGATATTCAGCTGCCTCACAGCAGCAGTCCCTCCCTGCAGCTGAGGCTGACCACCAGCATCTGCTGCATGCTGACATCCCTTCAGTTGAGCCTCACTGCTCAACCAGGAATGGTGCTGACGTTTGATGTTCTGTTGCTGGGAAGTTCTCAGTCGTCGTCTCTTCTGGTGGTCTGTCACTCTCCATTCTCCTATTGATAAGAAGTGTAAGGAAGGTACATTGTGGGGCTGGAGGTGGCTTAGTGGTTGAGAGCACTGGCTGCTCTTACAGAGGACCCAGGTTCAATTCCCAGCACCCACATGGCAATCAACAACTGTCCCTAACTCCACTTCCACGAGCAACGCCCTCTTCTGACCTCTGTGGGCACTGCAACATACATGCAGGCAATACACTCATAGACATTAAATAAAAAGAAATAATCCCCCCCCCCCAAAAAAAAAATTTAAAAAGAAGCACATGAGTAATGACTTGGCAGTCAGGGCAAGGAATGAGGGATGACCACTAATGGGTAAAGGGTTTCTTTTGGGGCTGACGAAGGCACACTAAAACCACGTTGGTAATGGCCACATAACCCTTTTATACATTAAAAATTAGGTTCAGTGGATGGTATACTTAAAAATGAATTTTATGGGCCTGGTGTGGTAGCTCACGCCTGTAATCCCAGCACTCGGGAGGCAGAGGCAGGCTGATCTCTGAGTGTTCAAGGCCAGCCTGGTCTACCTATTGAGTTCCAGGACACCTGGGGCTACAGGGAGACCATGCTTCAAAAAGACCAAAAATAAAAAAGTGAGTTTTATGGTCTTCAAATCACACACAAAATTAACTACTAAAAACAACCTGACTAAACCCCACCGACTGTGACCAGTTGCTCCCGCTCTGCTTCCTCCGTTATTCAGGAAGAAAGGCGAAGACTAAGAAACGCAGTGATTATCCAGTCGTTCGTTCGAGGCCACAGAGACAGAAAACAGCAAGTAAGTTTGTTTTTAAAACTGAGAAAGAATCAGAAGGCTGTGCAGGAACTTCTGTTAGATCTGTTAGATGTGGTGTTTCTTGTGAGAGTAGCATCTCTCTGACATGAATTTTGATCCCCCCTCCCCCCAGTCTTTTTGAGACAGGGTCTTCCTATAGCCTAAGCTGGCCTAGAACTCACTGTGTAGACCAGGCTGGCCTTGAACTCAGAGATATGCCTGCCTCTGCCTTCCCAGTGCTGGGATTAAAGGCGTGCGCCACCACACCTGGCTTACTGAATTTTGTGTGCCTCCTGGTCTAGGTACTTTTCAGTACCTAGTACTTTTCAGTTGCTTTGCTAAAACACTAGCAAACCCAACTCGGGGAAGAAGGGTTTACTCAGCAGGGGCCAAGACAGGAATCAAAGGCAGGAACTGAGGGAGAGACCATGGAGGAACTTTGCTTACCGGCTTCTCCCCTGCCCTGCTTAATTAGCTTTCTTATGCAGCCCAGGCCCGATTGCCTCGGGATACCATTGCCTGCCCTGGGCTGGGCCCTCCCATATCAGTTGGCAATTAAAAAAATGCCTCACAGACATGCCCATAGGGCAGTCTAATAGAGTGAACTCCTCAGTTGAGATTCCTGTGTAACTCTAGGTTGTGTCAATTTGACAAAAACTAACCGGCACACTGCTTAATAAAAGTTAATGCTAGGGGCTGGAGAGATGGTTCAGTGGTTAAGAACACTGGCTGTTCTTGCAGAAGACCTGGGTTCATATCCCAGCACCCACATGGCATCTACTGTCCATAACTCCAGTCCCAGGGGATCTGACATCCTCTTCTGTCTTCTGTGGGCAGGCATAACACTCATACACATAAAATAAGAATAATGAATAAAATTTTTTTAAAAAAAGTTAATACTAATAACTTAGTGTTTTCCTAATAAACAGTTGTGGTAATTGTATTTTATGTATAGATTTCTTTTTTTAATTATAGTTATTTTTATTTTATGTGTATGAATGTATTGTGTACATGTGTGTAAGTGCACCCATGTCATGCAATGCCTGCAGAGGTTAGAAGACATTGGATCCCCTGGAACTGTAGTTACAGATGGTTGTTAGCCACCACATGAGTTCTGGGACTCGAACCCAGGCTTTCTGCAAGAATAGCCCAGTACTCTTAACCGCTGAGCCACCTCTCTACCTCTGCCCTTTTAAAAATATTTTTTCGTTTTATTTGTTGTGTGAGTGAAGATTTCTAGGTAGGTGGGTTTCCAGTGAGTTTTAAGTAACACAGGCCTGGACTGAACAGTGGCTGGTCACATACCTGCTCCCTCTGCTTCCAGTACTCCATCCAGAGATGTGCTTTTGACCGCTGCGCAGACTCAGCACAGCCTGGTAGCGCCTTCTCCCTTTCTGACGGTCCCAACCTTACCCGACTGGTGAGGCAGCTTCTGTTTTTTTACAAGCAAAGTGAAGACTCCAGACGCTTGGTAAGTGTCTTGTAATTTTCACTTGTCTTTGCTTAAACTGGAAGTAGTGTCTAATCAGGAAGCTAGGTACCCTGTGTCTCTGCCTCATGGGGTTTTCCTTTTCTTTGGCCACTGATAGATGACTTCTGTGCTGATGTGTTTTCCTCTTCAAATGTACATTTTGTTGTTGTTTTGTTTTCTTGGACAGGGTCTCACTCTGTATCCCTGGCTGGCCTGGAACTAACAGAGTCCCCCTGCTTTTGCCCTCAAGAGTGCTGGGACTAAAGGTGTGCACTACCATGCCTGTCAATAGACTTCTTTATTATCGGCTGTTTCAGGTGTGCTGGCACTCCACCAGCGCAGCCCTGCCCTGCACGTGGCACCACTTTCTTCTGTGCTTCAGCTTTCCTCCCTTTGCCCAGTCACTGTGAGGTGCATCCCCAATAGCGACTGTGTGCCCATGTAATACTGCAGTATCTGTCTCCAGTCACAGGGTCTCTCTCTTAAAGCATTCACAGCCTAGATCTTTAAGATGTCGTAGCTTCTGTTACTGCTGACAAGGAATGGTGATCAGGAATGGTGGGAAACATATTGGCTCTGTCAGTGAACCATGTTCTTTTTTGACTTTTTGAGACAGCCTCCCTGTAGGTCCAGCTGGCCTGGAACTCAATATGTAGAGCAGGCTGCCCTTAAACTCACAGAACTCCCTACCTGTATCTTCCTTCCAAGCACTAGGATTACAAGTGTGTGCCACCACACTCAGCTTGAATCATGTTCTTAAAAACTGGAGCTTCATGGTGTTGGAGGTTAAGAGCACACACTACTGTTGCAGAAGACCGGGGTTCGATTCCCAGCACCCACATGGCAGCTAACAACTGTCTGTAACTCAGTTCCAGGGGTTCTGACACCCTCTTCTCACCTCCGAGGGCACTGCATGACACGGGTGCACTTACACACATGCAGGCAATACACTCATACACATAAAATAATAGTAAATAAAAAATTTTTAAAAACAAACAAACTGGAACTTTACTTGGGAGGCAGAGGCAGGCAGATCTCTGTGAGTTCAAGGCCACATGGTCTACATAGCAAGTTCCAGGACAGCTGGGGTACAGGGAGACCCTGTCCCAAAAAAGGCAAAATAAAAAACAAAAACAAAAAAAACAAAAACAAAAAAACTGGAACTTGTAGCCAGTAGTGGCTCATACCTATAATCCCAACACTTGGGAGGTGCAGGAGTCCAAGGCTAGCCTGGTCTGTCTACATGAGACCTTGTCTCAAAAAGACAAAATAATAATAAAGGAACTTGCTATGTGCCATTTCCCCAGGAAATATTAAAAAAGATTTGTATATAATTGTTACCTTAAATATATTCTTCGAATTTTTACCTATAATGGATCTTCGAAACTACATTAAAAGGGGACATTCAATGAAAAACACATGTTAGACAGAGCCCCAGGCGGAGCAAGAACAAAGACCAGGGGCTGCTTTGCTGCTCTTCTGGAGGTTGAATGTATATCCAGCTCTGCAGCCTGGGGTTGAGCTACATTGGGGCATGATCAAGAGAGGTGCAGAAGGAGTTCATCTGCAGCCACTCTGGACTTTGCTTCTAGGTGATTCTTTCTAGACTCTGAAGTTCAGGAGAAGCATCAAAAGCACAATAGTGGACTGTCTGACTTAGTGTTTGAACAGGCTGGCCCTATTAAAGACACTTGCCACTGAGCTTGGAACCCAGAATTGGATCCCCCGGACCCACATGGTTCAAGGAGAGAACTGACACCTCCAGGTTATCACACTGATTTGTACAAATGTGCCATGGCACAGGCTTGCACACACACGTGCACATAAAACACGTTTTAAAACATTTTACAGATTGTCAAATCCAGAACTGAAACTAATTGAGAAAGTACTGAAGGACTCTATCTAGTCAGGACTCTTGACTGCCTTGAGTTATTTGAAATTTTACTTTAAACTTGGGTAGTAAATACAGGACTTTATTCTTGCAGTTCCTACAACTGTTCTTTAACTTTTTATGATGGGTGGGTTTTTTGGTTTTTTTTTTTAATTACTTGTATTTTATGTATAAGAGTGTTTTGCAGGGCTGGAGAGATGGCTCAGCAGTTAAGAGCACTGACTGCTCTTGTAGAGGACCTGGGTTCAATTCCCAGCACCCACATGACGGCTATGAACCGTCCTTAACTCCAGTTCCAAGGGAATCTGAAGCCCTCTTCTGACCTCTGTGGCATTGCACTTACATGAGTACACATACAGGCAGTACACTCATACATGTATATAAGTGCACTGCATGTGTACAGTGCCTGGAGAAGTCAGAAGAGGGTGTCAGAGATCCCCTGGAACTGGAATGACAAATGATTGTTAGCCTCCGTGTGGGTGCTGGGAACTGAACCCAGGTCCTCCGCAAGAGCAGCCAGTGCTCTTAACTTCTGAACCATCTCCAGCCCCATGATAGATAGGTTTTTTTTTAATGTGTATGAGTGTATTGCTTGCATGTATGTGAGTGCATCCATGTCATGCAATGCTGTGGAGTTAAGGACAGTTCATAGCTACTATGTGGGTGCTGGGAATCGAGCCTGCAAGAGCCGTCAGTGCTCTTAACCACTGAGCCATGAGCCATCTCTTCAGCCCTGATAGGTAGTTTTTATACATCAAACTTTTTGTTTTGTTTTTTTTTTTATTTGTTTGTTTGTTTGTTTGTTTTTTGAGAGAAGATCTTACTATAGCCCTGGCTGGCCTGCAGCTCACCACGTAGACCAGGGTGACCTGGAACTCACAGGGATCCACTTTCCTCTGCCTTTCTAATGCTGAGATTAAAGGTGTGCACCATCACACTCAGCTCTGTACATCTTATTTAATAGATAATACAAAGTTTAAGATGTGTCAGGTAGAACAGAAAATTTGTATCTTGCTGGTTCCCATGAAATTGGACAGGGTGCAGGGCCGAAGAGATGGCTAAGCAGTTAAGAGCAGTGGCTGTTTGTTCTTCCAGAGGACTCAAGTTTGATTCCCGGGACCCACATGGTACTTAACAACCATCCTGAACTCCAGTTTCATGGGACCTGATGTCCTCTTCTGACATCCACGGGCACTGCACGACTCAGGTGTACTTACACACATGCAGGCAATACATTTATATACATAAACTAAAAATAATAAAATTAGGCTTCCCTGGGCTACACAGCCGCAGGCGTCCTGGTGCCAGCTTCTTTCCTGAGTAAGTCCACCAGCACTCACCATGCCTTGACTCCCCCAGCCTTATTTGCCCTCGCAGCTCTCCCTCCCCATCTCTCCTCCTAGCCTGGGTACTGGCTCATTTCTTGTCTTGGCACCCCAGACCCCTGGACTGACCTCTTGGCCCAGAACCCCCACTGCTTCCTGATCATTTGCATCCAGAGCAACCCAGTTCCTCCCAGTAGTCCCCAGGAGCCCTCGGGGCCTCTTCTTGCCTCCATCTCCTTTGCATCCCTGGGTGGCACAGCCACCAGCTTCCTGGGACCAGCATCTTTCCTGGGCCCTGCTCTTAGCCCTGCTCTTAGCCCAGCCCAACCCCCAAATTCTGGAGGTCAGCATCTTTCCTGGAGGGATCCAGACCTTAGGAGAAAGCCTGAGAGCATATGATCCTCATCTGATTGGGTCTCTGTGGGAACTCCTGAAGACAAAAGCAGTATGGCCACTCCAATATAAAATCAAAAGAGAGAACTGGAAGCTTAGAGGAACCAGCTTTTCATGCCCTAAAAGTAAACCACAAAGACATATAAAGTTCACGAAAAGAAGCAGACCTAAACTTGAAGGCTTGAGTCTCACATAAGAATCAGAAACTACAAAAGAAATCCACATGTCAAA
>NW_008350120.1:5921330-5921533 GCF_000622305.1 Nannospalax galili
AGAGAGAACACAGGACATAAAACTCAAAAGAACAATTATAAACATGATAAAAGAATTCAGTGAATTTAAACAACACACAAATCAAAGAACTGAGAGAAGATAGTGATAACTTCTGAATGAATTCAGAAAAGAGAAACATTGAAGAATACTCAGGCTGAAATGAAGAAGGAAGGGAAACACTGAGTAAGTCAATTAGAAACGAG
>NW_008350120.1:5921595-5922048 GCF_000622305.1 Nannospalax galili
GGGATAAACTTCTGAATGAATTCAGAAAAGAGCTAGAAATATTGAAGAATACTCAGGCTGAAATAAAGAAGTAAGTGAAACTCAGTAAACCAATTAGAAACGACAGGAGAAAGCCTCACCAATAGGATGAATGAAATGGAAAACAATATCAAGATTGGAAGATAAAGTGGACGAACTAGACCACTCAAGCAAAGATTATGAAAAATTTAAGAAAACTCAAGAATGGAATATGCAGGAACTGTGTGACTCCATAAAAAGACCAAACTTACGGCTCATAGGTGTACAGGAAGGAGAAGAATCTAAAGATAATGGTATGAACCAGATCTTCAACAGGATTGTAGAAGAAAATTTCCCAAAATTAAAGAAAGACATGCTCATACAAATACAAGAAGCATATAGAACACCAAACAGGACCAGAAAAGAAACTCTCCATAGCACATCATAGTAAAAACA
>NW_008350120.1:5922102-5922474 GCF_000622305.1 Nannospalax galili
CATATAAAGGAAAACCTATCATGATTACATCTGATTTTTCAGTGCAAACTATGAAAGCCAGAAGAGCCTGGACCAAAGTATTCCCAATTCTAAATGACCACAGATGCCAACCCAGATTACTATACCCAGCCAAGATGTCTATTATACTTGAAGGGGAAAGAAAAATCTTCCAGGACATAAATAGAACATCTTTCATTCATAACTTTAAACATCAGTGGACTGAACTCTCCAGTCAAAAGACACAGACTAGTGGAATGGATTAAGAAACCCATTTTTTGTTGTCTGCATGAAACTCATCTCACTTTCAAGGACAGGTACTATCTCAAAGTGAAAGGATGGAAAAAATATTCCAAGCAAATGGCACTAAGAAAA
>NW_008350120.1:5922668-5925557 GCF_000622305.1 Nannospalax galili
ACCCAGAGTAATATAAATTCATTAATATTAGGGGACTTCAATACCCCATTGTCTCCATTAGATAGGTCAATGGGACAGAGAATTAACAGAGAGATATCTAAATTAAACAATACCATATATCAAATGGGCCTAACAGACATCTACCAAATAATCCACCCAAGCACCAAAGAATATACTTTCTATTTAGTGTCCCATGGAACCTTCTCCAAAATCGACCATATGCTGGGGCACAAAACAAACCTCAGCAAATACAAAAAGATTGAAATAATTCCATGCATTCTTATCAGACCACAATGCAATAAAGCTTAAAATCAGCACCGGAAGAGACCCTAGTAACTACATGAACACATGGAGATTAAAGAACATACTCCTGAATGATGAATGGGTCAAAGGAGAAATTAAGAAATGAAAGTATTCCTGGAACTGAAAAAAAGAACAATACAACACAACAAAACCTCTGGGACACACAAAGCAGTCTTTAAAGGGAAGTTTATAGCTCTAAGTGCCTACATTAAAAAATCGGCAAGGGGGCTGGAGAGATGGCTCAGCAGTTAAGAATACTGGTGGTTTTTGCAGAAGACCCGGGCTTGAATCCCAGCACCCACATGGCAGCTAACAACTGTCCGTATTTCCAGTTCCAGGGGATCCGACATCCTCTTCTGTCCTCTGCAGGCTTTGCACAACATGGGTGCACTTACCTACATGCAGGTAATACATTCATACACATAAAAATAAATATTTAAAAAAATAAAAAATAAGAAAGAACATGACTTATTATTGCAATCAAGGCACTTGAAAAACAACAAATGTAACCCAAACCCAGCAGACAGGAAGAAATAACAAAAATCAGAGCAGAAATTAATGAAATAGAAACAAAGGAAACAATACAAAGAATCAACGAATCCAAGAGCTGGTTCTTTGAAAAAATGAACAAGATTGACAGACCCCTAGTCCAGTTAGCCAAAAGAAAGAAAGAATACCTCCAAATCAACGAAATCAGGAATGAAAGGGGAAAGATCACAACAGACACAAAAAAGATCCAGAACATTAGAAGGGACTACTTTAAAAACCTATATGCTACTAAATTTGAAAACCTAAAAGAAATGGACGGATATCTAAAAGCATGGGAACCACCAAAACTAAGCCAAGAAGAGATTAACAGCTTAAACAGACCCATAACACGTAAGGAAATGAAACAGTAATACAAAACCTCCATACTAAAAAAACAAACCCAGGACCACATGGATTTACAGCAGAATTCTACCAGACATTTAAAGAAGGTCTACATCTAATACTACTCAATTTATTCAAAAAGACAGACATGGAGGGAGAACTTCCAAATTCTTGCTACGAAGCCAGCAACTCTAATACCAAAGCAAGGTAAAGATGCAACCAAAAAAGAGAACTATAGACCCGTATCCTTAGTGAACATAGATGCAAAAATTCTCAACAAGATACTTGCAAACCACATACACACACACATCAAAAAGATCATCCACCGTGATCAAGTCAGCTTTATTTCAGAGATTCAGGGATGGTTCAATATGCGTAAGTCAGTAAATATCATAAATCATATAAATGGGCTCAAAGACAAGAATCACATGGTCATCTCAATAGATGCAGAGAAGGCCTTTGACAGAATTCAACATGCATTTATGTTCAAAGTCCTAGAGGGAATTGGCCTGGAGGGAACATACCTCAACATAATTAAAGCCACATACAACGAACCCACAGCCAACATCATTCTAAGTGGAGAAAAACTGGAAGCATTCCCATTGAAATCAGGAACCAGACAAGGCTGTCCACTATCTCCACTCCTCTTTAACATAGTGTTTGAAACTCTTGCAAGAGCAGTAAGACAAGAGAAGGAAATTAAAGGAGTAATAGTTGGAAGAGATCAAATTATCCCTTTTTGCAGATGATATTATATCTAAGAGATGCCAAAAATTACACCAGAAAACTTCTAGAAATTATTAACATGTTCAGTTAAGTGGCAGGTTGCAAAATTAATCTGTAAAAGCCTTTCTATATACCAATAACAAGCAATCAGAGAAAGAGTACATGGAAACACTCCCCTTCACAATAGCTGCAAAAAATTTAAAATATCTTGGAATAAACCCAACCAAATACATTAAAGACCCCTACAATGAAAATTTTAAATCTTCAAAGAAAGAGATTGAGGAAGACATCAGAAGATGGAAGGACCTCCCATGCTCATGGATTGGAAGAATTAATATTGTGAAAATGACCATCCTACCAAAAGCCAATTATAGATTCAATGCAATGCCAATCAGAATCCCCATGACATTTTTCACAGAATTGGAAAAAAACCATCCTAAGATTCATACGGAACTACAAAAGACCTTAGATAGCCAAAGCAACCCTGAGTACTAGGAGCAATGCTGGAGGGATTACTATACCAGATTTTAAACTGTATTACAGAGCTATAGTCATTGAAACAGCATGGTACTGGCACAAAAATAGACACATAGATCAATGGAACATAACTGAAGACTCAAGTATGAGGACACACAATTTCATCCACCTGATATTCGACAAAGGTGCCAAGAACACACAATGGAGGAAAGACAGCATCTTCAACAAATGGTGCTGGCAAAACTGGATCTCCTACTGTAGAAAAATGAAACTAGACCCTTATCTTTCACCATGCACAAAAGTCAACTCTAAATGGATCAAAGACCTCAATGTGAAACCTGAAACTCTGAAACTTTAGAAATCAATTGCTCACGAACCAAGGTCAAGAATCAACAAATGGGACCTCATTAAAGCAAAAAGTTTTTGTGCATCAAAAGAAGCAACCAAGGAAGTGAAGAGAAAACCCACAGAATTGGAGAAAATCTTCACCAGTGACACATGTGACAGAGGTTT
>NW_008350120.1:5926004-5933080 GCF_000622305.1 Nannospalax galili
TGAAAATGTGGTTCATATATACGATGGAGTTTTACTCAGCAGTAAAGAAAGATGAAATTGTGAAATTTGCAGGTAAATGGATGGAGCTAGAAACTGTTATACTAAGTGAAGTAACACAGAGGGGAAAAAAAAAAGTATGTTCTCCCTCATATGTGGATCCTAGCACCAAATCCTGATAAGTGAGTATGTATCCAGATATAACTACAGGAAGTAGGATAACGGAAAGGAACCAGGGAGGTAAAGGAAAAGAATCTGAAAGAGAAGAACAGTAGGGAACAGGCCTTAATAAGGGAGACATGGATAAAAATTGGGTTAAGTGGAAGAGATAGGGAAGGTTATACAAGGAACCTAGGGGATAAAGGGAAAGAAAGAGCTCAAGAGTAGGGTATTAAGAGAGATGGGGAAAAGGGGCACTCTAAATGGGGAAACCATGGTGGAAGGGTTAGACAATGTGAGAGATAAATAATGCCTAGCTAGTTTTAAAAAAATCAGAGGGAACCTATACTAATTTGGTCAGTGGGCCATAAAGGACAGTTTTTGCTCCTTGCCTTCCTAGGTTGACAAAGTTCCAGGGGACTATGAGCATCTCTCAAAATGTCCTGTAACTGGTGAGTCACCTGTCCTCTTGATCAAGGAGGCCATGGAGACCCCATCCGATGGACTTTTACCAGTGTCCAGTCTACAAAGAAGAAGGTCACAAAGGAAACATTTCCTACATGCTTCCAAGCGAAGCCAGCCATGGTCGAGCAGGACCTTTGATTTATTGTCACATAGATGGAACTGTTAAAGGAACGGAGCCAGGGACTCCTCCCAAGGCCATGTGATCCCTGAGGAAACGATCCTCAAACGACCTTAAGAATAAAAATAAATTGGTTTATCTGGGCCAACTGTATGGTCTTAAACTCCCAAAAGGAAAGTATAACCGAAGATTAAAGGGGTCAGTATAATTTTTTAAGAGTCCACGTGTATAGCTAAAGGCTACATAACAAGAAACAATGCCAGTAGATGCCTTCCTCTGAGTTATTGGCCAGGGTGGCCCAGAGACTCCCAGAAAGTAACCCAGCATAGAATTGGGAAAATGAATAGCAGACCTAATCTTATCTAAAGGAATATTGACAGCTGATTGCTGCTAGATGAGGAAGAGCTGATCTTCTTAAAAAAAGGAATTCTAAATAGAGATGGGCTGACTAGATTCAGCAGATGGACAAGCATTGGGGAATGGCTGGGGACGCCGACAACACAGTGGACAGTAACACAGATGACAGTATATGGGCTCCAGTGCGGGGCGGGGGGGGGCGCAGGGTAGGCTATGGGAGGGTGCCATTTGGGAAGCAGGTATATAGATGATTAAGATTGGGATGTTCTGTATCATATACACACACAAAAAAAATCAACAAATTTTTTAAAATGAGTTGTGTTTGAGGAAGAAGCATAAAAATTTGATTCATGTTAAATAATAGATATGAAAAACATTACCGTTGAAATATACCTGATGACTTTATATCCATGCTCAGGTGCCACGGATTCAAATGTTACCGTCTGTGACTAGTAACAATCAGATACATGTAGATTAGAGATGCATGTGCAAACATCTAAGTGTTAGTAGCATTAAAAATGAGTTTTTCGGTAAGAGACATTTTAAAATGAAATGGAGCTCTTTTTTAAAGGTTAAAACCTCATTCTATTTTATGTCATAGGGTTTATACTGAGTTCAATATTGTATAACTAGTAATTCAACTGTGAACCTAAAAATTTACTGCCACTCTTAAAAGAGATGTATCTTTGCTCTGGAAATTGTTATTGAATATGTAATGAAAATAATAATAAAATTTAAAAAGCTGGATGTTGTGGCACATGCCTTTAATCCCAGCACTTGGGAGGCAGAGGCAGGCGGATCTCTGAGTTCAAGGCCAGCCTGGTCTACATAGTGAGTTCCAGGACAGCTGGGGCTGCAGGGAGACCCTGTCTCAAAAAGAGCAAAGAAAAAAGAAGAAAATATGTTTTGGCATATTGACGCTGACAGAGGTTGTTCACAGAATTATTTCTTCCCATTGGGACGGGCTATAATTTGCTCTATAGATGTGTTCCTATTGCTTTTAGTGTTCAACAACATATCAAAGAAATGGTCTTATCAAAGTAGAAACTACTTAAAGATAATAGACAAATGGGCCAGGTGTGGTGGCACATGCCTTTTTAATCCCAGCACTCAGGAGGTAGAGGCAGGTGGATTCCTGTGAGTTTGAGGCCAGCCTGGTCTATATATTAAGTTCTAGACTAGTGAGGAGTGCATAGTGAGACCCTGGCTTAGTAAAACAAAACAAAGGGCTGAGAGATGACTCAGTGTTGAAGAGCAGTGGCTGCACTTGCAGAAGAACCCGGTTCCAATCCCAGCACTCACATGGTGGCTAACAGCCATCTGTATCTCCAGTTCCAGGGGTCTGACACCCTCTTCTGATCTCCATGAACATTGCACAACACAGATGCATTTACATATATGTAGGCAATACATTCATGTAAAATAAAAATAATATATTAAAAAACAAAACAAACTGATAATAGACGAGAGAAGCCCATCTGGCACATTCATAGCCCCACGCTTCAGAGGGACCTTTAATTGCAGCTGGCAATAAACAGGCCTATGACCTGAAAAAATGATACTGATCTGTTTCATAAGATATAGTGGAGAAGTAGAGTCCTTACTAGGTATTGAGTTTTTGGAGTCATTAGTGGCGGCCATGTACATACTGTTCACAGGCAGGCCTCTTGAACACAAGGGATAGAATGACTCTGTCCCCCTAAAACCATGGACCAGTCATTGAGTCCAGGAGAGTGGACATCTCTGACCAGCCCAGTCAGATGTCTGTCCTTGGGTTGGGAGCCATATGTTTGCTCTTATCAGAAGTTTGTAGAATGAACGGACATTCCCTTATTTCTTTGTAGTAAATCTGCAGGTGTAGTATAAACATTCAAAACAGAGTTGGGGAAAGGAGGCATAGAAGAAAGGGATGCTTAGGGGTGAGTGTGTGCACACGCTCACAGGAAGGACAGAAGGAATTGTGCTCCGTGCAACTTAACGGTTAGTGCTGTATTTTCCATGTTTTTGTAGTGAATGCTCCCTTTTGTCTATGGACTGTTGTTTCAAGTAGACATAGCTTTATGTGTACTTTGTTTAGTGACTGATTTAGTAATTAGCTTAATGTTGATGTTATTAAGATGGAAAAACACAAGTACTGCTAAGAAAATTCTGACTTAGAAACCTATTCTGTATCAGGTTTTGATTAAGTGTGGAAACCACTTAGAGACATTTTAAAATATTAACTAAATGAGCAAACACATGTCACTGAATTGAAAGTTGTGTTTTTGCGTTTTACAGATATGGCTGTATCAGAACCTAATTAAATACAGCTCCGTGTTTGTCAAGCAGTTGGATGGATCAGAGAGACTGACATGCTTATTTCAAATAAAGAGGTTGATGAGCATCTGTTGCAGGTAAATTTTGCCACAGTTGGATGTGCTGGTTACCTTGAGAGCCTGCATGCCTAAGGCATTGGCTTTGTTTTGTTAGTTTTCTAATTTTTTTGAAATAGGTCCTTGCTGAATAGCTCAGGCTGCCCTTAAACTCAATACAGTCTTTCTGTTTTCTTACCTCCTATACTGAAGTAAAATGTAAATCTTCCTTGAGGAAGTAAATGTTAGTAAGCTGGGGAGAAGAAGGAGGAGGGCAAGAGGTTATGAAGTTAGTAGACGGTAGCCTAGCGGGTAGGGCTTGTTGAGATCAGTTAGAGGCAGGGATGGCACTCTGCTGAGACAGGAAAGCCTGGTGGGCAGAGTCTTCTGGAGGGGAGAGCCATTACAGCTCTGTAGCATCTTGGTTTTGTGCCGAGAAGTAGAGAGCCAAAGGAGCCTTGAGCAAAGCCTGAATTTTCCTTACGGGGCTGGAGAGACGGTTCAGCGGTTAAGAGCACTGAGTGCTCTTGCAGAGGACCCGGCACCCACATGGTGGCTAGCAACCATCCATAATTCCAGTTCCAGGGGAATCCAGTGCTCTCCTCTGACATCTGTGAGCATTGCATGACATGGGTGCACTTACATGCAGACAATACATTCATGCACACTAAATAAAAATAAAAATCTATAAAAAGATTTTAAATACAAGAGAATAGAAAAATGGTCCACCTAGGGTGCTCATTGCCTGCTGTCTGTTAGTGACAGGTTTTGTTTTGTTTTGTTTTGTTGTTGTTGTTTCTGAGACAGTCTCACTGCGTATAGCCCTGGCTGTCCTGGAACTCAATATGTACACAAGGCTGGGTCCAACTCAGAGATTCGCCAGTCTCTTTGCTCCCAAGTGCTGGAACTAAAGGCATGCTCCACCATGCTCTGCGTTAGATTTTTTACTCAGGCATTGCAGTCTCTGTCTCATAGTGGCACTCTACCCCCAAAACTTCTGTATCCATCTCTGGCAAGAGGGACGATCGTATAAACCCCAGGCTCATTGATCAGCCTATGAAAATGATTGATATTGATGTTGCCTTAGAACAAGGAGGTGAGATTTCTGGGTTGACAAGCCCAGCGTAGCATATACTTCCTTCAAGTGTGAGCACTGGGTTGGATGCTCAGGCCATTCTCCTCAGGCTATTATCCTCACAGTGTTTTCTGTAGCTTTTCTCCTCATTTAACAGACTCTGATTATGCAGTACCATTGACATGTGCGTCCAGAGCTTCAGCCTCCACCACACTTCCAGTACCTGTGTCCACCACAGGCTAGAATGACTGTCGAGCAGTGAGAGTGGAGTCTGACCATTTAGGGGCAGCAGAATAGCCAGAACAGGCAGGAAGGAGGCCTGGGGTTCAGGTGAGGAAGAGCCCAAGGTATGTAGGCATTCTCAGTGGGAACCCCTCTGGAAGCATTGAGTGGATTGTGTGGAAGGTAACAAAAGACTGGTCCCTTGGAGGCTGCTGAGAGGAAGAGGAGACAACCAGCCTATAAAAAAAGGAGGTGGATCCCAGGAACATTAAAGCTCAGTCCAGAGGAGGGGCAGGTCAGCCTGAAGGCTAAAAGTAAAGCCAGGAGTCCAGGATGTGTGTGGGTCAGGTCTAAGCGCTTCGGTTCAGGGCTGATAGGACGCTGCCATAGACTCATTCTGCATCTCTTCCTGAATGAAGCCTTTGCTTTTCACAGCCAGTTCAGTGCCTGCAGGAGCCATGCCTCTGCTTCTAGCAGAAAAGCAGCCTGGTGTGAGTGGCAGGAGTCTGTTTGGAGCTGCTTCAGTCTTTGAGCAGCTCCCCTGGCCTGATGCAGCAGTGAGTATGAGGTGGCAGGAGCTGCCAGAGAGAGACAGGCGATGAGAGCGAGGGCAGTAGTTGGGGAGAGTTCCTGCTGGGTCTGCTTAGGAGAACCTTGAAGGTGCAGAAGGAAGAATTGCTGGGTCGTGGAGAAAGAGTGGTATGGAGCGCCAGGGTCATGATATGTGACCTTGGGAAGGGGAAGGGTAGTTTATCCATCCTGTCAAGTGGCAGGCAACCCAGTGAATAACCAGTGGGAACAAAGCATCTGACTTGGAACTGCACACACTTGAAAATGCCATCATTAGTAATCAAAAAAGTGAAGATCCGGGTCATGGTGACACACACCTGCAGATTCATTAGGGTGCCTGAATTCTGATGGTACCTACCAAGCACTAGGATGTGGAGTAGTTGGGGATTCCCTCTCACAGTATCTGGTGGGAGTGTGTGGCATCATAAGCAGTTTAGATCCACCGGGGACCCAGGAGTTCCATATGTTGGAATTTGCCAAAAGAAGTGAAGCCCAGTGTATGCTGTGGCTTGTCCTTGAACACACCAACCTCCTTCTGAGACACAGCAGCCATTTCCACATGGGAGACTACTGCACAGAGAATACAAGGACCAAGGTTTGGGGGCTTGGAGGTGTGTTATTTGATGAGCCTCAGAGGGACACCAGGTGACAGGACCAACATGCTGAGTGCCCTTTGTGGCCCTTATCCATAGCCACAGGAACAAGTGGCGGAACCTGGAAGGATTGATAGGGGAAACCCAAGAACAGCTTCTTTCTAGGCTTGCACATGTCTGTCAAGTGTCTGGGGTACAGAGCAGTGTATCTAAGTCAGTTTTAAGAAAGGGCATGGAACTGGACGTGGTGGTACCTGCCCTGTAACTCCAGCATTTGGGAGACAGAGGCAGGTAACTCTCTGAGATTGAGGCCAGCCTGGTCTACATAGGAAGTTCCAGGCCGGCTGGGGCTACTGGGAGACCCTGCCTCAAAAATAAATAGATAAATAGATTAAATAAGTAAATAAACAGAAAAGAAAGGGAAGGGCTAGAGAGGTGGCTCAGGAGTTAAAGAGTGCTTGGTGCTCTTGTAGAGGACATGAGCTTAGTTTCCAACCCCAACACCCACTTTAGGCTGCTCAGTGCTGCCTGTAACATCAGCTCCCGGGAACTTCACATTCTTTCCCTCCGCAAGCACCTGTACTTGCATGTGCATACCTACACGCAGATACCCACACTCACACACATACACACACATAATTAAAAATTTTTAAAAATCAGCTGGGCATGATGGTGCACGCCTTTAATACCAGCACTCGGGAGGCAGAGGCAGGAGGATCTCTGTGAGTTCAAGGCCAGCCTGGTCTACACAGTGAGTTTTAGGACAGCTGGGGCTACAGGGAGACCCTGTCTCAAAAAGTCGAAAAAAAATTTTTTTTTTTTTTTAAATCTGTCAGGCATGGTGGTGCACGCCTTTGATCCCAGCACTAGCACCTAGGAGACAGAAGCAAGCGAATTTCTGTAAATTCAAGGCCAGCCTGCTCTACATAGTAAGTTCAAGGCCAGCCGGTGCTACAGGAAGACCCCATGTCAAAAAAGAAACAAATGGGCTATGGACCCTGTCTCTAAAAGACCAAAAAGAAACCTAACTTTTTGGGGGGTGGGGGGTTGCTAGAGCAGAAGAAAAATCATGGAGTCTTTTTAAAAATCTTTTTTTTTTTTTTTGTTTTGGGCTTTAAAATTTCAGACATTTCCCACTCAAATCCAGACCTCCTCCCCCCTCCATGCCT
>NW_008350120.1:5933344-6014180 GCF_000622305.1 Nannospalax galili
ACCATGTGGGTGCTGGGAATTGAACCCAGGTCCTCTGCAAGAGCAGCCAATGCTCTTATCTGCTGAGCCATCTGTCCAGCCCCATGGAGTCTGTTTTTAAATCAGACTGAAATGTGTGGCAGCTAAGCCTCCCTCTGCCTCCTTCTAGCAAGAGGGGAGGCTTCAGTGAAGGTAACACAGGACCAGAAAGAGCATGCTGTGGCCTATGGTCCCAGGCGCTGCAGGTCCGAGTAGGTCTAAAGGCACCTCTGCAGATGCAGGTACTTGTTGCCCAGGTGAAGGATGCAGTTTCTCTTGGACTGGTTTATGGATTGTGATCCTTCTCTTTTTGTATGTATAGTCTTGACTTTCTTTGTCTGTTTCTATCTTGGGGATCGTACACTTCATGTTGACCTGCTCTGGGGTACTGATGACACATAGCAAGACTCAATTTTGAATGTTGTGCTTGAGCCCGGTGACTGTTTTCAGGGACGCTGGCTGTGGGCCAGTGGCTCAAGTGTTTACTGCAGCCACAGCAGCAGTCTGGAGAGACTGGCACCCTTGGCTTTCCAGTAAATGTGTGAATTTGTTATTACAGGTTGCTGCAGAACTGCAATGATGACAGTTTGAATGTCGCGCTTCCAATGAGAATGCTTGAGGTGTTTTCATCTGAGAATACTTACTTGCCTGTTCTTCAAGATGCTAGCTATGTGGTGTCAGTGATTGAACAAATTTTGCACTACATGATTCACAATGGTAAGTGACTGGAGCAGACTTGTGCAGGTGGGCATGCTTGTGGTGTGGCACAGCTCCGAACAGCACATCGTGACCTTGAACTGAAGGCTGCTAAGCTGGAAATGAAAAGCCTCTTTATCACCTGCACTTCATATTTTGTCTTAGAAAACAGACAAACGCATATCTGGTTAATCTTAAAAGGAGCTACATTTGCAAGGTGTGTTTGGCTCCTGTCTTTCATCCCAGTGCTCTGGAGGTAGGAGCAGAAGGATCTTTGTTGGAGACCAACCTAGTGTGCGTAGCAAGTTCCAGGTCAGCCAGGGCTACATAGTGAGACCCTATCTCAAAAAAGGAGCAGTTATTGGTGGTTCTTGAAGGTTACTATTAAAATTAAAAATAAATAAACTTCCGTTTGTTGTGTTGAAGTGCCAAAGTATATAAATTAACTTTAGCTGATACTGATTAAAACTACAAAAATTAGATTCTTACACATTTTACTGTTTGGCTTACTAAGTTTAAAAAATCCAAAACCACTTGGTTGAAAATTTTGTAAGATTTGGACTTGATTAAAATCAGAGTGAAATTTCTGGAATTTGATGTTCTAAGAAATAAAATTGTGATGGACGTAGCCTCTTGAGTGAATTGCTGTACTGTCATGTTCAGACTAAGCATTTGATGAGAATTTACTTTTGTTTTTCTAAGCTGTTAGGAAGAGAACCAGGAGCTATGCATTATCTGAACTGTCTAACCTTCCACTGAAACTGCTGCTCTGTTGTCTGCAGTGCTGTGGCTCTTTCAGTTGTTTGAACAAACTACTTTGTGACATTATAATCTATAGATGTTAGCTTCCTACTTAAAGATTATAGCTCTTAGGACTGGAGAGATGGCTCAGTGGTTAAGAACACCGGTTCTTGCAGAAGACCTGGGTTCAAATCCCAGCACCCACATGGCCGCTAACAACTGCCCATAACTCCAGTTCCAGGGGACAGGCACTGCCCAATGCAGGTGCGCTTACCTACATGCAGGCATAACACTCATATACATAAAATAAAAAATTAAATAAATAAAAGATTCTGGCTCAATTAGAGAACGCTGTGCTCTGACACTGTCTACAGTTTACTAGAGAACTTAGTGCTCTGGGCTTGCTGTTGGCTACTGTGTTCAGCATGTACATTATTGGTAGTATGATACTTTTGAAGTTTTATTCAAATTTTCTTTGGAAAAAAAAATGTATTTATCCTTTTTCAGTTTTACAGACAAAATACCCCCAGCTTCTTTATTGGGTTTACTGGAAATCAGTGTTTACAAGGTTAGAATCACAGTGATCCAAAGTGCTCTTTTGTTTTGTGTTTTGCTTGGTTTTGTTTTTGTTGTTTTGAAATAGGGTTTCCCTGTATCCCCAGCGAGCCTGGATCTCACTATGTACTAGGCTGACCTTAATCTCACAGTGATTCACCTGCCTGTGCCTCCTAAGTGCTGAAGTTAAAGACATGCACCACCATGCCTGGCTGGTTTTGGTTTTTGAGATTAGGTGTCACTGTTGTCATCCAGGCTAGTCTCCATGATCTGCCCCCCATGTGCTGGTGTGACAGGATGGGCTCTCACAGTTGGCTACAACGCAGTTCTGATAACAGCACTGGATCCTCCTCTGCAGCCGTAGCTCAGGTGCAAGACTTTGTGCACCAAGTAGATGGATTGTACATTTAATGTGTGCTGTTGGTGGGCTGGAGAGATGGCTCAACGTTTAAGAACACTGATTGTTCTTGCAGAACACCTGGGTTCGAATCCCAGCACTCACATGGCAGCTAACAACTGTCCACAACTCCAGTTCCAAGGGATTCGACAGCCTCTTCTGTCCTCCACGGGCACTGCACAACACAGTGCACTTACCTACATGCAGGCAATACACGCATACACATAAAATAAAAAAAAATAAAATGTGTGCTGTCAGATCTGTGCCTGAAATGAAGTATTTATAGGGCCTGAATATCATTTTTGTTGTTTTACCAAAAGGAGTATTTCTAAGAGAATATATGGTTTTCCCAAGCCAAGATAAGGTTTGCTATAACTGGAAAATCCCTTCAGATGTTGAGACAGGAATGCAAGAAGGATTACAAAACTTGTGTGTCTGCCTTTGTGTAGGTACCTTGAAGTCCTGAGTTCATTGGTACCCAGGTTGTGGTCTCTAACTCTTAAGTGTGGTGCTTTTTCTAAAAGGATCTTCAGAGCCCCTGAGACAAGCAGGTGGTGGTCAGGCCAGGAGAGCAAGACAGGCATCCTGTCCATTAGAGAATTGCTAATGGCAGCCACTTGGTAGCAGCAGCTACTGTAGACTGAAGCATATCAGCATGTCTAGACCCGGGAATCCAGTGTGGCACCTAAGGGAGTTCCATACTGAGGTGCTTGGGGAAAAGGGCACAGTTTGGGCCTTATTTGGGTTCAAGAGTCAAGCATGTTAGTTGAATAAATAAAATTAACACCAGACAGTTGGAGACTTGATCCTATTTGTGACATTAAGGAATTGTAGTTAGTTTACTTTAGCTATGGAAATGGTCTCTTTGGTTGGTTGGTTGGTTGGTTTGGGTTTTTGAGATGGGGTCTCTTTGTAGAACCCTAACCCAGCAAGACTGACTTTTTAAAAAAATATTTTATTTATTATTTTTATTTTATGTGTACGAGTGTATTGTCTGCATGTGTGTAAGTGCACCTGTGTCATGCAGTGCTGCGGAGGTCGGAAGAGGGCTTTGGATTCCCCTGGAACTGGAGTTAAGAATGGTTCGTAACTGCCATGTGGGTGCTGGGAATCAAACCTGGGCCCTCTGCTAGAGCAGCCAGTGCTCTTAACCACTGAGCCATCTCTCCAGCCCCCAAAACTGACTCTTAAGAAGACCATTATCTGACTGGGAGTGGTGGTGTACACCTTTAACCTCATCAATCAAGAGGCAGAGGCAGGTAGATCTCTTGAGTCCGAGGCTAGCCTGCTCTACATAGCAAGTTTCAGAGCAGCCAGTGCTACATAGTAAGACCCTGTTCCTCAGCCTTCCCCCCAGAAAAAGATTCAGTCCTTTTCTGTTCATGATCTGCCAGAATAACTGTGTCTTAGATTTGCTTCGGAATGAGGGAAACCAGTGAGTGGAGCCTGTAGACGTGCTGGATACTGAGCACTGGGCGTACACTGTAGACATGCTGGATACTGAGCACTGGGCGTACACTGTAGACATGCTGGATACTGAGCACTGGGCGTACACTGTAGACATGGTGGATACTGAGCACTGGGCGTACACTGTAGATATGCTGGATGCTGAGTACTGGGTGTACACTGTAGACATGCTGGATGCTGAGTACTGGGCATATTGTAGACATGGTCAACGCTGAGCAGTGGGCATACACTGTAGACATGCTGGATACTGAGTACTAGGCATACAGTGTAGACATGCTGGATCCTGAGTACTAGGCATACACTGTAGACGTGCTGGATGCCGAGCAGTGGACATAGGGGTCATTTGCCATTTGGGTGTTCATTTAGAGTTTTCCTTAGCAAAATGTTGGAGAAGAATTAGCATGGCTGATGTGGTGCTGACACCTGTTATCTCAGCTCTTGGAAGGTAGAGGCAGGAGGTTTGCTGTGAGTTTGGTGCCAGCCTGGGCTTGTCGCCCTACCCTCCCTACCCACTATTGATCGAAAAGATTTTTAAAAAGTGATGACAGGGATGGAGAGATGGCCCAGTGGTTAAGAGCTCTGAGTGCTCTTGCAGAGGACTTGGGTTCAGTTCCCAGCACCCAAGTGGCAGCTAACAGCTGTAATTCCAGTTCTAGGGTATCTGACGCCCTCTTCTAATCTCTGCAGGCATTGTGTGACATGGGTGCACTTACACACATGCAGGCAATACACTCATACACATAAAATATAAATAAAAGTTTTTTTGAAAAAGTGATGAGGGCGGTTGAGGTGGCTCATGATGTAAAGACACTTTCCCGCCATACCTGATGACCTGATGCCCACATTCTACATGGTGAAAGGAGAGAACCAACTCCTCACTTCCACCCCCACTTAAGATAAATGTAATAATTAAAAGCCAGGCGTGGTGGTGCACACCTGTAGTCCCAGCACTTGGGAGACAGAGGCAGGCGGATCTCTGTGAGTTCAAGACTCTATATAGTGAGTTCCAGGCCAGCTGGGGCTATAGGGAGAACCTGTCTCAAAAAGTCCCCCCCCCGCAAAAAAAATTAAAGCTGGTGTGAGTTTCTCCTTTGCTGTGGAACAGGCACTGAAGTTTAAATATATCTTTCCCTTTCTTTCAGGGTATTATCGGTCTCTCTACTTGTTGATTAACAGCAAGCTTCCATCAAGTATTGAATATTCTGATTTATCTCGCGTTCCTATAGCAAAGATTTTGCTGGAGAATGTCCTAAAACCGTTGCACTTTACATACAGCTCCTGTCCTGAAGGTGCAAGGTGGGTGAGAAGCCTGACTTGGGTATGTGTTCATCAGTGTGTCCTCCACAGGGAAGGGTGCAGGTGCTTTCTGTCTGACCTGTGCTTGACATAAATGTGTAATTCTGATGATTCAGCTATTTCCCACTTTCTAGTAGCCTATGTGATTTTTTTTTAAAGGTAGAGTTATCTTATGAGACATAAAATCAAATTCTGGTCTGTATTAAATGATTAACTTGTTTAATGTAGAATATCAGTTATCTGTAGATTATCTATTTAGGAGGATGTTTGGGGAACTCATTTAATGTGTGACCTGGTGACTGGTGGCTTTGGTTCCTTTTCCCCTTCCAGGCATCAGGTTTTCTCGGCCTTCACTGAGGAGTTTCTGGCAGCACCTTTTACTGATCAGATTCTTCATTTCGTCATTCCAGCTCTGGCAGATGCCCAGACCGTCTTCCCTTATGAGCCCTTTCTGAATGCACTGTTGTTACTAGAGAGTTGGTGCTCAAAGTGGAGCAGCAGGGCACCGTGGCTCTTCTATTTTGTTTTAACTGTTGGCGAGAACTATTTGGGTATGAAAGACAAGATGTTTCAAACCTAACTCCCATGTAGGTAGCTGAGCAGATGAACAAAGGACTGTGCGGTGGCATTTTAACATGGATATCATGAATTGTTAGCAATCTAGGGGAAGCCAGGCTATTTGCCTACTCTCACATTCCACATCTTTGTGACCAAGATGCAACATGGGGACTTTTCCCTCAACCGTCAGCAGTTTAGTTTGGACGCTAAGTACCTGGAGAGAGGGCTAGATCCCACAAGTTGAAGGCTCAGTCTCACAAAACTGCCTGCATTACTGACTCTAGATGCGCAAAATGGGTTTCATGTGCTGCTTCTGACCAAGTAGTAAAAACTGAAGTTCCTGCAACCCCTTCCTTGGACCTGATAATTTACTAGGGTAGCACATAGAACTCTGGGAAACATGCTTACCAGTTTATTAGAACAGCTGCAGGTGAGCAGCCAACTGTGGTTATATACTGGGCAGGATCTGTGTGGTGGGTGCAGAGCTTGCACATCTGAGTATAGGATCTCAGAACCTTGTTCTAGTTTGTATAGCACTTTTCCAGCCTGCCCCTCCTTGGAGGCCAGGAATGGGGCTTAAAACTCTAGCTTGCTTATTGCTTCCTTTCTGGGGAATAGCCCCACCCTGAGGCTGTTAAAGCTTCCAGTTTCCTTTAGCAAGAGCTAACTGAATAGATAGGATCAATAGGGGTTTGCCAGAATGACTAGAGACCCTTCTGATTAGTACCCTGAGACAAAGACCTAACACTTTGCAGAGCATGCCACAGTTGCCACTTAGGATGAAGGAAATGAGGCCCACATATCTGAAGTAGCTTTGTAGTGACTCTGTGCTGTCTCTCAAAGGAGCGCTCTCTGAGGATGGCCTGCTGGTTTATCTGCGAGTACTCCAGACTTTCCTCTCCCAGCTGCCCGCCTCGCCCACTGGTGCTGGCCGTCCAGACTCTACCAGTGACTCTGAGGACGACAGTGAGGAAGCAGACCAGCCTAGCAGCCCTGTAAGCAGCCACAGGAGAGCTACCTTTGTAGCTCTTCAACCTTAGCTCTGCAGTCTGAGGACCAGGCAGCCCTGTCAAACCGAACTGGTCTGGCCCCATCCCCTTCAAAAAAAACACTGGTGTTTTTTTGTTTTTGTTTTTCTTTTTTCTTTTTTTTTTTTCTTTTTTGGTCTCTTTGAGACAGGGTCTCCCTGTAGCCCCAGCTGGAACTCACTATGTAGACCAGGCTGGTCTTGAACTCAGAGTGCTTCTGCCTCCCGAGTGCTGGGATTAAAGGCGTGTGCCACCACGCCAGGCCAAAAAAAAATACTTTATTTTATGTGTATGAGTATGTTGTCTGCATGTGTGTATCTAAGTGTACCCATGTTGTGCACTGTTAATGGACATCAGAAGAGGGTATCAGATCCTCTGGAACTAGAGTTACAGATGGTTGTTAACCACCATGTGGACTGAGAATCAAACCCAGGTCCTCTGCAAGAGCAGCCAGTGCACTTAACCATCTGCCATAAAGTAATTCTTAAGAGCAAACAAAGCATATTTATATGCTTAGGCATTGTAAAAGAGTCAGGACTGGAGAGTGGCCCAGCACCCATATGGTGGCTAATAACTGTCCGTAACGCCAGTTCCAGGAGATCCAACACCTTCTTCTGACCTCTGTGGGCATTGCACAATGTGGGTACCCCTCCTACATGCAGGCAGTACACTCATAAAATTTTAAAAACAATAAATATATATATATATATTTTTTCTCTAGGAGCTGGGCGTGGTGGCACATAGCTGGGAGGCAGATATCTGTGAGTTCCAGGCCAGCCTGTCTACATAGTGAGCTCTAGGCCAGCTGGGGCTGTAGGAAGACCTTGTCTCAAAAAAAAAAAAAAAAAGATTTACTCTAAAGCTATGTGGGACTAGGTAAATTTTTACAAATTATATATTCACATTTCTAAGCAGTGCAGTCAGCAAGAAGAGTCATAAATATTCTTGTAAATGTATAGGCCTACATGCACACACAGGAAAGAAGCCTGTGTCTTTGGTTAATACCTAAATGAACAAACTGCATGGCAAAGGTTTTATTCAGTGACTCACACCTGGAGAACTTAAACCAAATACCAGATTTATTATGTATTACGCTTATCCTTAGAAGGTTTTTGTCTTTGTTAAACTGATGTCATAATATGAATTGGAAATGCCATCAGATGATAATATAGTTTCACTGAGTTTTCTATCCTATACAACTCAAATCTATTATATGTGAAATGATTTTTTTTTAAATTTTTTTTTAAATATGTAAATGCAAAAATTGTGTTGGATTGATAGGCAAAACCTGAGTATCCATGGTGGCTGTGTTACTATGGTAGGCACAGTTGATGCCAGGTGGCCGTGTCTCTAGAGGATTTATGTGACCTCAGTGTGTGTTAGGAAAGGTATTGGGAGTTTAGCTGGGGTGTGGATAATTTTTAGGTACACCTTTGTGTTTTCTCTTGAAAATCTGTAATGACACATGTTAGTTGGATAGGCCAGTTCCAGTGGCACCCCACTCACTCACACTTGTTTCCCTGATGTGTTTCAGGAGGATGGCAGGGTCTCAACCCCATACATCACTGAGGAGTGTCTGAGAAAGCTGGATACGAAGCAGCAGACAAACACCCTGTTGAACTTGGTGTGGAGGGACTCTGCCAGCGAGGAGGTCTTCACGAGGATGGCCTCCATCTGCCACACGTTGATGGTGCAGCACCGCATGATGGTGCCCAAAGTCAGGCAGGTCTCTTGGGGTTGGTGCACACACATTGGGTGTGAATTGGGACCAGTTCATCTGTTTTCTGATAAAGGACACAGGCTATTGGACCCTGAATGTGATAGTAAATCAGCTTAGCTGGCTTCTCTTTGAAGTGGTGTTTTGCATATAAATGTTTAGGCCCCAGGAACCGTTTTATTTCATTTTATTTTAATTTATTTTTAGCTTTTAGTTTTTGGTCTTTTTTTGAGACAGGGTCTCCCAGTAGCTACAGCTGGCCTGGAACTTGCTATGTAGACCAGGCTGACCTCATCTCAGAGAGGAACCTCTGCTTCCCAAGTGCTGGGATTAAAGGTATGCACCACCACACCTGGTTAGGAACCATTTTAAAAGTTGGACTCAAGCCTATGCAGTAGAGCCAGTGTGTTAAATTTGTTAGACTTTCTTCATAGTGCCAAGTTTAAAATGTGACCTGCTGCCTGGGTTCTCTGCCATTCACTGTGTGGGAGGAGGTAAGGGGCTCTAATGAGTGTTCGCTCCTCATAGACAAGTGCAGTGGCCAGGTGTGAGACAGGTGTGAGACCTGAGGCTCAGCCCTGAGCCAGGATGTGCTCTGTGGTAGGAAGGGATCTGTCCTTTAGGTGGTGATTACTGCATACAAGAACATCAGTGCCCTGATTATCTTCAGTGGGGAGCAGCTTCCAAAGGGGTTTAAAGATAAAGCAACGTTCTATTTTGATTCAGTTTTCTGAGTACAGTCCTGTTTCCTCTGCCAAATTAGGATTTTTTTTTTTTGGTGTTTATGAGACAGAGTCTCCCTGTAGTCACAGCTGGCCTGTAACATGCTACATGTCTGGCTTAGAAACTAGGAATTTTATGGCTTAAAATTGGAGGCGTTTTCTTAGCTCATGAAACAGCAAGTAGAATTACAAGCTTTAACTGCATTCAGTTTTGATTTTTAAGTCTTTAAAAGACAAGAATAACATTCCCAGTCTGATAATTTGCCCTCTGTTTTTAAATATTCTTATTTTCAGAGCTGGGGTTTGTGTCCTTAGTTTCGGTTTAGCTAGCGTTGGACATCAAGATGTAAGGCTGTAGAGAGGCTTTGCATTCTAAGAGAGATTTCTGCAACACGCACAGGCCTGAGGAGCAGAGGCAGAGACCGCCACACAACTGCCACTTCTTTTTTATTTAATTTTTAAATTTTTGTTTATTTTTTAGATTTTTAGCCTTTTTTTTTTTTCCTAGCTGACCTAGAACTCAACATGTAGACCAAGTTGGCCTTGAACTCACAGAATCTGCCTGCCTCTGCCTCCCAAGTGCTGGGATTAAAGGTCTGTGCCACCACGCCTGGTACAACTGCCCAGTTCTTGCATTCAAGGGAGAAAAGGGTGATGATATGTGCTTGTGTAAAGAAATAGGATGTACCTACAGAACTCAGGAAAGCACAAGAGGGAACTTTATATTGTGTTTTGTACTACGTGGCCTATGTGGGGGGTTTGGGTTTTTTTTTTTTTTTTTGTCTTTTTGAGGCAGAGTCTCCCTGTACCTCCAGCTGTCCTGGAACTCAATATGTAGATCAGGCTGATCTTGAACTCACAGAGATCCGCCTGCCTCTGCCTCGTGCTGGGATTAAAGGCGTGCACCACCACACCTGGCACCTACGGGTTTTTTTGTTTGTTTTTTGTCTCTTTGAAACAGGGTCTCCCTGTAGCCCCAGCTGTCCTGGAACTCACTATGTAGACCAGGCTGGCCTTGAACTCACAGAGATCCGCCTGCTGCCTCTCAAGTGCTGGGACTACAAGCGTGCGCCGCCAGCACACCCGGCTAACCTATGGTTTTTTTTTTAAATTAGTTAAATTGTAAGTTACTTGCAAGCTCATTTTTGAGAAGCAATTTGTGTATCTGACTTTTTTTTTTAAAAGCTTGGACCTTGCTGTGTATACACCCCTGATTGGCCTGGAACTGGATATGTAAAGCAGGCTGGCCTCAAACTTGTAAACATTCTTCTGCGACCTCTGCCTCTGGTGCTGCGATGACAGGCATGCACATCACACCTGACCTGATGTATCTAACTCTTGAAATCTAAAATATGAGCACAATTTGGGGTTAAAATTATTTTTTCCTTATGGCATAGCTTACCCAGTACCATATGCACATTTTTTTTTTCCTTGAGAAAATATAATCACTTATTTTTTACTATTTTAAATTATGAGTAAATATCATCCGACTTCTATTATAAAGGTGGCAGGGCATCATTGCACTGTCCAGAGATCTGAAATTGGCAAGGGAATGTCAGGCAGATGAGTGAGGGGTCCTCACCCTTCCATTTCTAGCCACACTGTTCAAGTCTTACTGAACAGACTGTGGGCAGGTTTGCTGGGGTGCTGAGCAGTCACTACAGCTTTGCTTGCCTCGTGCAGCAAACTGCGCAGTGTTGGGTGATCCTGGTGTGATTTGCCTAAGGAGACAGAAGAAATATTTGTCTGTCTGCTTCCGTTATTATTATTTTTTTTTTAGAGAGCTGAGAACCGAACCCAGGGCCTTACACGCCAGCCACTGAGCTAAATTCTCAACCCACCTACCAAGCTCCTTCATAGAGCTTTGAGTTTGTACAGTACCCAGCAGAGGGTAGAAGCAAACCAGACCTAGAGAGAGCTGTGTGCTTTTATACACTTGTCCTTACCAAGTTTACTGAAGGTCTCAGTGAGTGCTGTCAGACTTCAAAGGTCCGCTTGGTTTGGCTGCAGCCTGGCCTGGAGTCCCTGTGTGTGAAACTGACAGTGGCTGCTGCAGAGGGGTGCTGCTCTGGCTGGAGTGCAGGATTGTCCTGTGTTGTCCTTCCTGTCCTGCCCTCTCACCTGCCTCCTTTCATAGGTGGCATCTTGAACTTCCTGGTTGTCGGATACTCTTGGCTGCTCTTGCTCAGTTTCCTTCTTGGGTTCTTTTTCTGTGTCTAAATCTCCCAGGCTTTTCTGTTTCCTTTGTCTCTGAGCTGGTGCTCTGGGTGATCTCTTTCACACAAGTAGCTTTGGCAATATTCAGATGACTCCTGAATTTCTGTCTTTTTTTCTTTTTTTATTTTATGTGTATGCGTGTATTGCCTGCATGTAGGTACGTGGACCCATGTCGTGCAGTGCCTGGAGAGGTCAGAAAGGGGTGCTGGATCCCCTGGAACTAGAGTTACAGACAGTTGTTAGCTGCCATGTGGGTGCTAGGATTCGAACCTGGGTCTTCTGCAAAAACAGCCAATGTTCTTAACTGCTGAACCATCTCTCCAGCCCCAAATTTCTGTATTTAATAACCTCCTGGGGGCTCCAGATTCTTGTTGAATTGTTAGAGAAATGTCCTGGGAGACCTGTCATGTTTGCCAGCAGAAATCTTTCCACACCTCCACCCATGCCAGATCCTGATGAATGGACCCATTATTGACATGTCAGACATGACACGAGGCACCCAAGTCAGTTCTGTCTCAGCACAAACTTGATTTTTCTACTAAAACTAATAGAATCCGCTGACTTGTGTGCTTTTATTGATCTCCAAAGTTCAGACAGCTGTGTGGGATGTGGCTTTTTTTTCCTCGTGTGTTTTCTCAGCACTGCTAACAGGCAGTAGTGATGACTTCTCCTTAAACCTGATTTACAGAGTTACGTTTCATCCTTTCATAATTTAGGGCAAAATGGTTATACTGAGAACTGTAATGAAAAACTGCAGGTTTATTTCATTGTAAATGCAGCATTAACTATTGTATACTGATCATGTGGTTTATAAACAGATTTTTATAATGCTTTAGAACAAACATTGAGGATGTGCATGGACACAGAAATAAGTAAATTTTATCTCTTTGCATAGTATTTCATGTATTTTAAATTACATTTTCAGTATAATAGCTTTAACTCTTGATGCATGTTAGATTGATTCTGCTTCATGAAGACCCAAAAAACTGACAAGCTTTTAGACATTTTAACTATTTTTTGGTTTCCTATAAATTCATAAGCTAATTTCAAGTAGTTGTTAAACACAATAATTAATAGCCTGTTTTATCAGCACTAATGCATTGTGAGTTTTGAAATTTTAACAAAATATTTTTATTTTTCTGTGTATGAATGTATTGCCTGCATGTATGTAAGTGCACCCGTGTCATGCAGTGCCCTCAGAGAGCTTCAGGTTCTCCTGGAACTGGAGTTAGGGATGGTTGTTAACTGCCATGTGGGTACTAGGAATTGAACCTGGGTCCTCTGCAAGGGCAGCCAGTCACTTAACTGCTGTGCCATCTTTCCAGTCCCAAGTTTTGGAAAATTTCTAAGCATGTTCTCAACCTTTGTGAATGTTGATTGATTCTCAGTACTGCTGGTGTGATGGCACTCAGGTAGGATATCAGGAATTCAGTATTATCCTTGGCAGCAGGGCAATTTCAAGGTCATCCTGGGCTATGAGGCTCTGTTAAGTTTCCTTTCAGTAGTGTTAAGGAATAGTAAATCATGGCAGGGTCAAACCGCATCTTGAGTGATGAACATTACCTCCCCATTTAATTAAAATGGTTGTGGGAGGGGCTTATGTGTGGGTGTGTTTGATTTGTTTGATACAGGGTCTTTCTCTGTAGCCCTGGTTGGCCTACAGCTAAGTATGAGCCCAGGTTGACCTGGAACTCCCAATAGTCCTCCTCCCTGAGCCTCCCAAGTATTTAGGTATCAGTTGCTACACTTGGCTGGAAAAGTATATTTTTTGAGTCTATTAATCTTATAAATAAGTAGAAAGCCAGTTAACAACGAAAGGGGAATTGTCTGTTCAAACTTGTTATAGTTTTAGTAGTGGAATTCAGCTTTAACACAGCTGTGTGTGTAAAGACTGTCTTCTATCATTAACACCTAGTGTGTCTGTGAGGAAGGTTTTTAGTCACTTGCTCAAGGCGAACTATGTCTTAAAATTTTTATCATTGAAGATATTTCAGTTTAGTTTTGCATTGTCTCAGAAGTGAATTGTTAGATTTATCTTTTTTTTTTTTTTTTCCTTTTGGTGTTTTTGAGGCAGGGTCTCCCTGTAGTGGGGGCTGGCCTGGAATTCACTATGTAGATCAGGCTGGCTTTGAACTCAGAGATCAGCCTGCCTCTGCCTCCGGAGTGCTGGGACTACAGGCGTGCGCCACCACAGCATGGCTGGGTTGTTAGTATCTTATTACATTCCTTTTTGCCAATAAAGCAGTACTTGAAGCAGAAACGTACAAAGCGGCCTTTCTGCCCAGGTGTCGTAGGCCTGCCGGTGTCTTGCTGCGTTTTTGCATACTGTGAGGCTGTTTACAGAGGCTCTCAAGGCCTGCCACATGTTCCTTGTGTTTGCCTCTGTGGCTTCATATGCCTGTGGAGCACTGGTCTGAGTTTAGGAAATTGTTGCTCACTAATTAGCTTACCAGGATTGTTACAGAAGAATAATGTGTAATGAGTGACTTTAATCTATTTCAGTATGTGGAAAAAATAAGTCACTTCTTTACCTCTTGGAAATGAATCTCCAAACTAAATCACCCTTAGTAATTTAAAGTCTAGTAATTAATATTTTATTATCATCTGATGAATAAATATAAGTAGTTCAAGATTAGTTTTGAATATAAGGAAATATGTAGCCATTAAAACGGTGTTTCAGAAATGTATACACACTCAAAAAGATGTTCATCTTAATAAAAACTGTCATAGATATATTTGGGAAGAACTAATTGTTTCACTTGTTCATGTATGTATAAAATACATGGAAGGGTATGTAATATAGCAGGATATTAGCACTATTTCTGAGTGGATGGGATGAAATAATTGCTTTTTTTCTTGTTTGGTTTTGAGGTTTTTTTTTTCTTTTTAGAGAAAGGATAGAAACAAGTATCTTGAAAGCATGTCAAATTATTATACATAATACACTTTTAAAAACCAGCTCAGCTTCCTGATTGAAAAGAAGTGGAACAGCCACATAGCACCTCTTAGGATGCTTTCACTTAGAAAGTTTGTGGGTTGTTAACTACTTAGGTACTTATTGGGGGCACTTGTGTGTCATGGTACATGTGTCAGAGGACAGCTTACAGGAGTTGGTTCTATCCTACCATGAGGATCCTGGAAATCAAATTTGGGTGTCAGGTCTGGTGTCAGGCACTTTTACCCACTGAGCTATCTCAATGACCCTTAAAGGACTTTTTTTGAAATGGTCTCTCTGCAGCTCCAGCTGGCCTGGAACTCACAGAGATCTGCCTGCCTCTGCGAGAGGCATGCGCCACCACACTCAGTGCCAAGTATATAGAAGTTCCTGTGTAATTTGGAGACTCTGCTTCACTGTGGAATTAGTGAGGTTTTGATACCACTTTATCATGAATCTTTGATAGACATTTTTATAAGTTCATAACACTGGGGCTGGAGAGATGGCTGAGCAGTAAGAACACTGGCTGTTCTTGCAGAAGACCCAGGTTCGAATCCCAGCACCCACATGGCAGCTAACAACTGCACTACTTAACTCTGGCTGGCCTTGAACTCATCAGAGATTGCCTGCCTCTGCTGGGATTAAAGGCATGTGCCACCATACCCAGCCTTCAAAAGTGGAATTTCTAAAAGTAGTATTAATAATTTTGATTGTATATTCCGAAAATACTAAGAATTGCATGTGAATTTTTGCATTAAATTCAGGAAATTACTAGACCAATCAAATTTAAGATTTTTTTTATATTGAAAAATTCCTCATATAGAGCCAGGCGTAGTGGTTCATGCCTTTAATACCAGCATTCAGGAGGCAGGGACAGGTTGGATCTCTGTGGATCTGGTCCATTCTGGTCTACATGGTGAGTTCCAGGCCAGCTGGGGCTACAAGGAGACCCTGTCTCAAACAGAGTTTAAAAAAAAAAAAAATGTCTGCTTTTATGGCACTAAATATATGGTATTAAATTTTTATCCCATGAATCTTTTTATCTTTTTTAATTTTTGTTAAAAATTTTTGTTATGTGTGTTAGTGTTTTGCCTGCACCACGTGCATGCAATGCCCACAGAGACCAAAAGAGGATGTCGGATCCCCTGGGACTGGGTGTTAGCTGTCCTGTGAGTACTGGTCACCCAACCCAGGTCCTATGAAATCATGAGTGGCTAGTGCTCTTAGCCATTGAGCCATCCTTTTAATATTTTATTTATTATTTTTAATATTATGTGTGAGAACGTATTGTCTGCACGTATGTAAGTGCACCCATGTCGTGCAATGCTCAAGGAGGACAGAAGGTGTCGGATCCCCTGGAACTGGAGTTACTGATGGTAGTTATCCGCCATGCAGGTGCTGAGAATTAAACCTGGGTTCTCTGGAGAAGCAACCAGCGCTCTTCACCACTGAGCCATCTCTCCAGCCTCTGAGATTTAGTGTTTGATCTTGCACTTAAAAAAAAAAAAATGTTTATCCAGCCAGATGTGGTGATGCACACCTCTAGTCCCAGCACTTGGAAGAGACAAGGTCTCATGTAACCCAGGCTGGCCTCCACCTTGAAGTATAGCCATGACTGGTCTTGACTTCCTGATCCTTCTGCCTCCACCTCCTAAATGCTGGGATTACAAGTATGTGCTAACACACTAGCAAGGTTACATTAATACTGTTGTGTTTTATTATGCCATGGTACAGAGAGGGCAGCCTCAGCTTGGGTAAGAACAGCCAAGCTCTTGGGGCTACTGGACCCTGGGGCAGCTCAGAGCAGTTCCCAGCAGGTGAAGGCCAGTCCTTCTTACAGCCAGGCCCACAGCTCTTCTCAGTGTCTTCAAGGGGCCTGCATCAACGTGAGCATTCTAGGCTGTGAAGTGTCTTCACTCCATGTTTATGTGGCGTAGTTTTTCAGTTAGCATTTGGAATGAATTTTACTTATCCTGTTTTTCTTGTTTGTTTTCAGGCTTCTCTACAGTTTAGCTTTTAACGCCAGGTTTCTGAGGCACCTTTGGTTTCTCATCTCTTCCATGACAACACAGATGATCACAGGGTACGTGCTGCACAGTTTTAGAGTGAGCCGAAGGGCATGGACTGTGGCAACCTAATAGAAAATGTTCTGAGGGGGTATTTTTAACTGTGTTTATACTTGTTATGTCATGTTAGAAAACTATTCTGAATGGTCTTAATTTCATAAAAACAGAAAAATTATTGTCCAGTTTTAGAGTTCACATATCTGTAAACTTTGTCTGAAGAGAAATATGTTTTAAAATCCCAGACATGGGCTGGGTGTTTTCAGTGCACGCCTTTAATCAACACTGGGGAGGCTGAGGCAGGCAGATCTCTGTGAGACTGAGGCCAGTCTGGTCTACAGAGTGAATTCCAGGCCATTTTGGAATTTATAATCCTCCTGCTCAGCCTCTGGGGTGCTTAAATTCCAAGTATGCACCACCACATTCAGAAAACTGTCTTTAGTAGTAGGGAGATGTCCTCTAACATACTGCATTGTTCTGAATTAACTGTTTTCACTGAATTTTAATGACCCTTAAGGGAATGCAGGAGTTTTTCAAAACTGGGTGCTGTGGCTATGACACTCAGAAAGGCTGAGTGATTGATCTTGAATCAGTAGAGTTTAAGACACCTAGATTGCATTCATGTTTAGAAGATTTAAATAAAAGGTTTGGGATGTTTTGTTGTGTTTTTTGTGCATTTTAGCCCTTCTGACATGACCTTGACTTTCATGAACAACAGGGTTTACTCAAGGCAAGAGGAGATGGGGAATCATTAAGGCAGGAAATTATCATTGACTTGTGTGTACCCCAGCTTAGCAACAGAGATACTGCTGAGGTCTGCTTGATAACTGCCTGTTTGTTTATGACATTTATCTCTTGGTGAGGAAATGGAGTCATGATGTGTGAAAGAAATATGATACTGTTAATTATATTAAAGTATTAATATTATTTTACGAGGGGATAAAGTTATAGGTTTTTTTGAAGTATGATTTTTTTTAAAAGCAGTTGTGAATTTGAGTATCTTATTACTTGTTTATTAAATAGGCTCCTTCCAGGAACTTAAACAATATATTAATATATTCCTAGTTAACATTGCATCATATTACTGCTGGGAGTTAGATTAAAATCGAAATGCTTGATTTTCTGAAAATGACAGTGAATTTAATTTGAATAGTTTCACAGCAAGTTGTAAATTGGGGCCTCAGTTTTATTGAGCCAAAGGGTGAAGAGGGGAGTGTGTTCAAGTGCTGGCTCCATGGTTCTGCCCGAAACCTGGGTTACCCAGGAGTCTTTGCTCCATGGGCTCCTCGAGCATCCAAGATGCAGGTGTTTCCAGGCCCAGCTGAGGCACAGCCTGGGTGCTGAGCAGCTGCAGGTACATCTGACATTTGGCAAGCCATGTTTTTATCCAGGTGTTTTCTTTTCAACATTTGCCATTGGAGTCGGTGAGTTCAGTGTATCACTTACTGAAACTGAAGCAACCCAGAGTTGGCAGACAGTCCTTTACCAAAACTAGTCTGCTTATGGTCACTGTGTACTATCCCCAGTGAGACTGTCAAGGATCTGGAGCCCATTCAGCAGGAAGCATATGTGGAAGCTGGAGGCTTTTTAAGTGGGGGGAGTAGTCCCCACAGACACTTGTAAACTCTCATTCTGAGAGTAGACATCAAGGGCAGGATTTGTCAGAAGTCCATTGATTATCTGTAATTCAGCCAACTTTCTAGAGTTATGAATCATCATCTTTCCCATTATAGTAAATTGTAAAGATTTTATTTACTTCTAAGTCTCTAAGATTGACCTGTTTTCAGAGTGTTTGAGTTTGCGTTCACAGCAGGAAGCGTGGCCAGCAGGGAGCTTGCGTTTCATTTGTGCCTTGGCCCTGGGTAGAAAGAACCTATAGGTGAATAGTTGTTGGTGACATGTTCCCTATATATGACAGGCTTTCTTGAGAAAGAAAACAACTCCAAGAACAGTCTCTAAAATGGAGATTGAACAAATGAGGGGTTTTCAGTCTTTTTGAGACAGGGTCTCCCTGTAGCCCCAACTGGCCTAGAACTTGCTATGTAGACCAAGCTGGCCTTGAACTCACAGAGATCTACCTGCCTATGTCTCCCAAGTGCTGGAATTAAAGGTGTGCACTACCACCACACCCACAGAGACACCCACAGAGCCAGGTGTGGTGGTAGTGCATACCTTTAATCAGTTTAAAAAACAAATCAGGTTTTTGGGTTTTTTTTGTTTTTTTTTTTTTGTCTTTTTGTTGATTGATTTTTGACTGGGTCTCTCTAGTCACAGGAAGCCGCAATGTGAACCAGGGTGGCCTGCCTCAGAGATCTGCCTCGTCCTCCCCAGGGCTGGGATTAAAGGCGTGTGCCACCATTGTTTTTTGTTTTTTTTTTTTGGTCTTTTTGTGACAGTGTCTCCCTGTAGCCTCAGGTGGCCTGGTACTCACTATGTAGACCAGGCTGGCATTGAACTCACAGAGCTCTTTGCCTGCCTCTGCCTCCTGAGGGCTGGGATTAAAGGCGTGCACTACCATTGGCTTCAACAACATCAGTTTTTAATGGTGACAATAGACACAAAGTTTTCTAGAGACCTACCCTTGTGGCAGGCATGGGTCACTTAAGAAACAATAATGGGACTGGAGAGATGGCTCAGTGGTTAAGAGCACTGGCTGTTCTTGCAGAAGACTCAGTTTTGATGTCCCAGCGACCACATGGCAGCTAACAACTGTTTGTAACTCCAGTTCCAGGGGATCTGACGCCCTCCTCTGACCTCCTCGGGCATTGCACTACAGGAGTACACTTAGATATATGCAGGCAATATGCTCATGCACAGAAAACTGAAAAACATCAACAGTAGAAACATCAATGAGTGGAAGCTTTATTCCTGAAGGTTTGAATTTTCCTGCAACGTGGAGCTGATTTAAGGCCTTCCCTGAAAGTAGGGAGCTAATCTGTGCTACCATAGCAGTTAACGTTTGTTAAAAGGAAGGGCAGGGAAGGGTGGTGTTTTTCCACGTAGGAGCAAAGTCTGTCTAAGACTCCCCAGAGCCTTGGCTTGGGACTGCATCCACTCTGTAGAGCTGGCAGGAGCAGAGACACAGTGGACAAGGTGGACTGCTGGGCAGTGTCTTACCTGGTGCCAGTTACTGACCTGTGTTGTCATGGGGACTGTACCTTCCTTAAGTGGTTTCATTGTTACTGAAAATTCATGTCTTATTTCTCAAGCTAAGTCACTAAAGTAACCACTTTACTTTTTCTCACTTTCCCTCATTTAAGGTCTATGGTGCCATTGCTTCAGGTGATATCACGGGGTTCTCCCATGTCTTTTGAGGATTCCAGTCGAATCATCCCACTCTTTTACCTCTTCAGTTCCCTGTTCAGTCATTCCCTGATTTCCATACATGACAATGAGTTTTTTGGTGACCCCATAGAAGGTAAGAATTTTGAAGAATGGGTTTGCTGCTGACCTCATGACCTGTCTGTTTTCAAAGGCAATTGAAAGATTTTTTTTTTTTTAGTCTTGATGTGTGTATGTTGATAAAAACTATGGTGGAAGCCGGGCATGGTAGCGCATGCCTTTAGTTCCAGCACTTGGGAGGCAGAGCCAAGCTGGTCTTTGTGAGTTCAAGGCCAGCCTGGTCTACAAAATGAGTTCCAGGCCAGCTACAGGGAGACCCTGTCTCAAAAAGGCCAAAAACAAAACAAAAAACCGCGGTGGAAAATTGGATTGTTTCTAATTGTAGGTCAGAGACAATCATCCATGATGCCTTTCACTCTGGAGGAACTGGTCCTACTATCCCGCTGCCTTCGGGATGCCTGCCTGGGCATCATCAAACTGGCATATCCAGAAACAAAGCCAGAAGTCCGGGAAGAGTATGTAACCGCGTTTCAGAGCATCGGGGTCACTACCAGTTCTGAGATGCAGCAGTGCATACAGATGGAGCAGAAGCGATGGATTCAGTTGTTCAAGGTATGTGGGTGGTGGATTCCTGCATAGATGTGTTTCTGCTTGGTTCATTTCAGAAACGTGAAGAGCTAGAGGTTGGTTTTAGGCATGATTTTTAATTTTCTTTTTTTTATGTGTATGAGTGTTAGGCCTGCATGTGTGTAATTGCACTTGTGTCGTGCAGTGCCCTCGGAGGCGTCAGGTCCTGTGGAACTGGAGTTATGGACGGTTTTTTTTCTTGCTGGAACTTTTATTATTTCAGAAATAAGGATCTTGTGTACGCTGAGATGGTTAAAATGTTACTTCTGAATTACTGTTTAAATATTTCTTAAAAATAGCAGTCATGTAAATAATCAGTTACTTTCATTCATGACAGACCTCCAAAAATAACCTGTGTCAAAAACTTACAATGTCACGAGGAGGAGAACGCTAGGAGTGCTGATTCCCCTTACACGTCATTCAGATGTTCCCGAAAGACAGCCATGCTCCCTCTGCCTTCTCAGTCTGAGAGGGAGCACCAGAAATCATCAGTTTAGAAGACGCCGAATCTCAGCACGAGCCACAAACGGGCTTCCTGACAGCTGCCAAGGCTCAGAGAAAAGGGGGCATGCGCTCAACCAGACATTCAGACATGCCACAAAATATACATTCTCATGAAGTACGCTACCTTGAGAATAGTTTTAAGGATATTTTGTTTTAGAAGACTCAGATAAATCTCATGTATACATAATCGCAGTAGGAAGGCCCATCCTGTCAGCAATGAGCCGTCAGCACCGAGGCCAGTGAGCAGAGCAGAAGGAACCACCACCAGTGCGATCACCTGTGCACTCACATCTCTGACCTCTCTGGCTCACAGCTATGTCCTAAGCATTCAGAATGACGGTACGTCACTTCTGACTTTTCTCTGAAATCACTTATGACATTACTTGCAATATTCCGCAACTCCCACACACAACTTATGCAGACATAAATTTGCTAATTTTTACTTGCCCAATATCTGAAAAATACTTAAATTTTAACACAAACCTTAGTTTCCACATCTATGAAGGCATTTTAAAGTTACTCTGACTTGACAGCTGGAAATGTGTGTGCTTATTTGGAAGAGAACTATTGAATTTATTTTCTAAAAGAAAAAGCAGGCCTGAAGGGTCATGTTACTGAAACATTAAAATATGATGACAGGTTATTTTCTAAACCTTAAGAAAAGCTGTCCTCAAACTGAAACAACCATCTGCCCCTATGAAACAAGCGATGCATCTGACAAGCAGCACGGACAGAGGCTTTCTGTTGCTTCCGGTTGCTAGCATGGTTGCAACTCACATAAAAATATTTAATGTATCCATGTAGATGCCCAACATTGAATTGATGGGATCATACTTCTGGACTCTATACACTGGTGTTATTTCTGCACGCCTGGTTACTTTCTGAGTAGCACACAGAAGGAACATGCTGAAAAGAACTAATCTTCCATACATGGCCACCAGGTACAGAGTGGCATCAGCCACCGTGGAAGGTGAGAGAACACAGACCCCAGTGAGGACACAAAGACAAGGCCCAGGCCCACTCCTAAGGGTGCTCCCGTGTTCAGAAACTTCTCACTGGGTACACACATGGCTACTGTAGAGAGGCCTGCCACAGTGCCAGTGGCGTACCATGTAGCTCTGAGGAGAAGAGCCCCCCTCCCCCCCCCAAGATTGTCAGAGGAGCTACCACTGTACCCATCACACCAGAGTGTAACATCCAAGCAAGAGGCTTTGGACCTGGGCTCTGATCATGAGATATTGACTGGACCAGCATCCCAGCTCCAATCATGGCTGCAGAGGTTGTCACCCAAGAGCCTCTCACCATGAAATTCATGAGAGCAGGAGTTCTGGTTGCTGCCAAGGCAGACAAAGCTGTTAAACCAATACTTCCTGCTAAGTACATGTAAGTAGAATGAATTCTATCCTTCACATACTGAGGCCAAATTACAGCCTTTTCTCTTTTTTTTGTCTTTTTGAGACAGGGTCTCCTTGTAGCCCCAGCTGTTCTGGAACTAACTATGTAGAGCAGGCTGGCCTTGAACTCACAGAGATCCTCCTCCCTCTGCCTCCCGAGTGCTGAGATTAAAGGTGTGTGTCACCACGCCTGGCCAGCCTTTTCAGTAGCTCCAATTTCATTAGACATACCAAAACCATAGTAGCACAGCACTCCAAGACCAGCAGCAGCTCCTTCAGCAACAAACCACCTTCCTATCTGATGAATTTTGAGTATTTTTTCCATGGATGATTCCAAAGCTGCCTCTTTCAGGTCTTGGACAGTTTTCCCACAGCGAATCCCAAATCTTGTCTTGGTGGCATATTCCCTGCTGGGTGTTAAGAGCCATTGGTTCTTCCTGATGGAATTCTTTGCAACTGGGGAGGCCTTGGTGAAAGTAGGTGGAAGACCCTTGAAGGTAGTGTCTGGAGACACACAAGCCTGGCAGCCAGCATGGTGATGTACCAGGTTTGCTAAGTAGCTCTGACATGCTCAGTTCCGGGCCCCTCCACCATGAGGCTCCCTTCTGGGCCTGCAAAACCGCTAATGTGCAACCTCCTGTCTGCTTCTCACTGCAACCACCATTATGGACAGTTGTTAGCTGCCATGTGAGTGTTGGGATTCAAAGCTGGATCCTCTGCAAGAGCAGCCGTGCTCTTAACCACTGAGCTGTCTCTCCAGCCCCATGATTTTTAATTTTCAAAACTTTTTAAAGCCTCATTTTTATTTTACATCTTTATCTATTTTTATTTATTTTATTATTTTTATTTTATGTATATGAGTGTATTGCCCAGCCACCATGTGGGTGCTGGGAACCAAACCCAGGTCCTCTGCAAGAGCAGTCAGTGCTCTTAACCACTGAGCAATCTCTCCAGCCCTTTATTTTAACTTTTTATGTGTATGAGTATATTGTCTGCATGTATGTAAGTGTACCACATGTGTGAAATACCCACAGATGCTGTAAGAGGGCATTCGGATCCCCTGAAACTGGAGTTATGCATGGTTGCGAATCACCATGTAGGTGCTGGGAACTGAGCCTGGGTTCTCAAGCCTGAGGATCTGGACTCAGTTCCCCAGTCCTACATGGTAAAAGGAAAGAATTGATCCCTGCAAGTTGTCCTGTGACTTCCCATGTGTATCCCATGGCGCGCACACACACAAAAGAGCCAAGAAAACATGGTAAAAGGAAAGAATTGATCCCTGCAAGTTGTCCTGTGACTTCCCATGTGTATCCCATGGCGCGCACACACACAAAAGAGCCAAGAAAACAACCTCTTGTTTTCACGTTGTCAGGCGCATGTAAGCCTTAGGCACCTTCTGTGACAAGATGAAGAATAAGTAAAATTTCATTGTTTCCAATTTATTTTTCACTAAAAGATCTTTTATAGATCCCCCATCTCTTATAGAATATATTTATAGAGATAGACTTGGGGCTGAAGGGATGGCTCTGCAGCTAACACTGGCTGCTCTTGCGGAGGACCTGGGTTCAGTTCCCCACATGGTGACTAACAGCTATCCATAACTCCAGTTCTAGGGGATCCAATGCCCTCTTCTGACCTCCATGGACACTGCATGACACACGTGCATTTACATGTAGGTAATGCACACATACACATAAAATTAAAATAATAAATATAAAGGCCTTTGTTTTGTTTTTTATTTTTGTGTTTGGTCTTTTTGAGACAGGGTCTCCCCGTAGCCCCAGCTGTCCTGAAACTCACTGTGTAGACCAGGCTGGCCTTGAACTCACAGAGATCAGCCTGCCTCTGCCTCCCGAGTGCTGGGAGTGCTGGTGTGCACCACCACTCTGGGCCTGGAATGTGTTCATTTCTAAGGACTGTAACGGGTAAAAGTTGCAGGGTACTGTGGCTGGAGTGCTGGCAGGAGACCATCACTGACTGGGGCCTTTTGTTTTTTTTTTTTTAAGCAGGAAAGGGCGCCTGACTCTCCATGAAATTTCTGCTGCAAACACATCCAGTCAGCTAAAATTGCTCATTAAAGGAGTGCGAGCAGAAGAAATGCATTTTCCAAATTGAATGCTAGATTTACAGTCCGTTAGCACCAGTGACCTCTCGCACGCTAATGTTCAGTGCGAGTCATCAGCTGTCCCTTCTGGTCTTTTATCACTGCTTTTGTCAAGCTATCTATTTAATTGAAAGAAGTTAATTGAATGAAAATGATCAACTAAGCTTGTATTAATATTGCTAATGGAGCTTTCTTCTTGGCCATGTTTGGAGAAAGATGTCAAGCTAGACTTTAGGAAAGGCCCATTAATGCTTGCACTTAACCTGATGGGCTAATTAAGGAATGCTTATTCATCCTACAAGTCTGAGAGAGTCTCTCTGCAGCCCATCCTGCCTGATTTTACAACACATTTCACTTAGAAGCATGAGCATTAGCAGCAGTGAAGGTAACTGATAATGTTTTGATTGCGTGAATACAGGACTAATGCATCATTGAATTCCTAATTTGTTCAGATTGGGGTAATACATATTTGCACAATTTATTTTAATGACCTATCTCTGTATTTCTAAGTAAATTTTAAAGTTACATGCTGAGCCCTTTCTTAAAGATGGGTGATTTTGCAACTTTTCTAAGTTGCAAATAAGCTCTCATACCTACTTCAGACTTGTAATTCTTATGTAAGCCTGCCCTAGATGTGGGCCTTATGGTAGCCTGTGTGTCTTCCTGTCCATAGGAAATTAAGCTAGTATCACTTCTCTTTGGGGACCCAGATTCTCTGTATGCTGGCAGATAACCTCTGTTTACTATGCCTACTGAGCATGTAATTGTTTCATTTGACAGCATTATCTTCAGGCTATAAGAATATCTGAATTTAATAATGCTATATAATGTATTTTCCACCCTTGTCCTATTTTGTTTTCCATAAGTATTAAACAAAAATTTTGGGGAGCCGAGTACAGTAATGCGTGCCAGTCTCCAGCTCTCAGGTGGCTCAGGCAGAATGATCACAAGTGTGGGATTAGCCTGGGCTACAGTGCTACAGTGAGGTCAAGGCTATCTTGAGCAAGACCTTGTTTCAGATACCCCTCCCCCCAAAAAAAAATTAGGTGAAATTTCAGTGTGTGTGTGAAGGGCAGGGGGTAGGGGAGAGACAGACTTGAGGTTGAACTCAGGGCCTTGTGCAGGTGAGGTAAACATTCCACCATTGAGCTACACTGCAAATCCTAACAGTTTGCTTTTTTCTTTTTTTTTTTTCTTTTTTTTTTAACAGGGTTTCCCTATAGCCCCAGATGGCCTAGAACTCACTATGTAGACCAGGCTGCCCTCAAACTCACAGAGAGCCACCTGCCTCTGCCTCCCAAATGCTGGGACTAAAGACGAGTGCCACGACGCCCGGCTGCTTTTTCTTTTTGCTATGGAGGTGGTTTAGGTTTGCGGTTATGTTTTCACAAAGACCTTTGAGTTTAGAACGTAACTGTTTAAAGGACTGTGCTTCAAACTCTGTATACCGTCTTCTTCTGAAATGAGTCCTAAGAAGAGAGTGACAAATATTAACCCTAATTGGCTTGAGGTGGAGAATGCTACGATTTTTTTGATGTCGTTTTGTGTTAGAGCGCATATTGCAGTGAATAGTGTGGTTATTGCGCCTAGGCATAGTGTTAAAGTTAGGATGGTTTGGTTGTTTTGTGTTAGTGGGTAGAACTGAATACAAACCAAGGTACAAGCCTGGGCAATCAGCTGCTGTGTAGTTTTACTTTTAGGAGAAAATGACCCTTTTTTGATCAGCAGTGAGCATTTCAGGTCAGTCCTGAAAGACAGTTACCCTCATTTCACAAAAATGATGTTTATTATAAAATGCAAGCTCATAGGGAGCCATCAGTTTTCGCTTAAGAGCAGGTATTGGCTGTCTGTTGATGTGGTTGTGATTGTGTAGGGATGCACTGTTGTCACTGTTGACAAAAGGACATGAAGTGGTGATGGGCAGAGCTAGCCCTGTTCTCCCTCTAAGAAGAAGCAAAATGAACTCTCAGGTCCATTTGTGCGTGCTGTAGCACCAAACGAGAGCTGAAGAGCCAACCAGAGGTGGTATGAATGTTTTGCTGAAGATTTCTGGCCTTTGTTCATTGACTTGTTAGAATTGCAAACGCTGAGACTGGGCTTCAGCTCCAACCATTTTCATTTTTCAGTCAGTGATGGTCCTCCTGAACTAATTTGTGTAAGAGGCTCGTTGGCTGGTCACAGAACATAGAATTTTAAGTGCTTACAGTCATCTTTACTTGTCACTGTAGGAATTGAGGTCGGTTCCTGCGCCCTGAATCAACACTGCTAAAACAGTTCATGCATTTATCAACTTTATAAACTCCTTTTGAAGTATAATTTATGGCTATAATGGTGTTAACTCTGTGAAGAGACAGGAAACCCTATTTGACAGGTCTTTGTATCCAGCTAACGCACTTAGTAGGCCTCATTGAAGGCAGTGTGCCAGGAAGTCAGGCTTTTGTGCGTCTCGTGCACATCACCACACACGTATAGAGAGCAGAGTGCTGCGGCAGATGATTCATGCTCTCTTTTTGGTTTGTGTTTTCCATTTGAAAGAAAAAACTTGCTGGACGTGATGGTGAGCATGGTGAAACCCAGCACTCAGCAGGCTGAGTTTGAGGTAGGAGGATCCATGAGTTCCAGGCCAATGTGGATATAGGGAGACCTTGTCTCAAAAAAATCCTAGGTCTGAGCCGGAAGTGGTGGCACATCTTTTATTCCTAACACTTGGGAGACAGAGGCAGGTGAATCAAGGTTAGCCTGGTCTACTTAGTGAGTTCCAGGCCAGCTGGGGCTACAGGGAGACTGCCTCAAAAAAAAATTTAATTAATTTTGAAAAATAACCTAGCACTGGCTGGAAGCATACTGTCTGCTGACCTGCCCTTCTGGTACTGTGCAGACTGCTAGGGAATAATCAGCAGCAGCCCTACTCAGCTGTGGTCCCTGTGTGCTACAGTTCCCACTAGCCAGGCCCAGTGAACCCATTGGGCAATAGTTACTACTTTGTTATGGAGTAGTTAACTGTATTCTAAATGGTTTTGATGACTGCTCCACAGGAGGGAGTTATCTGATACTGCAGACCCAGTCAGAAGCCCATGGCTAGGAAGGTCATGTGGCTGCTGCTGTTATTTGCTAACTAGACATGATGAACCTGTCAGATTACCTTCTGTTTGTTTGGGGGTTTGTTGTTTTGAGACAGGGTCTCCCTGTAGCCCCAGCTAGCCTAGAACTCTATATGTAGACAAGGCTAACCTTGATCTCACAGAGATCTGCCTGGCCACATTACCTTCTGAAAAACCATATACTCACAGCATGGTGCTGCTATCAACTTTGGTCAGAGCTGCTTCTTTCTGCAGTGAAAAGCAGTGACTGCAGATACTCATAACTGGGCAGTACTAAGGGTAAATGATCCGTAAATGGGGCATTTGTACCACCCCTTCAAGGCTCCAGGACATAGTGGAGGAAGAAGCAGGAAGAGTATCAGAATCAGGAGGGGGTGTTCTGACTTCTTGGCATGATATGGTTGTTGCACTGTTTTTTAAAATAATTTTATTGTTTTTAATTTATGTATATGAGTGTATTTCCTGCATGTATGTAAATATACCCATGTTGTGCAATGCCAATGCAGTCAGAAGAGAGTGTCGGATTCCCTGGAACCGGAGTTACAGACAGTTGTTAGCCACCGTGTGGGTGCTGGGAATCGAACCTGAGTTCCCTGCAAGAGCAACCAGTGCTCCTAACTACAAGCCATCTCTCCAGCCCCAACTATTGCACTCTTGAACTCACAGCAGCTGTGATTAGCTACACAAGATTAGGACCATCAACACCCTATCGTGGATATGGGAGGGGCTCCTAGGACAGGATTTATGCATAGTGAAGGGTTAATGAAAGAGGGGGAGAGAGATTTTCGTTGGTGTAACCTCTGCTAAGCTGTCATGCTCTGGTAAATGAACTTTGACCCACGGTTCTCCTGTAAGCAACCTTAATGAAACTAACTGGGTCATATACACACATAAGAAAGAGATACAGTTACTCCCAAGATAAAGTGCCACTGTTGAACCATTAGGGATATCTGACTGGGCCGGTCACCTCTGTGGTTCTTAGGCTTTACAGCTAGGTAGGACTTTTGATTGCTTTTCTCCCTTGGCAGCTTGCATAGCACCTTCTAATTCTATGAGAACTGGTCCTCAGGGAGGAGGCTTTCAGATCTGTTTCAGTTTAATTTCTCTGTGTCCTATGTCTGCATCTTCTGGAACGCACTGTGTAGACCATGCGGGCCTTGAACTCACAGAGATCTGCCTGCTTCTGCCTCCCGAGTGCTGGGATTAAAGGGGTGCGCCACCATACCCAGCTCTTGCAGTAGGGTTTTTATCTTCAGGTTTGGGGAAGCAAGCAAGAACACTATCAACAGCCTCTATATTGTTTGGGAATCTCTGACTCTCCCATGTCTGGCACTGGAGTTTGGTTAGGTTGTCTTTGGCTCCTGCAGGGAGTATCATCACCCATTGTAGTGAACTGTTTAAGGTGTAAGCTTATAAAATAATGTTTCCCTATGTTTTTTCAAACATCTCTAGTGTAATTTCTCCTTCCTTCTTCCATATTGCCCTCCCTCCTACCCCTCCTATTTTTTCCCTTAACCCTCCCTCCCTCCCCCCCCTTTTTTGAGACAGGGTCTCACTATGTAGCCCACGGTGGCCTGCTGTATAGACCAGGCTGGCCTTATACTCACAGAGACCTGCCTGCTGGAATTAAGACTGCACCACTATGCCCAGCCACACCCTGTCCTTCTTATGCTTGATGGCTGGCTAGGTGGTTTTTGCTTTTTTTGTTTGTTTATTTATTTTTATGTGTTTGTAAGTGTTTTACCTGCTTGTATTTAAGTGTACCCGTTTCATGCAATGCCTACAGAGACCAGAAGAGGGCATTAGATCCCCTGGAACTGGAGTTACAGATGGTTGTTACCCACCATGTGGGTGCTGGGAACTGTACCCAGGTCCTCTGCAAGAGCAGCCATCTCTCAGCCAGCCCTTAACTGCTGAGCCATCTCTTGAGCCCTGGTTTTTGCTTTTTGATGATTGATTAAAATGGATACTTTAGGAAATGACTTTGTAATGTTTCAGACATGAGAATTCAAGACTTCTCTGCTACAGAAAATTCAAGGCCTGACTGGGCTACACGAGACTCTGTCTCCAAGAAGAAAGAGAAATAAAAAACTTAATTGTCCCCTCTCCTGGTTTGGGGGTATTTATTATGTGTATGTATGTGTGCTAACATGAGTTTATGTACACCACATGCATGCAGAGATTAGAAGGCGTCTGATCCCCTGAAACTGGTTACAGGTAGTTGTGAGCCACCTGATGTAGGTGCTGGGAACTGAACCCAGGTCCTTTGCAAGAACAGGTGTTTATTCCCCTGAAGCTGGAGTTAAAGTCCATTGTGAGCCTCCTGATGTGGGTGCTGGGAACCACAGTGAGATCCTTGGAGGAGCAGGATTCCGCTCTTAACCACTCAGCCATCTCTCTGCCCCCTCACCCCTGTTTTTGAAGACCATTGTGAATGCACACTTGTGTCGCTTTTCCGTATTTGTGAGCAAACAACTGCTTTCTTCTTTCAGCGTGTTGCTGTGATCACAACAGAAGCCTCTCAGTGACCTGGTCTAGGGAGGTCCTGGTCCATTTTCACGGGTGGAGGCGCACCCAAGCCAATGTCTTGGTGTTTGGTTAGTGGTGCTGCCCACTCTGTGCAGAGGCAGTCACTGAGCTGTTGGTATGACAGTGCCCTGTCCTTCTTTCCTTTCAGGTTATTACCAACTTAGTGAAAATGCTGAAGTCCAGAGACACAAGGAGGAATTTTTGTCCTCCAAACCACTGGCTGTCAGAACAGGAGGACATTAAAGCAGATAAGGTTAGTGACAAGTTGCTCCTACTACTTCATTAACAGTCGTTGAAGCCTTTGCCTTTCTGAGGAAAGTAAGCCCTTGACTTGTTACTTAACTTGTGGATAGATGTTAAAGTATTACTGACTCTTGGGTCACAGCCAGGATATGTAGCAACAGCATTATCTACACATCCTCCTGATTATCTTTATCCTAATTGTCCTCGTTTGTCCACAGGTTAGATTGAAGCCTAATAATTGTTGATTGGGATTGAAAACAATTTCAACTTTAGTAATCCTGATAGTGTGTGTTTGTTAGTTAAAGAGACAGACCTTATCCACAGCTGTCTGAAGGAACAGGCAAAATTGGGTATTGCTAGTGCTTGGCCCTAAAGCACATGAGGAAGAGTATAGGTAACAGGACCACAGATGCTCCCAGAAAAAGTCACCATCGACGCAGTCGAGAATGTTGGGAGTGGAAGAAGGCAGGGTGGAGACACCTGAAGGAGTCAGAGCAGGAGAGTGGCAGGACAGTTGAGGTGGGACCGGGTCCTCATGGGTCAGGCCTCTAGTTCTGCCCACTGGCAGGATCTGGAAATGGACAGATTCTGCAAAGTGAACAGCTCTAAGGCCCAGGCGGGTGGCAGACTTTAAGGAACTTTACCCACCAACACACCCCAATGGTCAGTTCTAAGTCTGAGGTGTGGTGCTCTGTCACAGTAGAGGCTGCTGGGGTGGGGGGAAAGGGCAGGAACCTCTGAGGGTCTCTCCTCCCTTACATCTGCACTGTCCTGGGAGCTCACAGAAATAGCTGTGTGGACTGACATCAAACATGCTTGCTGTAACTTCACAGTGACACCACAGAGAAAAAGAACCTCATCAATCAGTTTTATAGGGTGTGAGAGAACCACTTCATTATTTTAAAGACTATTCTAGAAAGAAGTAGTAAACATGTGACTTGCCTTTCCAAGGCTGTCCAGATAGCAGTGATGTTCTTCTGCTATGGATGTCTTTTAGGTAATGGCTGTCCTATTCTGTGGGTTCATTGAAGGAAGTGAAACCCCACTACCATCAGACCTATTGGCCTAAGCCACTGCAGGTCCCAGGAGATAGGGCACGTGCCAGTAAGGGTTACTGTACCTCTTCTCACTTCAGAAAGCTTGCTGCAGAAATCAACCTCCTGAGGTCCATCAGTGGCATAAGTGCATACCAGCATGTGACCTGGGCAGCAGTAAACAGACCAGGGGCCTTGTGACGAAAGACCTCACCCACCACCTAGGAAACACAGGCTGGAGAATTTGAGGGACTATTGTGATGGTATAGTGAACATAATCCTTTCCAGGAATTTTGGAACAGAAGTTTGTACCCTTATATATTGCAAGAACTGAAAATAGTGTAAAATAAAAATAAATAATAAATAATAAATATACTTATTTGTTTTTTTTTTGAGTCAGGGTCTCCCTGTAGCCCCAGCTGGCCTGGAACTCACTATGTAGACCAGGACAGCCTCAGTCTCACAGAGATCCACCTGCGCACAATGCTGGTCTTCTGACACCTGTAGATGCCTGTGGCGCAAATTGGAGGAGCACACAGTTGAGAAGAGCTTTGCTGAGTTTGCTCAGGTGAGAGCTGTGTGTGTTTGGGATCTGATTTCAAATGGTCCCTTATTACCCCACTAAATAGGAAGGCCACAAGAGAGATGTGGGCTCAGAGCAGAAGAGTGTAGTACTTAAGAGCACAGGCTATGGACAGATGGCAAGACAAATTTTGGCTCAAATACTTACTGTACCACATGGGCAAGATATCCAACCAGTGGCTCAGTTTGTGTGTTTTGTACGATTTGGAGACAGTAATCATTTCTTTTTGTTTGTTTGTTTTTGAGACAGGGTCTCCCTGTAGCCCCAGCTGGCCTGGAACACACTGTGTAGACCAGGCTGGCCTTGAACTCACAAAGATCTGCCTGCCTCTCCCTCCCAAGTGCTGGGATTACAGGCATGTGCCACCACTCCCAGCTCAATAAAATATTTTTAAAATAAGGGATGAGAGGGCTAGAGAGATGACTCAGCGATTAAGAGCACTGACTGCTCTTGCAGTCTGGGTTCAATTCCCAGCACCCATATGGTGGCTAACAACCATCCATAACTCTAGTTCCAGTGGAATCCAACGCCTTCTTCTGACCTCCTCAGGCACAGGCATGTGCCACCACTCCCAGCTCAATAAAATATTTTTAAAATAAGGGATGAGAGGGCTAGAGAGATGACTCAGCGATTAAGAGCACTGACTGCTCTTGCAGTCTGGGTTCAATTCCCAGCACCCATATGGTGGCTAACAACCATCCATAACTCTAGTTCCAGTGGAATCCAACGCCTTCTTCTGACCTCCTCAGGCATTGCACGACACATGCAGGCAATACATACTCATATACATAAAAGAAAAATAGTAATAAAAAAAAATAAGGGATGAGAAGAACTTGCAGATTAAAGCAAAGCTTAAAGGAAAATGACCTCTTATCTTACCTGAATGCTAGTTCAACCAAAGTAATTGGAAAACTTATTAAGAAGTGTGTGTGTGTGTGTGTGTGTATGTTTTTTTTAAGTGTAGTATATTTTGTTCATAATTATAGCAGCATAATTTACCAAAACACACAACAAGCAATTTGTTTTTTAAAATATTTTATTTATGGGTCTGGAGAGATGGCTCAGCGGTTAAGAACACTGGTTGTTCTTGCAGAAGACCAGGTTTCGAATCCCAGTACCCACATGGCAGCTAACAACTGTCCGTAACTCCAGTTCCAGGGACTCCCACAGCCTCTTCTGTCCTCCGCGGGCATTGCACGACATGAGTGCACTTACCTACATACAGGCAATACACACATACACATAAAATAAAAATAATAAATAAGCTGGGTGTGGTGCTGCATGCCTCTAGTCCCAGCACTTAGCAGGCAGAGGCAGGCAGATCTCTGTGAGTTCAAGGCCAGCCTGGTCTACACAGTGAGTTCCAGGACAGCTGGGGCTACAGGGAGACCCTGCTTCAAAAAGACAAAAATAATAATGATAAATAAAAATATTTTAAAAAAATACTTTTTTAATGTGTATTAGTGTTTTACCTACATGATATAAGTGTATCACATGCATGTAATGTCCAAGGAAGCCAGAAGAGTGCACCAGATCTCCTTGGAACTGGAGTTACAGTTGTGAGCTGCCATGTGGGTGCTGGGAACTGAACCTGGGCCCTCCACAAGAGCAGCAAATGCTCTTAACTCCTGAGCCATCTTGCCAGTCCCTTAGGAGTCCCCTTTGAAAGTGCTAAAGGCCAGCCAGCAAAGGCTGTAAAAGGCAGCCTGGACAGTACAGAGATAGACAGCTCCGTAAGGAGATAGAGGCCCTGGCTCTGTTCAGATGCCACAAGGAAATGCTGGGGCAGAAGGAATTGCTGACTGCAGTTGGGTTCCACAGGTCACCCAGCTCTACGTGCCTGCATCCAGACATGTGTGGAGGTTCCGGAGGATGGGGAGGATTGGCCCACTGCAGTCTACCCTGGAGGGTGAGTTCTCCCCAGCTGGGACTTGTTTTCAGCTGGAAGTGTGTACATAGTACAGCAGCCACTGGTTTCAGTGTTAATACCACAAAGAATGTTTTCATCTCCCAGTAAGAATTGTCTTGTCTTCTGGTGAACAGGCAGAAAGTGGTCGTCATCTCTCCTTTACTGGAGGCCCTTAGCAGCAGCCTTAGAGTGAGCAGCTGAGGCAGTGGGTTCTGTGGGCCACATGTTGCTTTGTGTTGCTCTGTAGCCTTCCATCGAGTACATGTGGAAGGACATTTGGATATTTTTTCAGTCTTTGGTGATTATGAATTCAGCTGCTATAAACATCAGTGTACACATCCTGGTGTAAGCATACCTTCCTGCTTTGTGTGCGTAGATACTGGGAGTAGGAGTCCTGAATCCCCGCAAGGAGATGTTCAACTCTGTAATTAACCCATCGATATCCTCAGGTTAAATCCATTAAATGGAATTTCAGCTACCAAAAAGAATTCATTTTGTAATTAAAGTGGAGCTTGTGTTTGAGGAATTCCAAGCCTAATGGGTTTTTGGCAGTGATTCTGAGGAGGAAAATACGTTCTTTACTATACAGAAAGTGGGACACCTCATTTTAAGAATTTTTCTTATTTTTCTTTTATGTGTATGAGTATTTTGCCTGTAATTTTGTATGTGTACCAAGTGTTTGCCTAGTGCATGTGGAGGCCCAAAGACGGCATTGTTCATGCTGGAACTTGAATTACAGACAGCTGTGAGTCCTATGTGGGTGCTGGGAACTGAATCTGGGCCCTCTGCAAATAATCTTTTAACTATTGAACCATCCATCTCTCCAGCTCCGAACTAGGCCCTTCTAAAACTTGACTACACAATAATTGCAATGGGAATTGCTGTCTACAAGTCCTGGTTTCCTTAGATACAGTTGCTCTTAGAGACATTGAAGGGGTGGTAAGGCTTCATCTGAGTCTGTGTCTGGCAGTTGTAGGCACTTACTAAGTCTTATGCCTTCATAAAAGTATGTTTTGTGTGATTTAGTTTCCCCTTGTTTATGTAATTGAAAGAGTTATTTAATAAACTGTTAAAAATTACTCAGGAACCAGCTGTAGTGGTGTACGCCTTTAATCTCAGCACTCAAAGGGCACAGATCTCTGTCAGTTTGAGGTCAGCCAGGGCTGCATAGTAAAACCCTGTTTCTGAAAAATAAAATCTTTAAATGTTCATGTTTTGCCTCTATTTTGAAATGAGTTTGGAAGGGTGACTGTGATTCATTGTGCCAGGTGTTTTCTCAGTGTTGGAAAGAACAGGGGACACGTCACTAGTGAAGAGTCAGTGCAGGACTGCTGGACACAGCCCTCCCTTAGGCACACCCGACAATGCATGCATGCCCAGCTTAGAGGAAAGAGACTGTACTGACTTCTGTTCTGACACCTGGATCTCACCACGCTGTGAGTGCTGGCTGTGTGTGGGGGCTGAGCACATAGATGTTGGCTTAAGCCCAAGATGGCAGTCCTGACCCACTCTGCACCTGTATCAACTTGCCTGGCTAGGATGACCTCGAAAACTGGGCCTGGAGGATGTGTTCATGGAGCTAGAGGTAGACAGATGAAGTAGGAGGTTATTAGGTTCTTAGAAGTGATTTTATAAATCCTGCTTTAGTAGCTGACAGTGAATGGAAAGGAAAGCACGAGTGGACTAAATCGTTGTCCTACGTGTTGCAGTGGGTTTGGAATCACCTCCGCTGTCCGTGTCTGAGGAGCGGCAGCTTGCCATTCTGACGGAGCTTCCTTTCGTGGTTCCATTTGAGGAGCGAGTGAAGGTATGCCACTTACACACCGTGATGTTAGTGTGCCACGTTAGTGTCGAAAAGTTAACACACCAACAAAGTCTCCAGTTCCATCATTTATGAACTCCAGCCAGACACTTCTTTGTGCGCACTAAAGCCATGTTTCCCCTGGGAGCTGGTTGGGCAACCTGTTTCACGAGAGATTTCTGGTAACACAACAGGTGGTTTATTCTCTGGTGAATTTTGCATTGTCACTGAAAACACCAATTTCTTTTCTTTTTTTTTTTAAATATATGTTATGTACATTCACATGAACGTTACTATGATAAACACTGCTTTAGTGAAAATGGTCAGCTACCTTAGCTCCTTGCCTGATGATTTTGACAAATGAATAGAACTTTGTGTTTATCTGCTCCCAACTCAAATAGCCTGTTTTGTTCATATTCTCCAAATATATTTAGAAAATCTCTAGAAATTGCCAGGTTATTTTCTCAGATAATGACCTCAAGAGGTCCTTGTGGTCTTCAGCCTCTCTCCAGGGCAAATGAAAACACACATAGTGGGCTGGGCATGGTGGCGCATACCTTTAATCCCAGTGCTCAGGAGATAGAAGCAGGTGGATCTCTGTGAATTCCAGGCCAGCTTGGTCTTTATAGTGAGTTCCAGACCAGCTGGGGCTCCAGGGCAGACCCTGTCTCAAAAAGACAAAACACACACAGTGGTGCCCAGCTCCTGAACTCCATGTGCTAGGTTTTCAGCATCCCAGACATTTGAATTCCATCGTTGTAGAAGTATTCCCTCTAGATTAGTATATGGCTGTCAGAGCTGCAGGTCCTTCTTCCCTCCTAAGTGCTTTTGACATTTGTATGTTGCATGTGAGTGAAGGTCAGAGGACAAGTATTAGGAGTCGGTTCCCAATCCTTACCACGTGGGTCCCAGAAATCAAACAGGTCATGAGTCTGCAGCAAGTTCCTTTACTCCTGTCAGCCCTTTTCTAAATTGTTTTTTAAAATATTTTATTTATTATTTTTATTTTATGTGTATGCGTGTATGGACAATTGTTAGCTGCCATGTGGGTGCTGGGATTCAAACCTGGGTCTTCTGCAAGAAGAGTCAGTGTTCTTAACCGCTGAGCCATCTCTCCAGCCCCCTTTGTCTAAATTTTTACGAATGATTTATCAGTGAGAATGTGTCGTGGCATGGGTCTTCGAGATTTTATTGTGAAATCAGGAAAACAACTTTAGAAATACTTAATACTCATTTCTTGAAAAAGTCAATATGCTACTATGGCTATAAAAAAAAACTAATTCCAGAATTTATGGAGCTAGAAAGTTTAAATTATTTAGCAGTTTTGTTCTTCAGATTGTTGTGCTTATAATACCAAGTCTGTTGTCTCTAGTAACCTTACAGCTTTCCCTCTCGTTAGATCTTTCAGAGGCTGATTTATGCAGACAAGCAAGACGTTCAAGGAGATGGTCCATTTCTGGATGGAATTAATGTCACAATAAGAAGAAATTATATTTATGAAGATGCTTATGACAAACTTTCTCCAGAAAACGGTGTGTGTGTGTGTATATAGATTGATAGATAGATAGATAGATAATGTTCTCTCTGTGCCTATATATGGGGAGGAGGAAACTTGAGAGTATTACTGGGGCTGGAGAGATGGCTCAGCTGTTAAGAGCACTGACTGCTCTTGCAGAGGACCCAGGTTCAATTCCCAGCACCCACATGGCGGCTACGAACTATCCTTAACTCCAATTCCAGGGGAATCCGAAGCCCTCTTCTGACCTCCAGCATTGCATGACACGGGTGCACTCACATACGTGCAGGCTATACACTCATACACATAAAATAAAAATTAAATAAAAACTTTAAAAAAACAGAGCAGTACTGCCCAGTTATAGCAAACCCTGCACTTCCTAAGTGACCTTTTAAGCTTTTAGGATACTTTAAAATTTTTATTTATTTTCATTTCATGAATGTGATTGTTTTACCTGCATGCATGTAAGTACACCACATGTGTGATTGGTGCCTGCAGAGACCAGAGGAGGGTATCAGATCCCCTGGAACTAGAGTTATGGATGGGTGTGAGCTGCCATGTGGGTGCTGGGAACTGAACCCTGGTCTTCTGGAATAGCTCTAAGTGTTCTTAACTGCTGAGCCATCTCTCCAGCCCTGGAATAAGGATTTTAAAACATTGGATTAACATTTAATTTACTTATGAGAAAAGGTTTGAACTGCTGCATTAACTGATCATTTGCATAGTCAGTTAATGTATTATTCCATCTGTCATCTGTCATTACAGTCAGTCCTTACTGATGCTCGTTATCTCATTTCATCTCAGCATTCTTCTGGGCAGTACAGGTTAGCCCCTCATAAGTAGTTGATCAAGTAGAGCTTGAAGTGGCTGGTAACACATCTAGAAAGCTAGATTCTATGCTGAAAATATTGTCATGCTATTCTGTATTGTAATTCTCAGAAGTTGGCTTCAGGAAACCCCAAAATTTTTGGCCTCAAGGTTAAAGGAGGGGCTCAGAGATGGACTGTGGTTGACTTTTTCCATTCTGAATGTTTTCATACTTAAAGCTATTATGAAATCTTTAACTATTTACCTGCAACTCGGTATGTAGACCAGGCTGGCCTCAATTTCATAGAGATCTGCCTTCCTCTGCCTCCCAAGTGCTGGGATTCAAGGTGTATATCACCATGCCTAGCTTTGTGAGATCTTGTATGTGGGTGAGTAGCCTGTTTCTTTCTTGAGATTGGGATTCAGAGAATGAATGGGTGAAATACCTAAATATTTTTTGCATGACATCTCTAGCTGAGGTTTTTTTCTAGGTGCTACTTCATCCTTCAAACCTAAGTGAGTTGGGTTTTCTTTTATTACTTTTTTTTGGGGGGAGGGGAGTACCCATGCACAGTGCTCAGGTGAAGGTCAGAAAACAAGTTGTAGGGGTTGGTTCTCCCAAGACTCAAGCTTGGATGTTCAAACTTGGTGAGAAACACCTTTACCTGCTGAGCCATCCTGCCAGCCCAGCCGCACCAGTTTTTGAAATAGCCTTTATTCTGATGGCATTTTATCTGAAACCTTAGTTGAACATATTTCATAACCAAATTAGTCAAAATAGATGCACACACCATGTTTGTGGATCTATCATTGAAAAACCTGTTCTTCAAAATAGAATAATGAAGACTCAGAGGTGCCTGCGTGGATAAGGACTAAGGCTTCATAGGCAGCCAAGGTATTTTAAGTGGTATCGTACCCATTATAGTATGGACCCTGGGGCTTTAGAGATATTTATTCTCAGCTTTATGACCACAACATGGCCATAGTTCTTAACCCAGATGGTTGTTGGGGCCTTGATGTAATTACGAAAACTTCCTGGCCTGTCTTCTGCTTGGGTTAAATGGTTAGTGGTAGTTGCTGTTGTTCCTAGGCAAGATGAAGAGCAGGCTGGAGCCCAGGTGGGGGTGGGTTTGTTTGCCAGGCTCCCATGAGAGATGTGGGTGTGTCCCTGCTGTGGGTGCCTGATGAGTGGTGGCCAGGGTGGCATTCCTTGATGGTAGCCAGTTCTTGGTCATCTGATGTCCCAGATCCCATCCTTCCTCTACCTGTGCTTTAGTCTCTCCTGCCACTCTTGCGAGGGATACGTAACTCTTTTCTCAACATTCTTCTTTCCTCCAAATTCAGTTCTTTTTGTTTGGATTTGGGCTTTGGGCTTTGGTTAGTTGTTTGTTTGTAGGTCTTTTTTCCTATTTGATTTTTTTTCAGGCTATATTCCTTGCATCAATAGATTAGCACAGTAATATTTTTCCAGGTACTAATTTAGAATTGATGTTAATAAATGGTAGGTTCAGAGGTCTCTAAGTGAATTTTTTTATTTTGGTTTTGTGTTTGGAGACAGGCTCTCCCTATAGCTCCAACTGGCCTTGAACTCATTATGTTGATCAGACTGACCTTGATCTCGTAGAGACCTGCCTTCCTCTGTCTCCTGAGTGCTGGGATTAAAGCGTGTGCCACCATACCCAGTTTAAATGAAATTTTAATACTTATTTTGAGCCAAGTATAATAATAACTTGCTGCACTAAGTTAGAGTCACACAAGACATCTCAAAGCAGTTTGTACCTCTACAAACAGCTTTAAGAAAGTACACATTTCTATAGTGAATAAGTCCCTAAAACACATTAGTTTAAAAACTATCCAAACTGGGTGTGGTGGCACACACCTGTAGTCCCAGCGCTTGAGAGGCAGAAACAGGCAGATCTCTGAGTTTGAGGTTAGTTTGTGTAGAGCCCAGGTCTACATAGGAGCTCACCAAGCTAGTCAGTGCCACACAGTGAGAACCTGTTCCAAAAAAAAAAAAAAAGACAAAGTGAAAGTCTCACAAATGCTTCCCTTGCTGTCAGTTTTTAAATTCTGCTACTCTTAAAACTGAAAGCGTTTTTTATATTTTTATTCTTACTTTATGTGTATGAGTGTTTTGCCTGCATGTATGTAAGTACAGTGTGTATGCAGTGCCCATGGGGATCAGAAGACAGAATCAGATCCCCTGGCAGTGGAGTTACAGGTGGTCGTTAGCTGCCATGTGGGTGCTGGGAACCAAACCCAGGTCCTTTGCAGAAGCAGCCAGTGCTCTTGACCTGGAAGCATTTTATTTTTAAAAGTTTTGTTCTGGGCTTGGCATGGTGGCGCACACCTTTAATCTCAGCACTGGGGAGGCAGAGGCAGGCGGATCTCTGTGAGTTCAAGGCCAGCCTGGTCTCCATAGCAAATCCAGGCCAGCTGCAGCCACAGGGAGACCCTATCTCAAAAAGACCAAAAAAAAAAAAAAAAAAATAGTTTTGTTCTGGGAAAATGAGGTGCCTTGAAAATGAACAAATAGTATATTTTAAATTATAAAAAGCCTTTCAGTGAAGAAGCAATGGCATGAAACTTTTAGTTTCTCTAGAAAGAAATTCTTATTGTCTTTAGAATATTAAATTGTCTTTCATGGCAGAAAAATTCTTACAAAAATCTGTAATTTCCTAAGTCACAAACCAGTTCACTCTTAAATGACCTCTCAGACTACTATTGTCTAAAACCTTCAGAATTCTTGAAGTGCAGGACTGGAGAGATAGAGCAGCCAGCGCTCTTAACCGCTGAGCTTAGCAGAGGTCCTGGATTCAATTCCCAGCAGCCACATGGCAGCTAACAACCATCTGTAACTCCAGTTCCAGGCCATCTAACAGCCTCTTCTGTCTTCTGCAAACATTGCAACACATGGGTGCATCACACAAAATAATAAAATAAAACTTTTAAAAAGAATTCATGAAGTGCATATCTCAGTTGTCATGGAGTTTAGAAAACACTGGTATTTCACACTTTGAACAGAGCAGGATTTCTGGCCTGATCCTGCCTGTCACACAAATACTACTTATCCTGCATGGTCAAAGGCCAGAAAGAACTATCTGGGTTGCAGTACTTAATTTCCATGCAGTCATCAAACCAGTGAAGGAGGCAGTTACAGGCTCCAGAGCAGAAGGCACAGAGATGAAAGCTGAGCTTCACGTTTGTCCGTCTTCCGTTTACATGCCTAGATTCAGGACATTGCTGTAGAAAATAAATGTGTGTATGTGTGTGTTTATTTGCATGTGTATATAAACGTTTCTACCAAAAGATGACACTTTAAACCGCATGAAAGGTGTCAGCAGTCTGCTTCCTCAGACGCTTTACTAGCTGGCTTTGACTCTCCATTCATGGTAAACCTCTCACTGTAGCACTGTTTCTTGCCTCCTTTCCCATCGAGAAGACAGTATCACCAGGCATGATAGTGCACGCCATTAATCCCAGCACTGGGGAGGCAGAGCTGGCCTGGTCTATATAGAGTTCCAGGTCAGCTAAGGCTACAGGGAGTCCTGTCTCCAAAAAAAAAAAAAAAACAGTCCCTAATATTCCCACTGCCTTTACCTAAGACTTCCTATGACCTGTTTACTTCATTGCTCTTTTAACAGAACCAGATTTGAAAAAGCGGATCCGTGTGCACTTGCTCAATGCCCATGGCCTGGATGAAGCTGGCATCGATGGTGGTGGTATTTTCAGAGAGTTTTTAAATGAACTACTGAAATCAGGATTTAATCCCAATCAGGGGTTCTTTAAGACTACTAATGAAGGGCTTCTGTACCCCAACCCGGCTGCTCAGATGCTTGTGGGAGATTCTTTTGCAAGACATTACTACTTCCTAGGCAGAATGCTTGGAAAGGTAATCTTTATAAAGACAGCTAAGTACAAAAGATGCTGTCATTTCAGTGTTTGGTTATCTTTATTCAAAATTGTTAATCATTTTGGTGATCCCTAACTAGCATGCATTTACATAGAGACTACATTTCAGCTTCTGTGTTACATGGTACTGATTATATACATAAAAACAGTTGGTCTGGTATAGAAAACATAGGAAGTACTATTAAACTGCTGATAAGTTTTATAGTAGCTACTGTCATTATGGATTTGGGACATGTGTGTCTGTGTGTGTCTGTGCATGTCTGTGCGTGTCTGTGCGTGTGCTCATTCATGCCCTGGCCGGAGGTCAGCACTGGGTGTTTCCTCAGTTGCTGTTCACCTTCTTTATTCTTTTGAGACAGGATCTCTTTCTGAGCCTTGAGCTGACTGATTCTGTTCACTGGCTGCCCAGCCCTGCATTATAGGCTGGTCTGCCGTGCCTGGCCTTTTTGTTTTGCTTTACTTTCTCAGTGGAAGTTCTGGGAACTGAACTCCTGTCTTCCTGCTGATGGGGTAGCACATTACCCATTGAGCCACCTCCCCAACCCCAAAAAGGCCATGGTTGTTCAATGTGGTGTGGATATGTTGCATGATTAAAGACAATTCTGTAACTGAATTCAGACTTTGGATTTATTGATAAAGCCCTTCTGGTGAACTGTTTTTAGTTCAGGTCAGAAACAAAACAAGGGCACACTTCTCCTTAGGGGCCAGTATTGGAATTGCTCCCAGATAAATAACCTGTAGTCCCCCAAAAATGTTATTTTTACTGGTTGCTAACATTTTTTAATGTAGAGCTTTCGTATACAAGCTTATATTTCTAGGTTGTGTTTGTTTGCTTGTGTTTTAAGTAAAAATGTTGGTTATTCTAACTGTGGAGGAATATGGGTAGGAGACTAGTCTAGTAAGTCAGGAGTTTAAATGCATTTTTTTTGTTGTGGTTTGGTTTTGGTTTTTGAAATGCATTCTTAATTGGTATCCTAGATGAGTGTTCTAATCTGTTCCCAAGGGACAGCTGCACTTATATACTGGAAGGCCCAGTGCACCTGGGATGTGTCCAAGGGCTATGCCTCTGCTATCTGGCTTTAACTAACCAGTACTTACTGAGATGACACTGGAAAGAATTCACAGACTCAGAAACCCATTATGAGGCCTTTAGCTTGAGGTTCAAGGATAGCGTGACCCAGCCAGTTGCTGCAAGGCAGCCAAGAACTCTTACAGATAAGAGGGAGGCAGTGTGCCTGCCTTCATCCCCTGACCGCTTTGACAACTGTTTTTGTTTATTTTCAATTTGAATTACAGTTCTTTTTTTTGAGGCAGGGTCTTACTAGCCTTGCCAGGCCCAGAACTTGCTATGTAGACCGACTGGCCTAGAGCTCACAGAGCCACTGCCTCCTAACTGCTACAATTAAAGGCGCATGCCACTCCTCCAGACCGTTATAGGTCTTAAAATAAAGAAAGAAACAGACTGGAGAGATGGTTCAATGGTTAAGAGCATTGACTCCTCTTTCAGAGGACCTGGATTTGGTTCCCAGCACCCACATGGCAACTAACCATTCATGACTCCAGTTCCAGGGAATCTGACACCCTCTTCTGGCTTCTGCACGCATATTATAGAAGAAAGATGTATCCTATCTGGTACTACACTGTATCATTGTAGAGTGCATACAACATGTCTACTAGTAATGTTAGTACTAAGGCTAGTTGGGTGGCACACACCAGTAGGCTATGCTGAAGAGGTGGCAGCAGGTTTGAGATCAGCTGGGCTGCACCGATGGACTGGAGAAATGGCTCAATGTTTAAGAGTGTTTGCTGCTCTTCAGAGGACTGGAGTTAAGTTCCCAGCATCCATACTGGGTGACTCACAACCACCTGTATTTCCAGCTCCAGGGGATCCCACACCTCTGGCTCCACAAGCACTGTGCTCATATGCACAAACACCAGTACACAGACACAGAATTATAAATAATTTTTTTAAACTTTTTAAAATCAGTAAATGTTTTGTTACCCATGGATCTTAAATAAGATTTTTGTGCTTTGGAGAAATTTGGAGTATTTTGAAATTCGGGGTATTTTGAGTATATTTTTCTGAACTGAGCCAGTTCACTCCTCTTAGGCAATGTGGTGATCATCTGCTCCAGGGAGGTCACCACTGATGCCAAACTTGGTGCAGACATCCAGTTGGCTGCCTGGTCTCCAGAGTAGCTGGTACTACAGGTGTGTGCCAGCCTCTGTTTAACGGAGTAGAAGGCAGCTGTTAATACTTAGTGTTCTCTTTCCAACATGGTTTAGAGACAGGCTAGATTGACTGAGTGCTCTCTGGGTATTTGCTTCATGGAATAAACGGTGCAAACCAGTAGCATTTACAGTATCAGACAAAGGAAACAGGTGGACAGCAAGTAAAATAAGCACAGGACATCAGGAAACCTTCTGATGTTTTTTTTTTTTTTAATATTTTATTATTTTTATTTTATGTGTATGTGTGTATTGCCTGCATGTAGGTAAGTGCACCCATGTTGTGCAATGCCCATGGAGGACAGAAGAGGCTGTCGGATCCCCTGGAACTAGAGTTACGGACAGTTGTCAGCTGCCATGTGGGTGCTGGGATTCAAATCCAGGTCTTTTGTAAGAACAGCCAATGTTTGTTTTTGGGTTTGTTTGTTTGTTTGTTTTTGTCGTTTTGAGACAGGGTCTCCCTGTAGCCTCAGCTGTCCTGGAACTCAGTATATAGACCAGGCTGGCCTTGAACTCACAGAGATCCACCTGCCTCTGCCTCCCAAGTGCTGGGACTACAGGCGTGCGCCACCATGCCTGGCTAGAACAGTCAGTGTTCTAAACTGTTGAGCCATCTCTCCAGCCCCATGATCCTTTTTTTTTTTAAGTATTTTATTTATTATTTTTATTTTATGTGTATGAATGTATTGCCTACATGTATGTAAGTGCACCTGTGTTTTGCAATGCCCATGGAGGTCAGAAGAGGGCATCGGATCCCCTGGAACTAGAGTTACAGATGGTTGGTAACCACCGTGTGGGTGCTGAGACTCTAACTCTGGTCCTGTCTTAACTGCTGAGCCATCTCTCCTGCCCCAAAACCTGATTCACAAGGAGTTTTGTTGGCCTTGGACACAGTAGTCAGAATAGGTTTCAGAATGGAGCCAGGTGGGGCTTTACCCTAGGGCAGGTGCAGACACAAAGGCCCTGCTCTCTGCTCTTGGTTTTCTTTTTTAACTTAAAACCCTTTGAGGGACGGGCGTGGTGGTATGTGGCTTAAATCTCAGCCATGGAAGCAAACACAGTGGATCTCTGTAAGCTCAAGGCCAGCCTGGTCTACATAGTAAGACTTTGTCTCAACAAACAAAACCCTTAAGGGTTAGTGATGTTCATGTTCAGTTCCTGGCACCACAAAAAAAATAAGCAAAATGTTTAAGAAGTTGAAATCACTAAGGCTCAGGATGTAAAGATGGGTCATAGGGGGTCACTGGGGTCACAGGCAGGTATTCTCTCGTGGCTCTGGAAGCCAGAAGTACAGAGTTGCGTTCAGTAGGCCCGGTCTCTGCCCTTCTTAACTGGGTGCTGCCAGAGTCTTAGGTGTCCCTGGCTCATGGGTGCATCCCCATGGGTCTCTTCCTCGTTCCTCATGGCCTCCACCGAATGTCTGTGTGCAGCTTCCCTTCTTGTTATAAAGCACACCCTAGTCCAGGATGACTTTGCTTTATTCTATCTTCTGGTGAGAGACACACTTCACCCACTGTAGTGAGTATAGTGGCCAATTCAGCCCAAGTGCCCTAGGTAAATAAATTAATGTTGCTAATGTCATTGTTTTCTGTAAAATTCAATTGGGACTGCCATCTCCTTCAACATTGTAGCAATTAAAGCCCCCAAAGGTCATAATCTGTCATCTGTGTACAGTGCATGCTGGGAAACTCTGTTATTCTTTGCCTCAGAGGGTGGTACCCAGAGCAGATGATTTGAGAAGCACCTTTAGCAAAAGTCAGTGCCACTGAGCACATGCCTACGGTCCTGGCACTGAGGAGACTGAGGCAGGTGACTTACGAGTTCCAGGCCTGTCTGTCAAGCAAAAGGGGCAAGAAAGGAAGCCATGGTCCAAGCATGGCGAGGGGTGAGCAGTTTCAGTGCAGGAGGCCTGCATTCCAGTGTTGCAGAGCAGACACTGCAGTCCTGCTGTGTGACATCTTGTGCAGCAGTTTCATTGACATCTCATGTGCCACAGAACCCAGCCCTGTAAGCTGTGTATTGAATGGCTTTTAATAGATTCACCAAGCTGTATGATATGCCTGTCTAATTCTAGCACAGTTTGATCTTGCAAATGATATCTGTGTTTATTAGCAATTATTCTCCATTCTGCCCTGAGCCCACCAACCCTAGCTGGCCACTGATGTGCATCCTGTTTGAGTTTCCTCATTCTGGAAATTTCATGTACATATAGTTGTGCAATATGTGGCCTTTTGTGACTGGTTGTGGTTGTTTATAAACAGGTTTTTGTGTTCTCTTTGATGTACTTCTATTTTTTCGTTGTTGTTTGCTTTGTTTTTGAGGTAGGATCTCACTCATTTGTCTAGGCTGGCCACTATGTTTCCCAGGCTGGCCTTGGACTTGTGATTCTCCTGGTAATTAGCTTCTTTCATCCAGAATAATGCGTAAGATAGTATGTATCCAAAGTATCTGAGCTTTGTTCTTTTAAAAATACTTTATTATTTTATGTATATGTGTGTATTGCCTACCTGTATGTAAGTGTAGCCATGTAGTGAATGCCTAAGGAGGTCAGAAGAGGGTGTCAGAGCCCCTGGAACTAGAGTTACAGATGGTTGTTAGCCGCCATGTGGGTGCTGGGATTCAAACCTGGGTCCTCTGCGAGAGGAGCCAGGGCTCTGACCACTGAGCCACCTCTTCAGTCCCAGATTTGTTCTTTTTTGGTTTTTTTGGTCTTTTTGAGACAGGCTCTCCCTGTAGCCCCAGCTGTCCTGGAACTCACTATGTAGACCAGGCTGGCCTTGAACTCACAGAGATCCGCCTGACTCTGCCTCCCAAGTGCTGGGATTAAAGGCATGCACCACCACGCCCAGCTAACTTTGTTCTTTTTTAAGGCTGTATAATATTCAAGATTTTGTTTATTCGTCCATTGATAGACACTGAATTATTTCTGCTTTTGGCTCCTGTGAATATATGAACATTCATGAATGTATGAACATTATATGAATACATAAACAGGCTTTTGTTAGGACTTAAGGTTTTGCTTCTCTTTGCTATACTTCTAATTTATTGTTTGTTTATTTTTTGATAGAGGGTCTCTTTGTAGCACCAGCTGGTCTGAAACTCTCTATGTGGACCTGCCTGGCCTGCTTTCACAGAGATCTGCCTGCTTCTGCCTTTTGGGTGCTGGGATTAAAGGCACACACCCTGGCCAGGACGTAGTGTTGTCTGTTTTTGTTATAGTCCCTGTTGTGTGTGAATAGATGGGTATCTCACTTGATTTCCCTAATGACTGATAATGCTGAGTGACTGTTCTGTGGACACTCTGTAGTCATGTACATCGCTGTGCTTTAATTGGGCTGTGTTTTGTTGAACCCTTTGTCTAGTTGAGTCCAGACCCTCAGGTAGTGAACCACAGGCGTGTCTGTTCACCAGCCGCACTTGGCTCGGGTGAGGTCGGGCACCTCTGCTTCCTTTTGCTGCCCTCAGGTAACGAAGTTGAGCGCCTGTGTTCTAACAATGCTAGCTGTATCTCTGCTGTGGTCTGTGGTCCATTTTGAGTTCACTTTCTTCTATTTAGATGGAGCCCTGATGTTCTTGACACCTTTGCTAAAAAGAAAGGGACAGTGATGTAACCTAGGAATTCTGACTCACTAATGACTTCGTCCATCCTTGAACCGCTGTAATATACTGTGTTGATTACTGTAGTTTTTTTTGGGGGGGGTTATTTATTATTTTTATTTTAAGTGTATGCGTGTATTGCCTGCACATAGGTAAGTGCACCCGTGTTGTGCAATGCCCACGAAGGTCAGAGAGGCTGTCGGATCCCCTGGAACTGGAGTTACGGACAGTTGTTAGCTGCCATATGGGTGCTGGGATTTGAACCTGGGTCTTCTGCAACAACAACCAGTGTTCTTAACTGCTGAGCCATCTCTCCAGCCCCCGATTACTATAATTTTATAATAGTGTGTGTGCAAAGCCGAGGAAAAGCCAAGTCATTCCAGCACCAGAGGCCAAGGCAGGAGCATCACAAGTTCAAGGCCAGCCTGAATCCAAAAAGCCAAGAAAAGAAAGGTGAGGGAAGGGTATCAGTCCAGGTGAAGACAATAATCCCCCTTAGTCTGTCTTCATCAGGGTTATTGTTGCAGATATAGCTAATACTTGCTCAGATTCCAAATGCTGCTCCCTTGATAACACAGATTCTCCAGGGTTAGACTGTGGCTCTAACTTAACCTCATTATGACAGACTCATCAATGGTGTGTATTTTTAAGACTCACCTTATTGCAGTGACAAATTCTACACATTGATCTGATGTGTAGATTTTAAACATCATTTTCCTCCTTATTTTTTGGTTGTTTTTGAGACAGCATCTCCCTGTAGCCCCAGCTGGCCTGGAACTCACTATGTAAACCAGGCTGGCTTTGAACTCACAGAGATCCGCCTGCCTCTGCCTCCTGAGTACTGGGATTAAAGGTATGCACCTCCATGCCCAGCTATCATTTTCCTACTTTAAGGTACCTGTATTAGAGGCCAGAGGCAGGCAGAGCTCTGTGAGTTTGAGGCCAGCCTGGTCTACATAGCAGGTTCTAGGCTAGGTGGGAGCTACAAGGAGACCCTGTCTCAAAAAAAAAAAAGAGAGATCTGTATTAGTACTTTTTATGGTACTATAATATAATGCCGAAGGCAGGCTTCTTTATTAAGAAGGGATGTTCTTCATCCTCATTACATGGTGCTTGGTTCTGGTGAAGACTTCATGGCAAATGGCAGTACAGCGAGACAGGAGCGTATGGGAGGGCAAGACAGGAAGCTAGAGGAAGCCACAGCAGCTGGGGTCCCAGGAGAACTGTGTTAATCCCTCCCTGAGGGAAGAACAGCCCGCTGGGGCCTCCTATAGGCTCTGCCCGCAGCAAACTTACGTACTGGAACCCAGGCCTAGCTTAGGAGCCTAAGGCAAGCCACGGGCCAACCACAGCCACTGTCCAGGCTGGATCTGTGCTGAGCTTCACAGTGTCAGTTCCTCCGACTGGCATCGCCCTCCTTGCTGGCAGTGACAGGCCTCTGACTGAAGCATAACTTCAGCATCCTTTAAAAGACAACATTCTCGGAGCTGGAGAGATGGCTCAGTGGTTAAGAATACTGGTTGTTCTTGCAGTAGACCCAGGTTTGAATCCCAGCACTCATATGGCAGCTAACAACTGTCTGTAACTCTAGTCCTAGGGGACCCAACAGCCTCTTCTGACCTCCGAAAGCATTGTACAACACAGGTGTGCTTACCTACATGCAGGCAATACATGCATACCCATAAAATAAAAATAATCGGGCTACAGGAAGACCCCGTCTCAAAAAGAGGGGGAGAAAATTTGTTTTTAGGGGCTGGAGAGGAGAGATGGCTCAGCGGTTAAGAGCACTGACTGCTCTTGCAGAGGACCCAGGTTCAATTCGCAGCACCCACATGGCATCTACGAACTGTCCTTAACTCCAGTCCCAGGGGAATCCACAGCCCTCTTCCGACCTCTGCAGCATTGCACGACACAGGTGCACTCACATACACGCAGGCAATGCACTCATACACATAAAATAAAAATAATAAAATTTTTTTAAAAAAGACAACATTCTCATATCTCATTTCATGAACAGTTTTAAAACAGTGTATTGTAGTTCTTTCAGCTAAGATGAGCCCAAGAAACTTCTAGATTAATAACAAAAATTTAAAATAAACTGGGGCAAAAGTAAGTTTATTTTGCCATAGTAATCTGAAATGCCCTTTAAGTCCTATGGTTTTCAGTTTGTCTCAAATGAAAGATGATTCTTGATGGAAATGCCAAAAACAGATTGGAGAAGAGACAGGATACTGAGGTCCCCTGCTCAAAAGGTTGAATTATGTTCCCTGTTACTTTGTACAAAGTCAATCTGACGTAAAGGAGAGATTTTCAGGCTTAACTGAGGCCTGAACCTGAAACTGCTAGAAGAAATCAAAGGTGAAGAAGCAATTGTGACACAGGTGCAGGTGGTGATGTTTGGGATGTGATCCAAGAGAAACCCTAATAATCCAATCTGAAAATGGCAAGTCTTCTCAGAGGACTGTTCTCAATAGAAGAATGCAAATGACCAACAAATATGGGGACAAAAGTTCATACACCTGCAATCCCAGCACTCAGGAGGCTGAGGCAGCCTGGGATACATAGAAAGTCTTAAGAGCAATGGGATTGGGGGAGTAGTGCTGAGATGGCTCATGTGGTGAAGACACTGGCCACCAAGCCTGAGGACTTGAGTTTATTCCCTGGGTCCCACGGGTGGGAGAAGAGAACCAGCTCCTGAAGGTTGTCCTCTGGCTGTCCATCATGTGCATATGTATGAAAAATCTCAGATCTTTAGCTGTCAGGCAAATGCAAATAAGACCAAACTGAGATGCCGCCTTATCACAGCCAGAATAGCTGTTACTAGAAGACAGAGCCAAGCATGGTGGCTCATGCCTGTAATCTCAGTATTTGGGAGACAGAGGCAGAATAATCACTTTAAGTCCTAGGCCAGCCTGGAGCGTGGGTGAAAGGCTGATGAGAGTGGTGAAAAAGAGCTTTGATGCAGTCAGCGAGGACATATTAGTGCAGCCATTGTGGACAGTCCAACCAGCCAGGTGTGATGGCTCACCCTTGTCATCCCCTCGATGCACAGCCAAAGAAAAGGAAGTCAGCTGTCTAGTCCCTCTTGCTCATGTCTGTGGCAGCACTTGATGAGAGCCAAGGTGTGGCATTAACCTGGATGCTCAGGATGCTCATGACCTAGGAGTATGTAAAGGAATCAAGGTATGTCTGCACAATAGAAGATTACTTTGTTGTAAAGACAGATCCTGGCATTTCCACCAAATGCACTCAAGGGTACTGCGTTGAGTGAAGTCGTTCAGATGCATGACGACAGGCACCACATGTGCATGCCCAGATGTGGAAGCTAAAATGCAGCTCAACTGAAGGTAGAATGATGGTGAGTGTAGATGAGTGGGGGCTGGGTCCCATCATTGCACGCCGCGTGCACGTGGAGACGCCATGCTCTGAGCCCCGTTAACCTGTACGGTTGGTGCATGGTAGCTGGAGCCAAGCAAGATGGCACGTCCTGTAATCCCATCACCCAGCTGAGGCAAGAGGACTGTGAGTTCAAGGCCAGCCTGAAGTACTTAACAAGACCTTGCCTCGGAAAGCAAGGGCTTGTCACACAGCTCAGTGACAGAGTGCTTGTGTGTTTGATTCCCTAAGACTGCAAAATAAAAATAGAAGTCAGTTAGCTAAATTATTTTAAAAATTGTGGTTACTTGAGAACAGTAGTTGATTTAGTTCCACATAGTTTTCTGCATGGGAATTCCTAAGAGGTTTCTAGAACATCTGCTTGTCAGCTGATTGTAAGTGGTTAACTTTGCACCAGCAAGTCCACATTGAGGTAACTGCGACTGCACAGCTCTTATAGTGCAGCACCTGGACATTAGACTACAAGAGCAGAAAACTATCTGTTGATTGATTATGGTATTTATTGGATCTTAATATATTTAAATTTTCTTTAATGCATATGTTAGTGATTGTTTACTGTGATAAACTATGAAAAGGTCTTCAGAGCAGCCTTGCACAGGAAGAATTACCTCCCGTCACTGGTCACTTCTCAGCTAAACGTTCCATTAGCAGATGGTTCCTGCCTGGGCCGTAGGTCGCAGCTGCACTTTGTCGCCTGTAAATCAGGCTCCAGACAGGGATAAGTAAACAGCCTGGGATGTGGTCACATCACATTGGACTTCTTTACAGACAGAAGCACCTTAGTCCATTTAAGCCAATTAAGTTCAGAATATTTATTGGAACAAATCCTTTATCGTATTTGAATTCTACTCGAAAATGACACTTTTTTCCCTTGCTTTAGAGTATTGATTTAATTGGAACAGAATGCCTATAAATCAGATTATTTGGTAATACCTTGGTCATATATTTGAAAATTTTAATTAGTAGATGGTGTAACTTCAGCATGGTTTATAATTGTATATTTCAGTAGAATTAAGTGTGTGGTTAATGTATCATAAAGTGTGATGTCGGCAGTTAGCAGCTGATCTTGACCTTTCTGGAGGCTGAGAGGATTTGTTTTTGTATGTCATTAGTGTCCCTTAGGAAATGCTCACTGGGTTCTGAGGTGAAGCCTGTGAAGCTTGGGGTTGGCACTAGGACCCCTTGCCTTGTCTGCGTGGCATAGCTCTTCTTCACGGTCGTGCTGTGCCCTGATCTGCTCACATGGTGTCCCTCCCTTCACCCACTGCCATCAGACCAAGGCTTCGGTCTGTACCTGGTAGTCTGCCTTTGCTTGGCTTGTGATCTTGCACTTAGCACAGGTCTTCCTGGTGGCATGGGGACTTCTCTACGTGGTTGTCAGCTTGGCTACTTCCTTAGGAATTATCTCTTGCTGATGTCCCCTATTCTTGGAAGCAGAAAAATCAAATGATCATAATTTACAAATGATTGCTTTCTTCAAATTTTTTTCTCCTTTGAGTATTACAAGTTTTTTATTCATGTATTATCTTTTTTTATAAAAATATTTTTATTTTATTTGAGTGTGTTGCCTGCATGTATGTGAGTGCACCCGTGTTGTGCAATGCTGCGGAGGTCAGAAGAGGGCTTCGGATTCCCCTGGAACTGGAGTTAAGGACGGTTTGTAGCCTCTATGTGGGTGCTAGGAATCGAACCTGGGTCCTCTGCAAGAGCAGTCAGCCGTCTGAGCCATCTCTCCAGCTCTTCGTGTATTATCTTTATTTTGGTTTTGGAAATCAAACCCAGGGCCTCACACATGCTGAGTTAGTGCCATAAAATCAGTTCACAATGCTAGCCACATTTAAGTTTATAGCAAACTAATAATGGCTTATATTCTTTTCTACTAAAAACAATATTTGTGGCTATAGATGCCCTGATAAACCGAATTCTTGGTTTTCTATGTCAATTTGTTTCATTTCTTCAGAATTAACTATGATATAGGGATCATTTAGACTGTTCAGTAAAGACGGCAGGTACGTTCTGAATCCAGCTGTGCATTCTCGCTGTTCTTCGCACCCTGGGACGGTGCTACCCAACTGCTTCTGCCCCATGGGTGACACACAGTGTGCTTACCTTTGCTTTATTTTTAAGCATTTTTGGGAAATAGCAAAGAAGGAATCTGTCATCTTGAGGCCTTTACCTGTTGTCGAGCTCCATCATGTTGCCTCCATAGATATTAGAAGCGCACGCTCACTGGTCCCACTTGAAGTCTGCTGTTTTCCACTGCCTGGCCTGTGTTGTGAGGGAAATGGGATCTAAAACAGAGGGGAGCCAGTTTAGTCCTTTTACACATTTAACTTTTTTTAAACATTTTTATTTTATGTGTATGAGTGTTACTCCTGCATGTATTTAAGTGCACCCATGTCATACAGTGCCCTGAAAGCCGGAAGAGGACATCAGATCCCCTGGACCTGGAGTTACTACAGACAGTTGTTCACCTCCATGTGGGTGCTAGGATTCAAACTTGGATCGAATGTGACTTGATGCACGTGTTGTGGTCTTGAACAGGGTCAGCTTGGGGAGCCAGCTATAGGTAGTCGAGCCCAAGCTCTGGGGTGAGTCAAATCCTTGATCACATGGCCTGAATGTCATAAATAGGTACAGAAAGCTCCCACGTTGGGAGGCCAGCTAGAGGTTGGGACTGTGGAATCATCCTGGTGGTATGGAGCTGAAAAGGAGCAAGGGCATTTGTTGGTGAGTTAGGGAAAGGGAAGAGGACAGGAAGGGGCTGCTTGGTCTTGTTCTTTGAAGGATGGAGCTGTCATTGGCTAAGCCAGGGAAAGTGACTATTGCCTAGCAGAAATACGTGTGCTTGATCCCAGAGGCCGTGAGGCATGTTCACAGCAGTGCTGCGTAGCCCTGAGTGGGGACTGCTTAGGGCTTTTCCTACTCAACAAGTAGTGAAATGAGGGACATGCTTGTGAGCAGTAGACAAGCTGACTGCCACTCACATGCTCCTGGGTAAGGCACAGGCCTGATGCTTCAAGGAAAGCATCTTCTCTGCAGGACCCCATTGGTGTGTTCCAGTAGAGCTAGCTGGTATTTGGGAACAGGGCCAGATGCTTCTTGGAGCACCGTGGCTGGAAGAGGACACAGGGCAACCAAGTTACTAATGATTCTCCACATCATGGGCCACGTGCTTCTTCAGAGTGTGCACATGTACAAGCAGGAAGGCCTCATTGCTGTCCTGGGATGGCTGCTTCAGAGGGAACTGAGGGTGAGCAGCTACCAGATGCAATGAAATAGAGCCTGTGTAGGCAGGGGGCTTCTGCTGCCGCAGAAGAGAGGAAGAGGAGGCTGGCGTTCTCCAAGGAGGAACCAGGAGCAGCATCTTCACCCAGGGCTTGGTAGAAATGTGTGTGCCTCTTGGTCGGCCTGCAAGCTGCATCCTGCCAGTCGTCATATCTGACAAGCTGGAGCTGGAGAGTTAGCTCAGTGCTTAAGAGCATTGGCTGCTCTTACAGAGAACCCGGGTTCAGTTCCCAACACTCACATGGCAGTGACAACCATCTGTAACTCTAGTTCCAACGGATCCGACTCCCTCGTCTGACCTCCATTGGTATTGCACAACATGAGTGCACTTAGATACATGCAGCTAATCCATTCATACACATAAAAATAATATTTTTTAAATTTAAAAATAAAATCATCCGATAAGCTAACCATGAGAGCATCCATCCAAGGAAAACTTATCAGGTTGCCAGTTGACTGGGGTGTGAGTTAGAGTGAGCCAGAGTGGCCTCTAACTAGGGGGAGGTAAGAAAGGGCCAGGTGTGACAGAATGTACTTATAATCCCAGCACTTGGGAAATGATAACAGGATCAAGAATTCAAAACCAGGGGCTGGAGAGATGACTCAGCGGTTAAGAACACTGGCTGTTCTTGTGGACCCAGGTTCAGTTCCCAGCTCCTACATCAAGGCCAACAGCCATCCATAACTCCAGTTCCAGGGGATACGGCATCCTTTTCTCACTTCTGTGGGCATTGCACAACACCAGTGCACTTACATGCATAAAATTAAAAAATAGCCGGGCGTGGTGGCGCACGCCTTTAATTCCAGCACTCAGGAGGCAGAGGCAGGCGGATCTCTGAGTTCAAGGCCAGCCTGGTCTACATAGTGAGTTCCAGGACAGCTGGGGCTACAGAGAGACCCTGTCTCAAAAATTTGTGGGTATCATTTGTTTATAAATAACAACCCATTTGAGGGGGTGGGGATATAGCTCAGTTGGTAAAGTGCTTGTCTAGTATGCACAAAGCCCTGGGTTTTTCGGTCCCCAGCACCTTATAAACTAGACGTGGCACAAGACTGTAATGCCAGTACTTAGGAGTGCACACATTAAAAAATAATTCAAAGCCCGCCTGGGCCACATGAGACCCTGTCTCAGGCAACCAAAGAAAAAGGATGAGTTGGGTGCAGGCAAACAGAGGCACAGGGAGTGGTCATAGGAACCCATCCTAAAGTCTGGACTGTTTAGAAAGAAAATCAGCCCATGAGTGGTGATCCCAGGAGAAAGGCGGCCATAAAAGGAAGAAAAAGCTGGAGTTGGGGTACTGTGCATTCACACAGAAAGTCTGAAAGGGTCAGTACAGGCTGTTAAAATCAGGACATTGAAGGGGCTCAGGTACTGGGTCAGGGTCAGAATAATCAGTGGACAGGACTGGTGGTCAGGCTGTTGGACTCGAAATGTTTTGTTTTTAAATTGGCTTTTTATTATCATTGTTACTTCATTAGAGAGAAGCTGGAGAATGATTTGGGAGATGGGGCTTGTGCACTTACGGAGGTCAGAGGGTAGCTTGCAAGAGTCGGTTCTTCTTCTCTGGGTTCTGGAGATCAAACTTGGGTTGTCACACTTGCATGGCAAGCACTTTTACCCACTAAGAAGGGCGTGCTGTGCTGCCCTCACCCAGGGCAGGGAGAGATGTGGTCTGGAACAGCAGTGCCAGAAGGACTCCTCAGCTCTGACCCAGTGGTTGAGATACAGTAAGAGACCGGGCATAGGTAAAACACTGCAAGGCTCCAGAGAGGGCAGTAGCCCACGCTGCCCACTGCAGCAGGTCAGCGTGGAGTGCAGCAGAGTCCCCAGCAATCCTTGGCGACTTCGATGTGAAACCAGAGCACAATCCCAAAAGGGAAGACGCGTTGGCTTAGTCAGAACTTAATGCAGTTTTGCCTCCGGGACTGTAGCACAAGCTGAGGCTCCTGCTCTCAGAGACAAGCACAGGCTGTGCTCATGGCTCCTGTCACATCTGCTGACACGCCAGGCAGTTACACTCGTCATAGCTGACATTTACGTGACACAGGCACGCAGCAGAAGGCACCTGGCTTCCTGGGCATGGTTGGGGGCCTAGCCACAGTTTGAATTTAGTGTCAGGTAGCTGTGAGGACCTAAATGCTCCAGGAGTTGGCTGTAACAACCAAAAATTTTAAATGAGTCTTAATGGTGTGCATAATTGTAGGTGATTCAAAAGGATCAGGAAAGGAGAATGGTTTTTATAAACAAATTCAAAGACGTGGAATTCCTGTGTATAAGATGGCGCCTGGCATACAGTGGGCACTGGATAGGTGTCTTAAATGAATGGTACTGCTGATTGTACTTGGACTCCTGTATCAAAGATGAGGTATATGTCCCTCCGAGCAGGAGTTAAGGGCTCCAGAACGTCATGTACCAGTCCAGTTAGTAGTTCTAAAACACAAGTAGTAAAAGATCAGGTTGCTTGAGTCTGTTGCTCCAAATATACATACTTATCTGGGCCTCTCTTTTCAAGCCGTGGTTCGTATGATTGGAAATAATTACAATTATCTCCTTGCCCAATTAGGATGGCTTTAAAGCAAGACATCATCTCCTAGAGTCTAGATTCAGTTATAAATGCTCACTTTAGAACTACCTGAAGATTGATAGAGATGCATTTGAAAAGCATTATTTTTTTATTGATTCTTAATGTAGTAAATTACTGAAGTTATTTGGCAGCAAACAGAAGTGGCTTGTGCCACAGCTCACATTCATTCTCCTGATAGAGCCACAATTTGCATTAATTACATTGCGACTGCACTCACTTATATTAAAAGGCTTCTACCGTAATTAATCCTTTTCATTTCAGATCGTTTTGGCACATTTTCTAGCTATAAACACTCATAAGGGACAGACGGTTAGAAAACACAGCACTGGCTTTTCTGCATGCCTATTGCTGTGTTTCTGTGACAGATAGTTATTGATACACTTCTAGGAACAAGTGTGGACAGCAGGCTAGAAAATGCTAAGTGGGTTATTTTGCATAAAAAATAGACAGTTTTACAGTTGTATAATTAACCTATGTTTAGAAAATACCTTGATTTATGCTTTCGTTTGTATCTCAGATGCATACATTATGGAAATTTAATTTATAATCCATTTAGCTGATGCAATCACAGTTTTTAGTGCTATCATTTATTAGTGCTTGTATATTAAATGCTCTAAAGGTTTAAACCTGCCTTATGTAAAAAATTATACCTATGCATTTACATTTTATGAGTCACGGTGGGATTTCTGCTTAAAATTCAGGTAGCCCTGCTACATTTAACGGATTTCTCTGGCTTATTGTTACTAATGCAGAAATGGCAAACAATGACCTTCCTTATTGAACATCCAATGATTTACACTCCAGCTCACTTTAGAAGTCCACTGTGCAAATAAGGTTTCTCTCCACACCTGGGATCAATCATGCAGCTTTATGCAGAATGCTGTCCTTGCCTTTGAACTCATCTTTCATTTAGAAGTAATGGTGTTTATAAGTGCTCCAGGTTAATAGTATTAACCATTCTTAACGTGAAGCAAACCTCAGCTTTTTGGAACAACTCCTTATTTACATCATCAGTAGATGCTAAGTGCTAGTTGCAGTTTTATGATTCATTCTCTCGTTAAGAAGTTCTGTGTTGCCATCTTCTCGATTAATTGAGGGATCATTCGTCTTCAAAGTGGGTATAAACCACAAGGACATGGACCTTGGTTTCCCCAGCTGAGGCTGCCAAGGTCTTCATGGAGGGCAGCTGGAGAAGTGCACTTCAGAGTATGTGGAGGTGGCCTTCCGGAGCAAAGCCAGTGACATACAATGTGCTTTGGGGACGTGCTCCCCAGTGACACACAGTGTGCTTTGTGGACGTGCTCCCCAGTGACACACAGTGTGCTTTGTGGGACATGCTCCCCAGTGACACACAGTGTGCTTTGTGGGACGTGCTCCCCAGTGACACACAGTGTGCTTTGTGGACGTGCTCCCCAGTGACACACAGTGTGCTTTGTGGGACATACTCCCCAGTGACACACAGTGTGCTTTGTGGATGTGCTCCCCAGTGACACACAGTGTGCTTTGTGGGACATGCTCCCAGCCATTTTCTAGTGTCTTTCAGGCCTCTCAGCAGACAAGTCTTCAGTAGCAGACCTCCCACAGTATCTGCACACATTGTGTATATAGACTTCATAGTATATGTTTGAGAGCTAGTGACTTCATAGATCACTGAATGATGCAGGTGACTTGAGGAATGTGGCTTTACAAGGAACCATGGCTGTATGAAGGATGATCTCTCTCTTTGGACCCTCAGGTCTCATCTGGAGTGTGTGATGTGGCCTGATGATGGCCTCTCTGCTGGAAGAGATGATAGCCGGATGGTCTGTGGATCATAATTGCCCTGTGGAGGAAGTTGCATTTTAGTTGAACATTGTCAGAGCCTTGCAACTGACCTGGGAGGTGGGAGCATTGCACAGGGTCATATGGACAGGGATCTGTGTGCATCAGACATCCTGACAGAAAAGGCACTTGTAGAGGAAATCAGTAAGATAGGACACTGTCCCACAGAGTCAGTCCTGGTGTACTCTGTGTGATGCCCATGAAGTGACTTCTAAGCTTGCCTGTCAGAATAAGACACGAGGAATGTGGGTTTCTAAAATTTATTCATGTGGTTTTGTGTGCCTGTGTGTGCCATGGTGCACATGTGGAAGTCAAAAAACAACTTGGGGGATAGCTCTCTTTCCACTGTGTGGGTTCCAAGGATCAAGCTCAGATCATTAGGCTTGCTAGTAAGAACTTTTTAACGATGGAGCCATCTCCCGAGCCCCTAAGGATGTTCTGTTTTTAAATTTCACAGCCTGTTTCTGAGTCCTTACTGTATTTTACAGCTGTGGGCCATTGGAATATTTACATGTAGCATGAATCTCTGACCGGATACTGGAAATCTTATGTAATTTTACCTCCCATTTCTGCTAGGGAATCTCTGGAGGTCCACATAATAATTCACCAAGACTAATTAATCCAATAGATGTCAGGAAGTGCAGCTTCCAAGTACAGTCAGATGCCCCATTGCCCCAAGCACAAGGGCCAAGATTAAAAGGCAGCAGTATTGACAGGTCAGAGTCTGAGAGCCAGCAGGGTCCTCACACATCTCTGCTAGGAAGGGAAAGTACTGGCAGTTTGGAAATGATTGGGGCAGCATCTTGCACGTGTAAATATACCTGTGCCTACTACCTCCATACCTTGTGATCTACTCCTAAGTATAAACACATGTTCATCACTGGGTGAGTAAATGAAATTATCACACCACGGTAAATAAAAGAATCTTTAAAACCTGATGCATGCTATCTAATGGGAACCTTATCCTGGTGACAGAATGGGGATCCCTGAAGTTGCTCAGATACAACCAAGTACGATGAGTTTGAGGCCAGCCTGGTCTACATAGAGAGTTCCAGGACAGCTGGGGCATAGATACAACTAAGTACGAAATTCATCAAGCTGAACCTGGTGGTGCCCGCCTTTAGTCCCAGCACTTGGGAGGTAGAGGCAGGCAGATCTCTGTGAGTTTGAGGCCAGCCTGGTCTACATAGAGAGTTCCAGGACAGCTGGGGCTACAGGGAGACCCTGTCTCAAAAAGACCAAAAAAAAAAAAAAAAAACAAGAAATTCATCAAGCAAATAATTGGGGAAAGTGTTACAAGATCAAAGTAGTAATAACTTGGAGTAAAAACATCAATATGGTGGCACATGCCTTGAATCCCAGCACTCAGGAGGTCCAGACAAGCAGACCTCCGTGAGTTTGACCCTGTGCAATGAATGCTCCCACCTCCCAGGTCAGTTCCATGGCCCTGGCAATGCTCAAATACAACACACCTTCCTCCACAGGGCAGTTATGCTCCACAGACCATCAGGCTGGCGTCTCTCTACCAGCAGAGAGGCCAGTCTAGTTTACAAAGCTAGTTCTAGACCAACCAGTGCTACACAGTGAGACCTTGTCTCAAAAAGGAAAAAAAAAAAAAACAAACGAGCATCTAATGGTGGTTTTTGTTTGTTTTATTTTTCCATATACTGGAATAAAGTATTTACATATGAAAGTCACATGAAGTCTACATTTGAAACACAACCACCCTTGGTCATACACACTGTCCCTGAAGCTTTTGAATTACAGGGTCAGAGTAGGCAGCTGTGGCTGAGGTGACCAGGTGTGTAACCTCCAAAGAGCTGTGTTCAGGTCTTAGCATACCCAGCCTATGAACATTGCCCCATGTGGAAATGTACTATGTGGTCAAGTTAAAATGTAAAGAAATGCTGAATTTGCCCCAAATCCCATGACCAGTGTTTCTAACATAATGCTGTGACACAGAGCAGACACAGAAGACAGCAGTGCAGAAGCAGGAAGTGGAGAGACGCCGCTAAACACGGGGATGCTGAAGTTAACCAGAGCTGTGAGGACCCAGAGGGAGAGTGAGGGGTCTGCCGTAAAGCTGTGAGGCAGCACGCTGGTGTTTGTTGAGTTGCTCATTTGTGGTCATTTGGTGCAGCAGACCAGGAACCTATTGCACGTGCAAAGCTTAGAACACTCAGGCCTGATTCTTTATGGAAAACTTTGCTGACCTCCATTGTGGTTTGAAAGATTTGGCTCTTAAAACTCCCATTTGGTATTAGCACATGTGGTTTCGGCCCTGGCCTGACACTCACATGGCAGCCGGGTCTGGTCTCAGTACCCTGTCCCTGTGGAATCAGGCGTGTGCTGTGGTAATGCACTGAAGGCTAATCCCTGTCCACCTCTGTCTGTCTGAAGGCTCTGTATGAAAACATGCTGGTGGAGCTGCCCTTTGCTGGCTTTTTCCTGTCCAAGCTGCTGGGTACCAGTGCAGATGTGGACATTCACCACCTGGCTTCCTTGGACCCTGAAGTCTACAGGAACCTGCTGTTCCTCAAGAGCTATGAAGAGGACGTGGAGGAGCTGGGACTAAACTTCACTGTGGTGAACAACGACCTGGGGGAAGCCCAGGTAAGCGTGGGCTTGTTTTGTCTCCAGTCAGTAGGGAGGTGCTCCTGCCCCCATCACCACCACAGTGTCCTTGGTAGGTAAGGCCTGTCTCACACCGTCTGAGCTTTTGCACATTGCAGGTAGAAAGTCTGGTGGCTGGGAGTCAGCAGTCACAGCTGCCCAGCCTCCAAACTGACACCTGTTCTCAGTGTCTGCATTGACTGCCTGGCCGTCCTTCCTCTGTGGATTGGCCCTCTCAGCTGTGCTGAAGCTAGTGCTTATCTCATTCCTGTGTGGGCATGTGAATGCTGAGCTTTCCCAGAGAGCCAGTCCTCTCTTTGTAGGTGTTGGTGTGCTTCCTGCCCCGTGGCCATCCGGGTGCTCCTGGTGCTTCCCTCTGGTTTCCAAAAAGAAAGTCCTGAGTTAGAGTTAAGCCTGCCTCCCGAGTGCTGGTATTAAAAACAAGTGCCACCATACCCGGACCAAACTAGTTTTCTTAAAATATATTCATCATGATAGAATTCAAGAGATCATGAAATTCACCCTCTTAAAGTAACTAACTATTCTCAGAGTTGTGTAGCAATTACTACAACCAATTTCAGATTGTCCTAGAAAGAAACAAGTCATTCCTTGCCTCGCCTAGGCACCATGGCACACTGTCCCTTCACCTGTAGTGTGTAAATCTCTTCCCAAAACTTAAACTCCTCAAATTGCATACAAAGCAATGCGTGCTGATGTGTAATCCCAGTACTCAGGAGGCTGAGGCAGCAGAATCACAAGGCCAGGTTGGGCTATATAGCAAGACTTTGCCTGTTTGAGCAGAAAATACACCCCATCCCCATGAATGATTCATTACTACCCTGAAAACCAAACGTGGATTAAGGAAAGCACGGCTTATTTAGAAGCCAAATAAAATGAAATATTAACATAACAGCCTCAGAGCTGTAGGCAGTACCCTTCCGTACTGGAGATGGAGCCTGGAACCCGGCCCTGTGCTGGGCAGGTGCTGTGCTCATTCATTACTACCCTGAAAACCAAACGTGGATTAAGGAAAGCATGGCTTATTTAGAAGCCAAATAAAATGAAATATTAACAGCCTCAGAGCTGTAGGCAGTACCCTTGGGTACTGGAGATGGAGCCTGGAACCCGGCCCTGTGCTGGGCAGGTGCTGTGCTTCTGAGTGCGCCCTCAGCCCTGTTCTTCCTGACGTGGAGCACTGATCTTTTCTGGGGCCAGTAATTGAGTTTGGAACTATGAACATATCTTTGTCTTCAAACTGTTTTTCTAAATTTATATTATTCTTAATCTAGGTTTTTCAAAGGTCATCGGTGTAGCCAAACTTAATAACTAAGCAGAGCACTTGCCTAGCATTAATCTCACCATTAGAGAGGCACTGACCCCCTCAGGAGGCTAGCCTCATGCCTAGCCTTCACCCTCAGGTTGCAGTCACCAGCATCTCACTGTGGCAGCGCACAGGCTCAAGTTTGGGTTGTGTCCTTGTTTTTGTAGCTCCATGCCTCCTCACTGCCGTGCTGTTTCTTGTCATGAGATGTAACTCGACCTGAACTCACTAAGTAGACCAGGCTGGCCTCGAACTCACAACAATCTACCTGCCTCTGCCTCCCAGTGCTGGGATTAAAGGCATGCGCCACCACACCCAGCGTAGATTTATTTTTTAGATGGCTGGTGTTCTGGGCCAGTGAGATGGATCAGCAGGTAAAGGCACTTGCTGAGTTTGATTCCCATGACTCCCATGACTCTAGAAGGAGAGTGCGGTCTCTACAATAAAATTAAATGTGTTTTAATAAGAGAAGTATCTGTGATTGTAAAGCAGTGTGGCCTGTGCAGTGCAAGATACATGTAATTTAGAAGCAGCTCAAAAAGTTCTCAGCTCCTGGTAGAGCCAAGAAAAACTACCTAGGAGAGGCCCTTGCCAGGTGACCAGTAGCCTGCCTGGTGGGTGGTGTAGAAGAGGCTGGCGGGCCTACTCCCCAAAGAACGGGCCTTGGCTGTGTACACCTCACTGCAGATCAGGAGATCCAGTTTATGGTTCCTAAGGTGGTGGGGCTTGCAGTACCGTGGAGTAAGAAGTGAAGCCACCGCACTTCAGAATGTACAGGGTGCAGGCATTGCATGTTTTCCTGTCTGGAAGTTGAGGTTTTGATGGATCCGGTTTTGACCCAGAAGCACAGCCTACCAAGACTCTACAGAGTTCACGGAGCAGCCAGAGCAGCAGATAAGCAGTTGAGAAAGGACTCTTCATGTTGGGCCTGGTGGCTCAGTTCTGTAATCCCAGAAGGCCAAGAGTAGGTGTTGGCTAGAGCGTGAGGCTTGTACTGTTGTTAAGGACATTTTCATATACAGGAGGATGTGTTTGCTGCTGCCTGAGGCTACTGCTGACGGTAGTGTCCCTGCTATCCTCCAGAGTCTCACACGGAGGGCTTCCCCTAGAACGCCACAGACAATATTGCAGTCTGCACATTAAATGTTGCAGCTACTCAGAATTACCACTGAGTTAAGTTACATACGATAACTTATGAGCAGTTATGACAAAGTCTAATTAGAAGAAAAAAGAGGGGCTGGACAGATAGATGGTTTAGCGGTTAAGAGCACTGGCTATTCTTGCAGAAGACCCTGGTTCAAATCCCAGCACCCACATGGCAGATAACAACTGTCCGTAACTCCAGTTCCAGGAGATCTGACAGCCTCTTCTGTCTTCCGTGGGCATCGCACGACACAGGTACACTTACCTACACGGAGGCAATACACCCATACACATAAAATAAAAAAATATTAAAAAAGAAAGAAATGCAGTGATAAAGCCAGCTAACTTAGAAGCATGTAGGTATTCCTCTAGAAACAGATACAAGTAGGCGGCCTTCTGTATAGAATCGAGTTTATAAACTGTAGTGACATAAAGATCTGTAGTGGCAAATCTTCATTGTGTTAGCAGTTTGTCTTTCCTTTTAAAGTAACTGCACTACTCCCAGGTTGGTTTCCTTTAGTGTAAGCAGTATGGCCGTTGGTTAATCTAATAATGAGCATAAGTTTTAGGCTGCTAACATACACGTGTCTTCCTAGAGAACAAGGCAGAGAGAGTGTGGCCGGACAGGACCTAATCTGTGGATGGTTGGAGTGGAGTCATGAGACCTTGGTTGGAATATGCAGTTTGCTACTTGATTATGTGGCCTTAGATAAGTCACAGGGCCTTCCCTGTCGCAGGATCAGCTGTTGTGCTGTCATAGCTGAGCCTCATAAGTGCCAGGGTCAGTCCCTACCAGGAGAGCTCCCCTGTGCTATTCATTACACTGCTAGGGGTGGAACCCAGGGCCTCAAGCATGCTGGGCAAGCCCTCTCTCCACTACTGAGCCATGCCCATGACTCCCCTGTCTACTCTGAAGAACATTTTTTGTTCTTTTTATTGGTTTTGTTTTTCATTGTTGGTTTGTGAGTCTGTTTGTTTTTGCCATAGGATCTCCTTCTAGCCCCAGCTGACCAGGAACCTGCTCAGCTGTCCTCACAGAGCTCCACCTGCCTCTGCCTCCCAAATGCTGGGATTAAGGGTGTGCACCACCACACCCCAACTTTTGAAGGACATTCTATTGTGCCTATCAGACTTGGAATTGTAGCACATGTTTGGGTGACTTTTAAATAAATACACATAGATGTTTAGATTTAGCCTGAGAGAGAATTTTATATATTAAAGTTACTAGAAATATCACTGTTGTCTGATTAGGCAGGGTAATTGGTGACTTTGGAAGTTCCTTTAACTGAAAACTTGACTGCTCCTTTGTCTTCACATCACACAAGCACATCATTATCATTACCTGCCTTAATCCATTTAAGGGAAGGGCTGTTTTATATATGGATATGTAATGGCCAGCCTCAGGAGACCTAGTTAACAGATGGACTGTCAGCTGAGTACAAGCAGAGGAATTAAGGTAATGAACAGTCTTCACTCAGCCTAAAGACAATGGCTTGAAGGCCCATTGTGAGATTTGATGAGTCCTAACTTAAGAAAGTGAATTAGTAAGAAAGATCAAATGTTTAAAATGTGAAATGATGAAGAAATTAAATCAGTTTAGCCCTCAAGTTTAAAGCTGCATAACTTTTATTAAATGGGAACTAGCATACTACTCTGCCCTGGAGTACCAGATTTAGGATGATTAAGTAAAGCTCTTGACTTCACATTGAATGCCCTTCGTGGGGTATAAGAGCCACTGCTGAGGTGTGTGGTACTCAGTTGTTAGGTAAAGGTATATGAAAGCCAGGCATGGTGGGGCACACCTTTAATCCCAGCACTCTGGAGGCCCAGGCAGGTGGATCTCTGAGTTCGAGGCCAGCATGTTCTCCATAGCGAGTCCAGGCCAGCTGGGGCTACAGGGAGACCATGTCTCAAAAAGTCAAAAAAAAAAAAAAAAAAAAAAGCCACAACCCCTTCATCCAGTTATTTTAAGATTCCTTATGCATGGCTAGGTGACCCTCAGCCAGCTCCAGGAGTGTCCCTCTCTTAAGTGGTTGTAAAGAAGGTGTTTCAGAGCATGCTCTTGTAGATGAGGCTCCCACGGCTGTGGTCCCTGAAAATTCACAGCACCTGTTGCCAAGGTGAGGCCTTGGACACAATGGGACATTCAACCACACATGAGGAGAAGAGCCGTGTTCTCACTGTTTGGGAATGCCACAGCATTTCCTCCGGTGTATGTGCTCCAGGCTTAACAACTGTGAGTGCAGCTACGCTCTGAAGAAAAATGGTTTGTGTTTCGTTTTGTTCCGTTTTGTTTTTGAAGCAGTCTTACTGTGTGCTCAGGCTGGACTCGAGTTGGAGAGCTTCCAACCTCAGCCTTCCAAGTGATGGGATTATAAGCATGAGTCACTACACCCCCAACCCAAAACTATACTTGTTAACTCTCCTTCAATACACAGAAAGTTGGCTGGTCATTTACTCTTAATTGTCACCACTGTCCATTAGGTCGCGGCGCAAGCAGTGTGTAGTAAAGACAAAAATGAAGTCACAATTCCATGCTGCTCTGTTTCTGGGTACTGTGGAGGGCAGGCTTGTGGCTGATGGGAAAGACAGAAGGTGCCGCCCCCATGGGGCTGGCCTCTGAGCACAGCTGCTGTACCTCTCTAGTCTGGTTCCTGAAACATTTGTTTCTTGCTTTCATTCCTGTTGTCACACTTAGAAGCCTGTGCTTTATGTTTACAGGTGGTTGAACTGAAGTTTGGTGGGAAAGACATCCCAGTCACTGGGGCCAACCGCATCGCCTACATCCACCTGGTGGCCGACTATCGGCTGAACAAGCAGATCCGCCCACACTGCCTGGCATTCCGCCAGGGCCTGGCCAATGTCGTCAGCCTGGAGTGGCTCCGAATGTTTGACCAGCAGGAAATTCAGGTGCCCTTCACTGACTCAGGGACACAGTTGTCTCAGGAAATAAAAAGCTTTCTGAAAAATCTTCCTCCAATTTTACAATCAGTACTTTTTTTCCAGGTATTAATTTCTGGTGCACAAGTTCCCATAAGTCTGGAGGACCTAAAATCCTTTACAAACTATTCAGGTATGTGGCAGCACATTTGGGTGTGCCCTTTCAAGAAGTCAACTTTCACTGTAACCTCTTATGTGGGTAGAGCACTGCAGGATGCAGGGAGCGGAGCCCTGCCCTGTCTCCATCATCTGTTGTCTGTACAGTCTGCCTTCTTATATCTCTACTCTGGGCATGTGGTTGCTTCCAGACTTTTGCTTTTAAAATGGTACTAATCTGGGGTGGTACTCTGTAGTACAGTGTGTGCTTAGAATGTGTGAGGCCCTGGGTTGAAGCTGCAATAGATAGATGATTCATTGATTGGTGGGTGGGTGGGTGGATGGATGGATGACAGATGATAGATAGATAGATAGATAGATAGATAGATAGATAGATAGATGACAGATGATAGATAGATAGATGATAGATAGATAGATAGATAGATAGATAGATAGATAGATAGATAGATAGATAGATACATAAATAAATGAATAAATAAATGAATAAATAAATAAATAAATAAAGTACTAGTCAGCCTACCACCCAGAGAGAAACCCTAGTAAAAGACCTAGAAAATGGCTCAGTGGTGATTCCTGCTCAGACATGAGGACCTGAGTTCAAGTCTCAAGCACCCACATAAAAAGTCAAGTGTGGCCACAGCTGTTTCCTATAAGGCCTGGGCTACAGGGATCAAAGGGAACAGAAACAGGAGGGTGGCTGAGGCCTTGGCTACTAGCACAAGTCCAGGCTCCGTGAGACCCTCCCCGACAGAGTAAATCAGACAACAGGACACCAGAAGGCTGAGTGTGCACAGGTGTGACACCACATACATAACACACTAAAAATATTTGGGGTGCGGGGGCTATTTTTGAGACAGGGTCTCCTCGTAGCCCCAGCCTGAAAATTTTGTGCCCTGGGAAAATGTAAGTCACACATGGGACAGAAGTATTCAGAATGCATATCTCTAACAGATTGTATCCAAAATATGTTTTAAGAGAAAAGAAAAATTTTTTTTTTTTTTTCTGTAATGGATGCCCCCAACATGATATCATTGAATTTGAACTAATTCTCAGTTAGGGGCATTTTAAATATTTTATTTTTTATTGTTTTTATTTTGTGTGTATGAGTGTATTGCCTGCATGTGGATAAGTGCATATGCGTTGTGCAGTGCCCGCGGAGGACAAAATAGGCCATTGGATCCCCTGGAACTGGAGTTACGGACGGCTGTTAGCTGCCATGTGGGTGCTGGGATTCGAACTTGGGTCTTCTGCAAGAACAACCGGTGTTCTTAACCGCTGAGCCATCTCTGCATCCCCCTTTGTTTTGGTCTTTTTTGAGACGGTCTCCCTGTAGTCCCAGCCAGCCTGGAATTAAAAAGAAAACTTCTAAGTGCATTATTATGGAAGACAAATCCAAACATAGACAGAAGCAGTTAACCACTTCCAAAGACAACATTAAGAGAATGGTCAGAAGGAGCTGACCCCTTCAGGCGATGGCTCAACAGTTATCTGCAACTCCAGTTCCAAGGGATCCAACACCCCCTTCTGACCTCCATGGACACTGCACAACACGGGTGTACTTACCTACGTGCAGACAGTGCACTCATACACACTAAATAAAAATAATTATTTTTATTAATAATAATAAATTATTATTCTCCAGGGGCTGGAGAGATGCTCAGTGGTTAAGAGCACTGACTGCTCTTGCAGAGGACCCAGGTTCGATTCCAGCACCCACATGGCGGCTACGAACCGTCCTTAACTTCAGTTCCAGGGAAATCCGAAGCCCTCTTCTGACCTCCAAGGCATTGCACGGCACAGGTGCACTCACATACCTGCAAGCAATACACTCAATACACATAAAATAAAAATAATTTAAAAAATAATAATAAAATATCCTAGCCAGGGATGGTGACGCACACCTTTATTCCCAGCACTAGGGAGGCAGAGGCTGGGGCAGGCAGCTCTCTCTGAGTTCACGGCCAGCCTGGTCTACATAGCAAATTCTAGGTCATCTGGGGCTACAGGGAGAGCCTGTCTTAAAAAGCCAAAAATAAGGACTGGAGAGATGGCTCAGCAGTTAAGAACAGTGGTTGTTCTTGTAGAAGACCCGAGTTCGAATCCCAGCACTCACATGGTAGCTTACAACTGTCTGTAACTCTAGTCCCAGGGGATCCAACCGCCTCTTCTGACCTCTTCAGGCATTGCACGACACGGATGCACTTACCTACATGCAGGCAATACACGCATACACATAAAATAAAGATAAAATAATTGTGCCAGGCGTGGTGGTGCATGCCTTTAATCCCAGGACTCGGGAGGCAGAGGCAGGTGGATCTCTGTGAGTTCGAGGCCAGCCTGGTCTATATAGCAAGTTCCAGGTCAGCTAGGGCTACAGGGAGACCCTGTCTCAAAAAGACCAAAGAAAAAAAAAGTTTTTTTAAAAAGACAAAAATAAATAAAAATAAAATATCTTAAATAAAAGCACAAGAATTATAAAATGGGGACTGGAGAGATGGCTCAGCACTTAAGAGCACATACTCTGCCTCCAAAGGCGTGAATTCACTTCCCAATACCCACATCAGGTGACTCACAACCACCTGTAACCTCAGCAGCTCTGGGGGCGCCAGGACCTCTGGCATCGGAGGGCACGTACACTCACAAGCAACCCTCACACATGATCTAAATAAGATCTCTTTAAGATTTACATGATGAAAACTGAGGGAAGAAAAGTTGTGATAGCTCAAAGGTCAAATGTAGTGGGGAAACTACTTGGTGTTGTTACAATGGCCATTCTGACCAAGTTGACCTATAAATTCAGTCTAATCTCTGTCAGAATCCCAGAAAGGCTTTTTTTGTGGAAATCAGCAAAACTACTATTGTTTTATGTGTATAAATATACTACCTGCATGTATATAAGTGCACCCCTACAATACCCACAGAGGTCAGAAGAGGGTGTTGGGTCGCCTGGAATTGGAGTTATGGACAATCGTTAGCCACCATGTAGGTGCTAGGAATCGAACCTGGGTCCTCTGAAAGAGCAGCCAGTGGTCTGAACTGCTGAGCCATCTCCCCAGCCCCAAAACTACTAATTTTAAATTTTCTTGGGCAATATGTGGTATCTATAATTTAGCAGAACCATTTTATGGAACAAGCTAGAAGAGCGTCGTCTGATTTCAAACAGAAAAGCCACAGTAGAGGTGAGGCAGTGACGGGACAAGCACACTGACATGTCCTGGGGTTATTCACCATCAGCTGGTTTTCCAACAAACTCCCAAGACAGTCCAGATGGTTCTAGGACAGTCCCCACCTGAGGGTGAGTGAACCCACTTCACAACGGGCCCCAGTACTAGCTCAGAGTGAAGGAGCCCTGCCAGTACCTGCTAAAGCTTCTTTAAAAGAGCAGCAGGATAAGTCTTCATGACTCTGAGTTAGAACTGACAGACTGGGCTGCCTCAAAGCTACAGACTTTTGTGTTGCAAAAGATGCCATTAGGAAAATCAAGTAGGGCTGGGGCTGGGGCTCTCAAGAGGGAGAAGGAGGAGAGAAGGGGCCAAGTGTGGAGCACCTACCTGAACTTCTAGCACTCTGGAGGCAGAGGTAAAAAAATGACCACAAGCTCATGGCTAGCCTGGGCCACGTAGCACATTTCAAGTCAGTCAGGGTTACAAATAAGACTAGCTCTGAAGAGAGGACAGATCCTGCATCACACTCACTCGGGGGCCTGTTATTAAACAAACAGAAATCAGAACATAGGTGTTAAGGAGGATGTAGGGAGTGGCTCCTCAAAGAACTAAACACGGACTGCACGTGCAGCTTAGGGACATGCATATAAACCCTGGATCTGCCTCCAGCACCACCAAAAATGCCAGATAAGAGCACTGAACATCGATAGTCCAGCAGTTCTAGTCCTGGGTACGTGCGAGAAAAAGCTGAAAGCAGGTACTCAGATGCTCTGTGCCTGTGTTCGTTCCAGCACTACGCATAGTCTAAAGGGTAAAGCCACCCGTGTGTTCACTGGTGGGTATGTGGGTAAGCAGATGTATATGAGTGGGCATTGAGTCTTTAAAAACAATGCAGTTTCATTGATTTTTCTAACAGGGATGAATATTTTTCAACATTTTTATTACAAGCCAGGCACAGTGGCACACCCCTTTAATCCTGGTACTCTGGAGGCAGAGGTAGGCAGATCTCTGTGAGGGGATCAGCCTGGTATATAGTGAGTTCTAGGCTATCTGGGGATATAGGGAGATGCTGTCTTCAAACACACATTACATTGTGAGTGTAAGTGCACGCATGTGTGTGTGTGCCTATGTCGGCACTCCTATGGAGGTCAGAGAAGGGTGTGGTAGTCAGTTCTCTCCTTCCAACATGTGGGACGCAGGGATTGAACTCAGATCATCAGGTGGCTCAACAGTGGTTAAGAGCACTGGCTACTCTTGCAGAGGACCTGGGTTCAGTTCTCAGTACCCCACATGGTAGCTAACAACCATCTATAACTCCAGTTCCAGGGGAATCTGACGTCCTCTTCTGACTCCACGGACATTGCACAACACGGGTACGCTTACACACATGCAGGCAATACACGCATACACATAAAATAAAAAAAAATTTTAAGTGGTTTAAATGGTGAATTATGTATTTTACTACAAGAAAAAAAAAAAAGAAAATCAGCCAGGCGTGGTGGCCCATGCCTTTAATCCCAGCACTTGAGAGACAGAGGCAGGCAGATCTCTGTGAGTTTGAAGCCAGCCTGGTCTACATAGTGAGTTCCAGGACAGCTGGGGCTACAGGGAGAGACCCTGTCTCAAAAACACAAAAAAAGGAAAAAATTTTATAAAGTAAATAAATGTAATTTAAAAAATTTTAATACAAGCTGTACAGGGTGGCTCACAAGGCAGGAAATTTCTGTGTTCAAGGCAAGCCTGTGCTACAGTCAGACCCTCTCCACATCAGAATGAGGTAGGTGGGACAGGAAGAGAAAGAAAAGGAAAACCCCAGTCCAGGTCCTGTGTTCTGCGAAATGCCATCGTATGTGCACCATCTGTGCATCCAGAGGCAGTGGGCCATCTCTTTTGTGGCTACTGTTGCTCTAACCCTGAACTCTAAATCTTATGTAAAGGCAAATAATGCCAAAGGTCATGTTGTCCTTGCTCTCAAGTCATAAGTTTAAGAACATGCCATCACCCTGACACTCCAACCTTTCCTTTGCCAAGAAGTTGCCCTGGGTCGTCGGCCTGCCCTGTCTGCACTGAGAGCTTATACCTGTCACGGTCTCTGCTATCCCATTAAATAGGCTTAAACTACTGCCAGTTAGTGCACTTACGTTGTCTTACTGATGTTGTTTCTGTAAGTATTAACAGTGAGGGAACAATATATAGCAATTATTTCAGTTTTAGGAAGCACTTAATGAGATTAAAAGCTGTAAGTACCAGATAGTACATTTTAGAATCATGTCTAATCACAGGCAGGTCTGGTTGTTGGCCATGGTCTGAACCTTATTATCAAAAAGAGAAGCAATAAAATTAACGAGACACAGATCACATTGGCCAAATGCCTTACTCTCTTAGAAATAAGGCCCCAGTGTCTAAAATTTTTTAAATATTTATTGTTTTTATTTTACATATGTATGTATGTATTGCCTGCATGTATGTAAGTGCAACCATGTCGTGCAGTGCCCACAGAGGTCAGAAGATGGCATCAGATTCCCTGGAACTGGATTTATGGATGGTTGTTAGCCACCATGTGGGTGCTGGGAACCAAACCCAGGTCCTCTGCAAGAGCAGCCAGTGCTCTTAACTGCTGAGCCATCTCTCCAGACCCCCAGTGTCTTAACATTTTGCAGATGTGTGGCCACATGTCAGTCCCTGTTCATGTAGGGTCTCTTCCACATGGTGTTGGTTTTTAATGAGTGTCTGCTAGCCATCATCTTACACCCTCAGCACACCTGCTGTGACTCAGAGTTGCCCTCTCATGAACACATGTCACACCAAGGACCAGAGGCAGATGTCTTCCATTTTGGCCCTCACAGAGCTCAGGCTCCTCGAAACAGCGTCTACCAAGTTTGTTGCTTCTATTCTTGCATGCTTCTCAATGCAGCATTTGTTCGATTGTCCCAGGAGGCTACTCTGCTGATCATCCTGTCATTAAAATCTTTTGGAGAGTTGTAGAAGGTTTCACTGATGAAGAAAAGCGCAAGTTGCTAAAGTTTGTAACAAGCTGCTCTCGTCCCCCTCTCTTGGGGTTCAAGGTAAGCATCTTTCATGCCGTTTACTTTCAAACCAGAGTCCTGCCCACTCTCTGCTTACACAGGCTTTATTTGGTTGCCTGTTTGTTCCATTCAGTGTGGTAAGTACTTGTGCTGTCTGGCAAGCCTGTGTTCGGATGGACAGGGATTGAAATCATGAGCCTCCTCAATCCACAGTGATCCTTTTCCACCTGGGACTGAAGTGCACAGACCAAAACTGTTCTGCTGGAGATGAGCAGAGCATGAGGTTTTGGTTGTGGCTGTCATTAGTACTTCCTTTGTGTTAACAGCCTTGTTTGATCACTTCTGAAAATTATATTGCCCTTATATAACTTAGCCTGTCATTTTTAGTGATTAAAGTTGATTGGGGGTTTGAGGAGATGGCTCTGTTACTTGGTAAAGAGGCAGGGGTCAGTTTGGGTGAGTACAGGTGCTCCGCCTCCAGGAGCACTCAGGGTAGTTGAGAGCACTGGTCACGTGTAGCCAAATGCCTTCCAGGAGGTGCACATGATGTCCAGCCCTCCTTCCTTGGTCCCTTCAACAAACCGAGGTCTGATTTCGCCAAACTGCTCCAGGAAACCAATGAGTTTATTGGGTTTACTGTCAGAGCAGTGGGTGAGGGTTTACTTACAGGAGTGTGGGTGCTCCACTCTCAAGGCCACACTGGAAAGTCTATCCAGGAATAGATTATGACTACCCCACAGCTGCACAAAATGGCAAGAGACCCTCCCCACAGCTTCCTCAGCTTGTGTACCCTTAGCCCCCACCCCACCCCCATGCAACTAGGGCAGATTGGTTGGTTGGGAGGTGTGGCTGCCTCTCCCTGCCCCTCCTTTCTTCCTGAATGTAACAGTTAACAAACTTAGCTGTGATGATCCTACAACCAAGCTTGGGAAGAAGGCATCTGTCCATGGTCTGTAGGTTGGACAACAGTTCTATGCAACAACATGATAGCCTGAACTGGAAATGACAAGCTATTAGCTGGTAATGGATGCCATGAACTGGAGATATTCAAAAATCTAAGAGGAACAAGTTACTGTAGTAGGAATCAGAAGGATGAGCATGACAGCGTCTTGCTGTGGAATTCCACTATGTGAAATACCCTTAAAGACAGAGTCACAGAGCTCATTCTGGGCTACTAAGGCTGAAGTAGAGGGAGAGCGCCTTGAGGGTTTGGGGGTCGTCCCTCACTGGGTTCTGGGTTATGGTGGCAGCATAACTCTAGACATTGGGTAAAATAACTGCATCATAAATTTAGTGGCTAAATCCTATCGTAGGCCAATTACAATTTATCTACGCTATTTTAGAAAATAGGCGGGGCTGGAGAGATGACTCAGTAGTTAAGAGCACTGGCTGTTCTTGCAGAAGACCTGGGTTCAAATCCCAGCACCCACATGGTGACTAACAACCATCTATAACTCCAGTTCCAGGGGATCCAATGCCTTCTTCTGACCTCTGAGGGCATTGCACAACACGGGTGCACTTACATGCATGCATAAAATACACAGGAAATAAAAAAAATAAATAATTTTTTTAAATGGATAGTGGGGCTGGAGAGATGGCTTAGAGGTTAAAAGCACTGACTGCTCTTGCAGAGGACCCAGGTTCGATTCCTAGCACCCACATGGCAGCTACGAACCATCCTTAACTCCAGTTTCAAGGGAATCTGACGCCCTCTTCTGACCTCCGGCATTGCACTACACAGGTGCACTCACATACATGCAGGCAATACATTCATACACATAAAAAAAAAATTTAAAAAGTAATAAAAATAAAAACAGAGTAATAGGTTCATACAGCATCCTAGTTAAGTACCAAGGACTCTGACAGACCTGGAGATGAGGACCATCTGCACAGCAGTAGTGAGCTGTTCCTTCACAGAAGCAATAATCTACACTCCAGTTTGGGTACAGTGAACAACAGAGACATGGATTTCACCTGTTAGCAAATAATGTTATTCATGAAACAGAACAGAAATCATGTGAATCTCCCAGATTCCTGGGGCAAGACAAACAACCAGTTATGTTTACCAGGAATAGAAAAGTAAAGACAGCGTCAGAATCAAGACGTAGAAAGTGAAAGAAAAGAGAAACGTGAGCTGTTCCAACAAGAATTGTGCCAAGGCTGAGCTTACCTTCTAAAAGAAGACCGTGGTGGCGCATGCCTGACACGGAGCAGGGAGGGTGCCAAGCTCAAGAACCACAGGCAGCAGAGAAGCTCACAGAACACATCTGTGCCAGTTTTTAGGGAAGAAGAGCATCTGCTAGAGCTAATGACCATGGCATGTGTCTAGTAAATAGGATTGTTGCAGACAAAAAAATTATCAAATGCTATAGAAAACTGTTAAGTTACCATCAGACCACCTAGTAAATTGATGGCTTTTCTCTCTCTGAATTAATACAAATTCCCATTATACTGTATTTAATTATGTACAAAATGATGCCTTTGACTCAGATTTTGATAAAGAACCTCATTTTTTCCACTTTTAAGACTCCGCTGGAGAGATGACAGCGGTTAAGAGCATTGGCTGCTCTTGTAGAGGAGCTGGGTTCAGTTCCTAGCACCCACATGGTGGCTCTGTAACTCCAGTTCCAAGGTATCTGACACCCTCTTCTGACCTCCATGGGCATTGCACAGTATGAGAGCACTTTCATACATGCAGGCAGTGCACTCATACACATAAAATAAAAATAATAAAAAAAAATTGGGGGGTGTCTTTTTTGAAACAGGGTCTCCCTGTAGCCCCAGCCAGCACTGAACTCACTCTGTGGATCAGGCTGGCCTTGAACGCACAGAGATCCTCCTGCCCCAGCCTCCCAAGCGCTGGAACCACAGGTTTGCACCACCATGCCCGGCTAAAATATTTTTTTTAAAAAGACTCCAAGTAGGAAATTCATTAGCATTATAAAAGAGGTGATAAAATGTGGTGTTTCACCATGAAGCATATCTAGAGCCTTCATTACAGATAACTGTTGACCCTGCCAGCCAGGATTGTTCCTGTCTCAAAGACTGCAAGTCTCTCCCTTTCCCCGAGAACTGGCTCTGAAGGGACTGTGAGCCAAGACCTTATTCGCTCCCTCATTCCTGGAAGCTGTCTGCTCCAGCTTCGCTGCTCCATGGACAGAGGAAGAACATTCCAATGTGGCCACTTCACATTTAGGTTATGTAATAGCCATGCATACTGTTAAAATAATGCCAATAATGTACCATGACAATATTCTGCAAACAGTTTCAGGTTCTGGTGCAACTCTAAAGCACTTGAGGGGCTAGTGAGATGACTCTGGGTAAAGGTGCCTTCTGCCAAACCTGACAGCCTGAGTTTGAGCCCTAGAACCCAGATAGTTGAAAGAGAACCAGCTCCCAACAAGTTGTCCTCTGACCTCCACATATTTACCATGGCACATGCACCCACACACATGCACACATACACACACAATTTTAAAAAATTTGAGGCCAGTTGTGGTGTTGTACCCCTTTAGTCCTAGCACTCGGGAGGCAGAGGCAGGTGATCTCTGTGAGCCTGGTCTACATAGCAAGTGCCAGGCCAGCTGGGTGCTACAGGGAGACCCTGTCTCAAAAAGACCACAAGAAAAAATTGAAGTCATCCTTTGCTGACCCTTCAGTCAGTCGGTCCCTCTCTGCTACTTACTGTCAGCATTGGAGACTGCACTTTCCTACCATTTCTGCGTAGCATGTATACATCCACACACAAATGCACACTTAATAAATAAAATGTAATTTAAGCATTTTCTTCTTGATGTGTTTTACCTACATGTATGTGTGTGCACTCTGTGCATACCTGGTGCCCACAGAGGCCAGAAGAGGGCATCTGACTGAGTTACAGATGGTTGTGAGCCACCATGTGGGTGCTGGGAATCAAACCTGGGTCCTCTGCAAGAGCAGCCAGTGTTCTTAACTGCTGAGCCATCTCTCCAACTTCTAAAGAATACCATAACCTAAGACCAGGCATGGTGGCACATGCCTTTAGTCCCAGCACTCAGGAGGCAGAGGCTGTGAGATCAAATCCGGCCTGGTCTACATAGGGAGTTCCAGGCCAGCTGGGGCTGCAGGGAGACCTGTGTCAAAAAGACAAAGGAGGAGGGAAGGGTGGAGGGAGGGAGGGAGGGGGGAGGGAAGGGAGAGAGGGAGGCACATACTTGAGAAAGGTGACTAACTGCTGGGCAACAGTTACCTCTCTGGCAGGGCAAGAGCTAGTGGGCTTCTGACTACAGCAGGGTTCTCTGACTGTGTCCTGTGCCTTGTCTTCCAGGAGCTATACCCCGCATTCTGCATCCACAATGGAGGCTCTGACCTTGAGCGGCTCCCCACAGCCAGCACCTGCATGAACCTGCTGAAGCTCCCGGAGTTCTACGATGAGGCCCTGCTGCGGAGCAAGCTGCTCTATGCCATCGAGTGTGCCGCTGGCTTTGAGCTTAGCTGAACTGAGCCCAAAGAGCTAGATCTGACCCAACAGCAGCCAGCAGCCTGCCAGGTCCATGAGAGTACTCAGGCGTGACCCATGGCTCTCCTTGGGCCTTCTTTGTGGCATTCCTCCCCTTCTAATTTTTTAGATGATTTTATTGTGACATGGTCACTTGTGTAGATGGATATTGCTTTTTGAATAACTTAACCATTGTTATGTGCCATGTGGCTGGTTTAGTAATTTTGCCAAGAAGAGCACAGGTTTTAGGCTAGTGGCAACTCAGTGAAATTAACCAAAGATGAAGCTTTGGCCTTGGTGACCCAGTAGCATCCCCTCCTGGGTTGGGCACCTGCGTCTGCAGAGTCTGGAGCTGAGATGCAGAGCTCTGGGCCACTGCTTCTCATGTGGTTGATTGTTTACAAGCCTAATTGTAAAAACTAAAGGCATTTTTTCCTACTGCCTTTTCCCAAAGTGGTTAGGTTTGGAAAACACATAGCGATAGTATTATTTTATTTGTGCTTTTGAAGCCATTTCCCCAGGCAGGACTCGCATGCTTGTTTTCAGAATCCCACTGACCTGTGTCGTGAGGTTTGGACAGTGCTGTGTGGGTGTGAGGTGACTCCTGCACTCACTGCTCTGTTCCTGTCTCTGCCTTGTGCCTGGAGAGCTTTCGAGGGAGGAGGAGGAGGGTCCCCGCACTTCCTGAGGCAGCTGTGTCCCCTGTAGTGAGTGGTGATTGGGGATGTGGGCACTGCGGCTTCTATTAAAGTCATTTGAACCAAAGTGGCAGGCTGCGTCTCTCCGTGACCCACGCGCCCTCCTGGCCCAGCCATACTGCCGTCATCCCAGGTGTCTTGGGGGGACTCGCCGGGCCCCAGCACCTATGCTTCCTCCTGCTGTTCTGACAGGAAGACGGCATCCTTGGCGTGTGCCAGGGGAACAGCCACAGGCGATTCTCACTAGGCACTTTATCAGGGTCTGTCTTGTTGCCTGGTGACCTCTGCCTCTGCAAACGGAAAGCAGGGAAGCATCTGGGAGGCCAACATGCAAGGAATGGCCTGCAGGGAGCTGGCAAGGACTCCAGACCCAGTGTCTCCAACCAGTCCAGCATCTGTGTGGCTGGAAGCTCTTCATGCTGGTGGGGCTAGGTGACCAGAATTAGCAATATACCTTTAAGTGTGGGAAACCTGAATGACACTTTTAAGACAATGACCGTTATCAAATAAAATGTGTAATTTCTTAATTTGAATCATAAATTAAGTATTTAAGTGCTATTTGTAGCCTTGTTACACAAGAAGAATAGCATTTGTCCTTGATTTTTTTATTTTAGGACATTTATGCTGAATGTTTTACATCTTCTCATTACTTCTTAGACTGAAGACAAATTGAAGATTTGCTTATTTGTGTTTTTCCTGTCAACTCTTCTGAGCTTATTTATTTGTATGATCTAATGGAGAAATGCTTACATTAAATTTTTCCCCACAGCCATGTTGGAGTGCTGCCGCAGGTCACTGGTCGTTTGTGCTCTCCTGTGGTAGACCACATTTCCAAGTCACATCACAGGTGCACAGGGCAGGAAGCCATGTACCTATGGTCTTTGCATCTGGCTGTGCTGGGCTGGTGTCACCCCCAGAGCACAAGGAATAAGGAGCAGATCGTGGTCCAGGGTGTCGTCTCCTGGTGGATTTTGTTAAACTGCTGAGCAAATGCTTCTCCTTCGTCACTGTGGGTGCCTATTTTTGGTGACTTTTGGTGACTTTGTACTGAAACTTAAACACTGAGCTGGTGGCTGGCTATTACAGTTGTCTCTACAGACTGTTGTTCCCTGCTCAGAAAGCTTTGGGCCCTGTGGGCTCACCATGTCGGTCCTCTCCCATAATCAGAGACCAAGTGTGCTGTCACTGAGCACGCACAACCAGTGTGAGCTGCAGTGCTCCAGGCTGCTGTCAGCCAGTCTTGAGTGCAAGCCCAGGAGTGCTTGTGGCTTTGAGACACCACAGGAAGAGATACAGCAGAATTAGCCACTTTCTGGAAACTTCCTGGGACTAGCATGAGCTAAAAAGCTTTATAATTATGCCAGTGAAATAGAAATTCAGAGCCAACTTAACTCCTCTACCTCCACCAGCCACACAACAGAAAGCAAAGTGTCAGCACACGGGCGGTCCCTCGTAGGCGTATGTCTCTCCCCACCCTACCCCCATGGGCTTTTGGCAAGGGGATCCCAAGCTACCCAGACAGCTCTGCACTTGGGCAGACTCGGCAGACCTCAAGCCTCTGGTGCTGAATGGTGACCTGAGCAGACTAGGGGCTCAGAGGTGCAGTGCAGAAGTGCATGGATGCATGGAAGCCTCTGTTCCAGAAACCTGGGGGTTCACTGAGTAGTGCAGGCACCCTCACCCGAGTGCTTCGCAGCCACCACGCTTCATACACTCTGCGTGCAGCAAGTCACCACGAGTGCTCTTAAAACATTCGTTGTTGATCATGCTTTGTGGTGGTCTGTGTCGTGTTCTGACTGCTCCACTGACCAGCACTGCCTGTGTATCCTGTGTCCCTGTTCCCACAGACGTGACAGTAGTGTTGACGTCAGACCAGTTAATAGCCCTGCAGAGGATTCTATGTGTGAGGTGAAAGGAAGAACCACTTGCTTCTCATTGCAACCCAAAGTTAGAAAAACAGGGGCTGGAGGTGTACCTCAGTGGACGAGCACTTGTCTAGCATGTGTAAGAACCTGGGTTTGGGGGCTGGAGAGATGGCTCAGTGGTTAAGAGCACTGACTCCTCTTGGAGAGGACCCAGGTTCGATTCCCAGCACCCACATGGCGACTACAAACCATCCTTAACTCCAGTTCCAGGGGAATCTGAAGCCCTCTTCTGATCTCCAAGGCACTGCACGACATGGGTGCACTCACATACATGCAGGCACTCATACACATAAAAATAAAAAAGATAAAATAAGCTACATATTTTTTAAAAAGAATACTGTCCAAACTATGCATACATCCCCAGCAGTTTATCACAGAGTTAACGAGGAAGGTAGATCTGTACCAGGGAACCACATGAGATCAGCAGCTCATAGGTGGCACCAAGCCCATAGATGAGTTATTTTCTGGCCCCGTGGAGCTGAGCTACACAGTAGATTAAAATTTCTTAAACTGACTGACATTTTTCTATCTGGACTATTTGCAATCTTGGGGGCTTCTCTTTTTGAAAAAGAAGGTCTTGGTATACTTTATTAAAAAATCAGCTGCAGGTGAAGACCTCTAAACAGCCTGGTGCTCTGCTGTCCTGCCCCACCCCCACCAGCCTCCTGCCAGCCACTGCT
>NW_008350120.1:6014531-6026042 GCF_000622305.1 Nannospalax galili
GAGTTCAAGGCCAGCCTGGTCTATATAGCAAGTTCCAGGCCAGTTGGAGCTACAGGGAGACCCTGTCTCAAAAAGATCAAAATAAATAATAAATAAATATAAAAACAAAAAATAAGGCTAGCCTTCACTACAGAACTGTCTAAAAAAATTTATGAAACAGGCTGTGTGCCTTGTTTTAGCCCCAGCACTTGAAAGGCAATGGCATTGTAGCTCTGAATTTGAGACCAGCCTGGTCCCCATCTCGAAAAATATATGTAAAATAAAATTTGGAAAAGACTTAACCATTATGGATGACCTTGAGAACTTTTTTTTTTTTTTCGGTCTTTTGAGACACGGTCTCCCTGTATCCCCAGCTGGCCTGGCACTCACTGTGTAGACCAGGCCTTGGTCTTGAAGAGCTCCACCTGCCTCTGCCTCCTGAGTGCTGGGATGGGCATGCGCCACCACGCCCAGCTACAAAAATACGGAATATTTCAAGAATTTCCCCCGTCCTTGCACAGGGGCCATGCTAATCTCTGTGTCGTTCCAATTTTAGTATATGTGCTGTTGAAGAAAGGACATTGTAATTCACAGGAAATTGTCAAACTATCAACATTAGCAGGAGTTTGGAAGCAGATTCCAGCCCTCGGTGGGGAGGAGGCAGCTACAGCTGTGGAAACAGCCAGTGAGCTGGACTTGACTTGGGGCCTGAAGAAGTGGTAAGCTGCTGCCATCTCAGGATTGTACCTGACAGCCGAGGAGCTGTGGATTTGGGGCAGCCAAAGGTTGCTTGCTCCCTTCCTTCCTCCCTTCTCCTCTTCCTCTTCTTCTTCCTCTTCTTCTTCCTCTTCCTCGTCCTCTTACTCCTCCTCCTCCTCCTCCTCCTCCTCTCCCCCTCCCCCCTCTCTTTCTTTTGAGACGAGTCCTGCTAGCCCCAGCTGGCCTGGAACTCACAGTTTAGACCAGGTTGTCCAAAACTCATAGAGATCATTTACCTCTGCCTCCCGACTGCTGGGATTAAATTTCTTGATGGAATCTACCCAGGTAACTATATTGTTGCTTTTTTGTCACTGTGATAAAACACCATGACCAAGGCAACTTATAGAAGAAAGAGTTTGACTTACAGTTCCAGGGGGATTAGGGTCCATCATGGCAGGGAGGCATAGCAGGAGACAGCCAGAGTAGAAAGCACAGAGCTCACACCCAAGTATGCACAGGAAGCAGAGAGAAGCAGACAGGAAGTGGGGTGATGCTATAAACTCAAAGCCCAATCCCTGTGACGTGCTTCTCCAGTATGGCCACTCCTCCCAAAGTTCCAGGACCCTCTCCAAACAGCACCACTCACTGACCAGGGGTTCAAAGACTCAGAGCCTGTGGAGCACTTCGCATTCAACCCACAGTAGTAAGAAAGTGACAGGAAAGGAATTACTGCATCACATAAACTTAGTTGAAACAGAGGACCGGGTTCAGTTCCCAGACCCCACATGGCAGCTAACAACTGTCTGTGACTCCAGTTCCAGGGTATCCAAGGGCCTCTTCTGACCTCTGCGGGTCTTGCATAACACAGGTGCACTTACAAAAATGCAGACAATCCATTCATACACATAAAATTAAATAAATAATATGTTTCTAAACACCAAAATAATAAAGAAGGAGATGGAGGAAAGAAAATATATATTCATTTACTTATTGGGGGCACACGTGTGCCATAGCTCACGTGTGGACATCAAGAACGGCTTACAAGAGTCAGATCTTCCCTTCTGTCATGTGAGCCCTAGGGAAGGAACTCCAGTCATCAGACTTGGCAGCAAGCACCTTTACCCACTAAGCCACCTTGCCTTTTTAATGTTGTGTGTATGAGTCTTTTGCCTACTTGTGTATAAGTGTAGCACTGTGTGTGTGCAGTGCCCTCAGAACCAGAGAGGGCGTTGGACCCCTGGAACTGGAGTTACAGATGGACTTGTGAAACCACAGTGTGAGTCTCTTCACCAGCTCTGCAGTCAGGTCGATGCCTCCTGCCTCTCCTGCCTTGTCCACACTGACCCTGGGGGTTAGCAAACAAGTGGAGAACCAAGGCACTGCAGCGAGTAACGTTGTGCAACTGGTGCTGGAGAGGTTAGGGTACCAGATGCTACTGGGTCCTTCTGCCCATCCAGACAAAAGGAGAGTAGCCTTTTTTTTTTTTTTTTTTTTTGGTCTTTTTGAGACAGGGTCTCCCTGTAGCCCCAGCTGTCCTGGAACTCCTATGTAGACCAGTCTGGCCTTGAACTCACAGAGATCCGCCTGCCTCTGCCTCCCAAGTGCTGGGATTAAAGGCATGGGCCACCATGCCCGGCGAGAGTAGCCTTCTTTTTAAATGTTTTTATTTTATATTGGATACGTGTATTATGTGCATGTGTGTTGGTGTACCTGTGCCGTGCAATGCCTCTTCTGTAGAGGGCATTGGATCCCTGGAACTGGAGTTACAGATGGTTGTTAGCCACCATGGGTCCTGGATTCTAACCCAGGTCCTCTGCAAGAGCAGCCAGTGCACTTAACCACTGAGCCATCTCTCCAGCCCAGAAGTAGCCTTCTTGAAACCTTGAATTTCACATGCAGCTTGTTCCAGTATTGACCAGGTGATAAACTCAGTCAGTGAGATCATTCCAATTTTTTTGGTACTGCAGATTCTATGCATGTCCCTGTTCTGCCAGGGCTGCTGCAGCAGTCCGTATCCTGGAGGGGAGCGCCACATCCTGGAGGGGAGCGCCACACTCCAAACTTGGACAAGCAAGAGGCCAGGGACACCAGTCTCCAAGGATGCAGTATTTTGTGATGGGTGAGACCCAATACTGACAGAAGGGAGGGAGGAAGGAGGTGTTCTGGCCCAGGGTTTCAGAGAATTCACCCCATCGTTGCTTGGGAAGAACATGGCAGAGAAGGCCACTCACCTCATAGCAGACAGGAAGCAGAAGGAAGGGCCTGAGGGACCGGGTGTAGCCCCAAAAGTTGCTCCCCCAAGGACCTGCTTCCTACAAGTAGACACCACTCCTAAAGTTTCCAGAATGGCAGCACCAGCAAAGGATGGTGCACTCAACTCATGAACCTGAGCATTCCATATTCCAGGGCTCAGAGCCAGAACCACAGCAGGATCACAGTGCTAGCTGCTTGTGCAGATGTGGAGAAGGTGCCTTAATGAATTAGCACTATGGTGTTACCAGTGTCTTGTGTTGCCACAACAAATTGGATGACTTAAAATGGGGCATAAAGGGGGTGTAGCTTAGTTGCTGGAGGCTTAGCATACATGAGCCTCAGTATCACATAAACCAGACATGGCACATCACTGTGTAGGCACCTTCTTGATCATAGCTACACCATGTTGAAGTTTAGGCTGACTCTAGCCTCTGAAATTATCAGGCAGTTGGCCCAGGGTATGGGAACAAACATCAGCAGGACCCCAGTTGTCTTGGGAACAGGCAGGTCAGCGTGTTCTGGAATACACCTGCTAACTGCAGATTTATGGCTTCTGTAGGTTATGCTTGGCTTGCTTCTACAAAATAGTAATTGTTGCTTAATAGAAATTCTTTCCACCTGTAAGCTTGGGAACTTACACTTTTCACCTCTGGTTACGGTTTCTCTGTATAAAAAACTTACCCTAGAGATGGCTCTGGGCTGTACTTGGGTTCCGATACACTTGTGTAGTTGCTGGCCAGCTAGTAAAAGACTTTCATTCGGCAAAACTTTGAGTGGTCTTCTCTGGTGAGGCACCTCACAACACCTATAACCCCAGCACTCCAGGTGAAGAAGCACAGGAGTTCAAGGCTATACAGTGAGTTGAAAGCCAGCCTGAGCTACATGAAACTGTATCAAAAAACAAAAAACAAAAATGGTACTTCTTCCTTCACACGTTTACAGGCCAGGAATTGGTCCAGGTGTTCATGCACTCTGCAGCTTCCCTCTGTGGGCTCTGGGAAGAGTCCAGCCTTTGTCTCCAGCTTCTGGTAGCAACTGTAACCCTTGGCTTGAGGCCACCAGTACCTGCCCCCATGGCCTGTGTCAATTCCTGTGTGAGTCCCACCTCCTCCTCCCCTATCTTCTGTTCCCCAAAACTAGGGTGACGGCATACCCCGCCACACCTCACTTTCCTTTTCCCTGTGAAGACCATCCTCCACTGGGGTTATCACTGACAACCCATTATAATCCAGGATAATCTCAAGATCCTCACTGACTTCTGCAAAGACGCTTCCACTAAATAAAGCCACTTCCACAGGTTCCAGTGGGGGTATCCCATAAGTAGCCACTACTCAGCCCACTAGTGCATTCAACTATGGTGTAAGGTAGCCTCACACAGAAGCGAGTGGCACGTGGCCCCTCATGATCTGGAAACATGCTCTAGTGACTTGGTATTCCCCATTCGGCCTGAAGCCAAACAGACTACTTCTCCCAAATATGGTGGGAGTTTCTCAGTGTGATTTTCAGTGTCCTTGGTAACCCTACCTAGTAGTTTCTGAAAAACATATTTTTCTTTCTAAATGTGATGTAGTGGTACATACCTATAATCTTAAGTCCTGGGGAGGCAGAAGCAGGGAAGATCACTTGGGCCCAGAAGTCTGAGCCTAGCCCAGGCAACATGGCAAGACCCCATCTCAAAAACAAACACCACCAACAAAAAACAGAAAAATTACAGGCCATTATATTACCACCCTGAAACCAACCTGATGACCATGTTCCTTCCACCTTCCTGTCCACACCATGGTCTAGAGCTACACAGGCTCTGTGCTTCCTCAAGACAGTCCACCCTTCTCTACGAAGGCCTCCTGGTGTCTCCTGTCTCTGAGAGCTGAGGTGCATGGTGCCACCTAGGATGATCTTAGGTCTCCGCTGCTGTGCCAGTTCCACAGGTTTCTGTGCCATTCCATCCAGCCATGGAGCCTCTGCACTTGCTCAGGGATAGATGCCCAACTATTCAGGATGCTGAGGCAGAAGAGGTGCTTGAAGCTAGCCTCCACAACACAGGCTCTGGCTAGAAATCAAAGAAGCATAAAACCCCACAGCTTTCTCCTGCCTCCAACAGATCCATCTTCCCTCACATCTTTTAGGACCTCCCATCTGACACACTATGCAGGCCACTCAGGATTTTCTCCCCTTTCCCACTAATGTAAGTTTTATTGCTCTGAGAGTTTATTAATTGCTGAGTTCCCAGCACCTAGAATAATTTCTAGTGCATAGTGGTGCTCAGAAAATAGGGGAATGATGGATCTGCTTGATGTAGAAAGGCTTTGTGGAACCAGTGAGACTCACAGACACTTGCATTCAGACCTGACGATGCTCTCAGATCGATCCCTGAATCCCACAAGGTGGCAGGAGAGCCCAACTCTGAGAGCTGTTCTGTGACCTCCAGGTGCAGGCTGTGGCACGTGCATGCCTTCACTCAAGCCCACATGCACACGCACAATTGGTTAAATTTCTTGCTAACTGAACTTCAGGTCAAATTAACACCTATGCATGCTCAGATTCTTGCTGATGGGCCCCAAGCTCTTGTCTCCCCTTCCAGCTTGCAGAGGGCTGCGTTCTGGGCCCTCCCTGAGCGTCCCACGCCAAGCAGGCTGTGTCTGACGAGAGAGTGCACCACCTTGTGGTGAAGGCGGGTGTCTGCAGCCCGACAAGCACTGTGCCAGCTTTTGAAAGAGGTCCCTGCTTGTCCCTACTCTGATCTGCTCACAGCAACTGACATGTCATGACTTTCTGTTCTATTCATGGAGTGAACAGACTCATCCATCCTGCGTCTTTCATCACGTGGTGACTAATTCAGATGGTGGGGATACAAGCCAGTGTTTCCTGGTTCCTCAGAGTGTTCGCAGAGCTGCCCTCCAGGCCAACACTTCCCCTCAGATGAGACATGGGAACCTGTGTCCACACAGGGTAGCATGCTGATGTCCTTGGCAGCATTAATCACAATATGCAACGGCTGCACCCAGATGAGCGTGAGGACAGTGTTGAGAGAACAGCCTGGACTCCAACCAAGATGTGCGGTTCTACAGAGACGGTGCAGGTAGGCGACAACCACAGAGACGGGGCAGGGAGGTGCCAGGGCCAGGGGAGAGCGAGAAGGAGTGATGGTGACTAACTAGAATGTTCTAGAATTGGTTAACGGTGCTGGTTGCATAACCATCTGAATATACTAAAAGCAGAAAACACTATATTTATTTAGTTCCTTGTTAGGTGGGTGGCGAGTTCTCTTACTACATGAACGATTTTAGCAGCTGTAATTCTTTATGTTATTGAGATGGGGTCTTATGCAGCCTAAGCTGGCCTCCAGTTACTGTGTAGCCAAGGATGACCTCTGATTCTCTTTTCTCTGACTCCCCATTTCTGGGGTTACGGGTATGTGCACCACCAGTTTATGAGATGCTGGGGAATGAACTCAGGGCTTCATGTATGCCAGACAGACACTGTGTTGAAGCCCCTCAAGACTGCATATTTTCTTTTTTTTTTTTTTTGGTTTTTTTGAGACAGGGTCTCCCTGTAGCCCCCCCTGACCTGGAACTAACACTTTGTTTAAAGCCCTCAAAACTGCATATTTTGTTTTTTTTTTTTTTTGGTCTTTTTGAGACAGGGTCTCCCTGTAGCACCAGCTGTCCTGGAACTCACTATGTAGACCAGGCTGGACTTGAACTCACAGAGATCCGTTTGCCTCTGCCTCCCAAGTGCTGGGACTAAAGGCGTGCGCCACCACGCCCGGCAAGACCACATGTTTTCACTTTTATTTCCTTTTACTTATCTATGTGCTGCGGTGGAGGGGATGTCAGAGAACTTCTAGGACTCAGTGCTCTTCTTTCACCCTGTGGGTCCTGGGGTTCAGCTCAGGTCATCAGATTAGGTGCTTTACCCGCTGAACCTTCTCACTGACCCCAAACTGTACTTCTAAGAGGTGATTTTGTTTTTCCAAATCAAGGTCTCACTGTGTAGCCCTGAATGGCCTGGAACTCACTATGTAGACCAGACTGGCATCAAACTCACGGAAATCTGCCTGTCTCTGCCTCCTGAGTGCTGGGATCAAAGGCATGTACCACCATGCCTGAGATGAAGAGGTGAATTCTATTTCTCAATAAAGCTGACTTTATATCCCATTGCTTTAGGGCCGGGAATACAGCTCAGTTGGTAGTGCGCTTGCCTCCCATGAATGTGATCCTGGGTTCAATCCCCTGTGGGGGAAGAGATCCAAAATCTCGTTGCCTTGCATTCATATTTATGAGGCTTGCATCATCAAAAGCTGAAAATAGAGAAGGATTTGGTAGTGGCAGGCCTGTAATCCCATCCCACCTACTGCTGAGGCTGAGTCAGGTAGATCTCTGGAGGCCAGCCTGGGCTACATAGTGAGTTCCAGGCTAGCCAGGGCTGCATCGTGAGCCTCTGTATCAAAATAAAAAGAAAAAATTAATTAAGCAAATATGAGTGAAAGGGCTGAGGGTTTGGCTCAGTGACAGCCACACGCCCAGCAGTACAAAGCCTTGGGCTCCACCCTCAACCATGGAAATGGAAGTAGTGCCCATGATGGGGCTGAACAGATGGCTCAGCAGTTCAGAGCACCAGCTGCTCTTGCAGAGAACCAAGGTTCAGTTCCCAGCACCCATATGGGGCCTAACAACATCTGTAACTCCAGTTCCAAGGGATATAACACCCTGTTCTGGCCTCCACAGTCACCAGGCATGCACAGGGTACATATGCATACATGCTGGCAAAACACCCATACATGTAAAATAAAATAAACTTTTTTTTTTTTTCTGGTCTTTTTGAGACAGTGTCTCCCTGTATCTCCAGCTGGCTGGAACTCAATATGCAGACCAGGGTGGTCTTGAACTCTCTGCCTCCAGAGTGCTGGAAGGTGTGTGCCACCACGCAGGGCTTTTTCATTTTCTAAAGGGGCTTCCAAGTTCTGCAAGTTGGTGCACACCTGTCATCCCAGCACTTTAGAAAATGAAGGCAGGGAGATCAATTCAAGCTCATCCTCAGCTACATAGTGAGTTTGATGCTAGTCTGGACTACATGAGACCCTGTCACAAAACAAAAACTAATAAAAAGGTACTTCAGGGATAAAGACAAAGCTAGAACTTGTCAATCCAAATAGGAGATTGCGACTTCAGGACTGGGACCATTTCAGGACTAGCTGGTATCATGAAGCAAAGTTGCTGATTTTTTATTTTATTTTATTTTATTTTTTTTGGTCTTTGTCCTCCTGTAGCCTCAGCTGTCCTGGAACTGACTATGTAGACCAGGCTGGCCTTGAACTCACAGAGATCCACCTGCCTCTGCCTCCCGAGTACTAGGATTAAAGGTGTGTGCCAGTACACCCGGTGATTTTTTAATTTTTTTAAAGATTTATTTAGGTTTATTTTATGTGTATTAGTGTTGCCAGGTGCATGAATATGTGTATGTGTACAGTGCCACAGAAGTCAGAAGAAAGCATCAGATCTCCTTGAACTGGTGTTATAGATAGCTGTGAGCTGCTGTGCAGATGCTGGGAACTGAACTCAGGTCCTTGCCAGTACACCCGGTGATTTTTTAATTTTTTTAAAGATTTATTTAGGTTTATTTTATGTGTATTAGTGTTGCCAGGTGCATGAATATGTGTATGTGTACAGTGCCACAGAAGTCAGAAGAAAGCATCAGATCTCCTTGAACTGGTGTTATAGATAGCTGTGAGCTGCTGTGCAGATGCTGGGAACTGAACTCAGGTCCTCTGCAAAAGCAGCCAGTGCTCTCTTGATAAGAGAGTGCTCCAGATAAGAGAAATGCTCCAGAGATGCCTTAGGTGGAATTATAATCTGAATCTGATAAAGTGAAGTCAGAAGCTATTAGGATTGCACAAGGGTTTAGTACAAGTCCTTTCCTGCAAATGGGGTTTCTGGTGAGATTCCTAGGAACTATAGGTTTTTGGTTGGAAGAGAGAAAAGCCTAAAGCAGTTAATTGTGCTGAAATTCTTTTCTATTATTATTTTAATTTTATGGGTATGAGTGTTTGTCTAAGTACATGTGAGTGCACCTGTATTGTGCAATGTCCACAGAGTCCAGAAGAGGGTGTTAGATCCCCTGGACCTGGAATTACAGATGGTTGTTAGCCACCATGTGGGTGCTGGGAACCGAACCTGGGCCCTCTATAAGAGCCCGCTGAGCCACCTCTCCAGCTCCAGGCTAGAGTTCTTGCTTTGCTTCTGGTAGGAACGGTCAGCTCAGTGTCTGGGTGAGGGGCTTCCCTTTCTCAGGTCCCCAGATCTTCCCTGTCTGTCTACCCTGCCCGGCACTTGGGACGCTTCCCTCCATCCTGAAGGATATCCTGCCTAAAGCCACAGAACCAGGCAGAGGTTCAGCCATTGTGACTGAGGTTGAAAGGGAGGGTGAATGATAGGCCAGACCCTCCCCTGAAGGTGTCGAGGCCAGGCCCTGCTGGAGCCACCCAGGACCTACAGCTCTTAAAAGACAGAGAACTAGTGGCCATGCCTCCAGGGTGTGATGGGAATGGGATTCCAGGAGCCCAGCTCTGCCTTCCCAGCACAAGAGACATCAGCCACTCCTCTGGCCCTCTACCAGCTGGAGGTCTCTGAGGCTTGGGCTCAGGCTTAGAGCTGAGCCGGAGTCCAGGGCTACCACTTGGTAGTAAAGGCTACAACCAGGAAGTGAGGAGGCCACTCTGGCCATTTTTTATTTTCATTTCTTAATGCTTTATTATTTTTACGTTTTTTTTTGTTTTTGTTCTTATTTTTATCTTTTTTGAGACAGGGTCTCCCTATAGTCCCAGCTGTCCTGGAACTCACTATGTAGACCAGGCTGGCCTTGAACTCACAGAGATCCACCTGCCTCTGCCTCCCAAGTGCTGGGATTAAAGTCATCCGCCACCACCTCTGGTTTATGTGTTTTATTTGTATGAGTGTTTTGCTTGTATGTATACCATGTGCGTGCCATGTTCATTCTAGAACAGGGGTTGTGGTTGTTAGCTGCCTCCTGGGTGCTGAGAACTGAACCCTGGTCCTCTGCAAGAACAGCCAGTGCTCTTAACCACTGAGCCATCTCTCCAGCCTCTCTAGCCACTTTTGGGGGGGGTCTTTTTGAGACAGGGTCTCCCTGTAGCCCCAGCTGGCCAGGAACTCACTATGTAGACCAGGCTGGCCTTGAACTCACAGAGATCTGCCTGCCTCTGCCTCCCGAGTGCTGGGATTAAAAGTGTGGACCTCCACACCTGGCATCTCCTAATGTTTTTTAATATTTTATTTATTATTTTTATTTTATGTGCACGAGTGTATTGCCCGCATGTATGTGAGCTCACCCATGCCGTGAAGAGGAAAGTTGAACAGGAAGGTGGCGGACTCAGGGTTGAGGCTGGATTAGAAGGCCAGCTGTGGCCTGGGTGGAGCCATAGGTCAGGTCAGGAGCCCACTCCGTAAGTCAGTGGCTCAGGAAACCACAGAGAGCAGCCATTGTCTACACCACCCACCATGGCTTTCTGTGACCCTGAGGCAAACCGAGCAAACGGGAGCAAGCACGGAGGGCGGCCGGAGGCAGTTCCCACTTCTTCACCTGCGGGTCCAGGCAGAGCTGGCAGAGGTCCCGGCAGCCTCAGCCCTCAGGGCCCAGCCACAGGAGCTGGGGACCCTGTGGACCTATCTCCGCCTCGTGCTTCTTCCCACCAACACATCACTAGGCTTCCAGGGAGCCTCGCACTTCCTGAGGCTCCCTACCTGCCCTCTGCTGGGGTGACAGGCCAGGAGGGAGCAGACCCTACACCTGTAGCCCAGGGTCCTCATGGCTCACTAGGCCCAGTAGCCAACGCAGCATGCTGTCTCCCAGCAGGCTGCCACCCGCAGCACTGGAGAAGTGGCCTCCTGCCCAGCAGCAAGCTTCAGGTGACCAAGGAGGGGTCCGAGGCACTAGCGCACCCTGTGCCGGTTTGAACACGGTTTGAACATGCGTGCTAGCATGTCCCTGATAGGTAGAGAATGGGCGGGAGCGAGCGGCGCGGATGGAGAGCACAAGCGGATGGATGAAGGCACCGAGGCACAGATGGAATTCTCAGTGGGACACAGATTTATTTCGCACGGGGCACCTTTCCCTCGGGAAGGGAAAGATGTCCACAAAGGGAAAGATGGAAGGGAAGGGAAGGGAAGGGAAGGGAAGGGAAAGGAGAAGGGAAGGGAGAAGGGGGAAGGGCAAAGGGGGAAGGAAGTCAGGGAAAGATGTCCAGGAAAGATGTCCGCGGGTTGTGAGCTGGGACTTTACATATGGGGGCTTTAGGGTGTGGAATCAGGGAGGGGGAAACAGGCAGGATTAGGGTGTGGAATCACGGAGGGGGAAGCAGGTAGGATTAGGGGGTGGAAGTGTTTTCTTTTTCCTCTTAAGATAAGAGGAACTCTGTTTATCTTATCTTTGGAGGTCAGAGGAAAGGCAGGCTGCTTCTCAGCAGAGTTTGTAGGTCCCTGTTGGGGAAGGGGTGGAGCTGCTGTTTGGAACCCTAACATTCCAGCCTTTTGTGTTATAGGACAGGGGGCACCGTTGTCCTCT
>NW_008350120.1:6029556-6031402 GCF_000622305.1 Nannospalax galili
AATCAGGGAGGGGGAAGCAGGTAGGATTAGGGTGTGGAAGTGTCTTCTTTTTCCTCTTAAGATAAGAGGAACTCTGCTTATCTTATCTTTGGAGGTCAGAGGAAAGGCAGGCTTCTTCTCAGCAGAGTTTGTCGTTCTTGACCTCAAAGGTCAAGGTGCTTATCAGCTAAGTTCCCTTTTCCAGGCTCCAAAGTCTGTAGGTCCCTGTTGGGGAGAGGGGGGCTGCTATTGGAACCCTAACAGTCCCCTGCTCCTCTGAATTGTAGGTGAATTTAGGTCAGCCTGTACTTGCCATTACTCAAAACCATTTGTTTTAACGTTAGCCCAAGCGTCCTCCTGACGGAGCTGCAGGATCCCGTCAGGACTGGCCTTGCTCGGACACCCAGGGGGCCATTCTTCTCATGGCATGCTTGGCTTTCAGACCCTCCTAGGGTCAATGACTCTGAAGACACAGGCACAGTACACACCAGGTATTTACACTGGCCATCTGTGTACGAGCCTTGACCAGCCTGATGAGGGGATGCAATGTCCACCTTTGTGTCTCATTCAGTAAATATCTGCTAAGCCTGAGTCCTGTGACAGGCCTTCCTGAGTGCTGAGCCTCTTCCCAAGCTACAGATTCCATCAGGGAAGTCACGAAGTTGGGCCTCCTTGGGGGCCAGAGAACCCAAGAGGAGGGGACTGGTAAGCCTTCTGGGTAATAAGCCTTCTGGGTAAGCAGCACAGGAAGGACACGTGAGAGGAGAGGAAGGTGGAAGGGAAGGAGAATGTGCAGAGGCCTCTGGGGGTTCTGAAGGCCTGGGAGGGAGGGTGGAGCCTCAGGATCAGGTGTGTATTTACAGTGCAGGTTGGGAGAGAGGAGAGGTTAGGAGGCCCTATCAGGAGGAGCACACCCCAAGGCACAGAGGCCCTATCAGGAGGAGCACACCCCAAGGCACAGAGGTCCCATCAGGAGGAGCACACCCCAAGGCACAGAGGCCCCATCAGGAGGAGCACACCCCAAGGCACAGAGGCCCTATCAGGAGGAGCACACCCCAAGGCACAGAGGTCCTATCAGGAGGAGCACACCCCAAGGCACAGAGGCCCTATCAGGAGGAGCACACCCCAAGGCACAGAGGTCCTAGGCCAAGCAAACTGTGAAAGGGGAACAACTCAGGGAGCCTCGCCCCATGAGGAAGGGACCACTTGGTTCAGTGTGGATGGATGGGCAGAGCTGAGTAGCTGGCTAGGCCCCTCCACTCTCCAAGAATTCAAAACACCCTAGCAATTAGAACCACTCCCGGACAGCACTACGCAGTACCAGCTGTGCTGGCCAGCTCCATACCAGCGCCTGGCTCACCAGCTCCACCCAGGCTAGGACAAGTGACATAGAACAGCCCAGCCAGTGTTGAACATCCTTATGGAGTGTTCTAGTTTGCTTTCAATTGCTGTGACAACACCAACTTGGGGAGGAAAGGGTTTATTTGCATCTCCCAAGTCTCAGTTCATCACTGAGGGAGCCCAAGGTAGAAGAAACTCAGGGCAGGAACCTGGAGGCAGGAGCTGGAGCACAGGCCGTGGAGGAACACCGCTTACTAGCTTGCTCCCTTGGCCTGTGCTCAGCCTGCTTTCTTTCTTTTTTAATATTTTATTTATTTATTTATTATTATTATTATTGTTTTTGGTCTTTTTGAGACAGGGTCTCCCTGTAGCCCCAGCTGTCCTGAAACTCACTATGTAGACCAGGCTGGCCTTGAACTCACAGCCATCAGCCTGCGTCTGCCTCCCAAGTACTAGGATTAAAGGCATGTACCACATGCCCAGCTTGTGTGTGTGTGTGTGTGTGTGTGTGTGTGTGTGTGTGTGT
>NW_008350120.1:6031413-6056157 GCF_000622305.1 Nannospalax galili
TTTTTTTAAATGTGTATGAGTGTATTGCCTGCATGTATGTGAGTGCACTCATGTCGTGTAATGCCTCGGAGGTCAGAAGAGGGCATTGGATTCCCCTGGAACTGGAGTAGAGGATAGTTTGTAGCCGTCATGTGGGCATGTGGGTGCTGGGAATTGAACCAGGGTCCTCTTCAAGAGCAGTCAGTGCTCTTAACTGCTGAGCCATCTCTCCAGCCCCCAGCCTACTTTCTTATACAATACAAGACCACCTGCCCAGGGGTGGCACCACCCACAGTGAGCTGGTCCCTCCCACGTCAATCAACAGTCAAGAAAATGCCCACAGACATGGCCACAGGCAATTCCCCAGGTGAGGCTCCCTCTACTCAGGTGTATCAAGTTGACAACTAAGGCTGTCCAGCACATGGAGAGAGGACCCAAGAGCTATAATTAACAGAGGTCCTTCATGCTGAGGTGGAGCGCTTGGTCCAGATGATTTTGGTGCTTCCAGTGCCTGGGGCACTCTAACCAACACCAACCCACTGCTCAGTCTTCTCTCTCCAGGGGATACTAGCAATGTCTGGGGATAGTGGGGTAAGGGTGTGCACTGGGGCATCTGGTGGGTGGAGGGCAAGCAGATGACAACCTCAGCAGACAGAAGGCTGCCCGTTTCAAGATCCACAGTGTGGCTGAGAAAGGTTGTGCCAGCCTTTACCTTTCCCAGGTACAGAACAGAGGATGGAGGATGAAGGATGCAGGATGCAGAATGGGGCTGGGCATGGTGGTACATGCCCTTAATCTCAGCACTCTAGAGGTATAGGCAGGGGGATGCCTATGAGTTAGAGGTTAGCCTGGTCTACATAGAAAGGTCCATGCCAACCAGGGCTACATAGTGAGAACCTGTCAAAAGAGGGAAGGGATGGGGGTAGGGACTGGAGAGATAGCTCAATGGTTAAGAGCACTGGCTCCTCTTCCAGAGGACCCAGGTTCAATTCCCAGCACCCACATGGCAGCTAACAACCGCCTGTAACTCCAGTTCCAGGGGATCCGACGCCCTCTTCTGGCCTCTGAGGGCATTGCACGACATGGTGTACTTACACTCAGGCAAAACAGTCATACACATAAAATAAAAAAAATAATAATTGTTAAGAAGGACATGGGATAGACGGTGTCTGAAGGATGAAGGATAGAGGGTGCCAGCGAACAAACCCGCCCGACAGCTGTGTGCCTTCCGCCCTTCTCTCCCGTCCTTCCCCGGAAGCTGCTGATACCAGATAACATTCATATTTTGTGTATGTGACAGCTGTACAAGGCCCAGCCCTGGGGACTGCAAAACACACTTGATCCTTCGGGTAACTTAGGAGGCAGTTTCAACCACAGTCAGTCTCCACATCTATGGGATTCATACCTGTGGATCCAACCAACCAACTGAAAATATTCAGGAGAAATGCTGCGTCAGTACTGAGCACATACAGGTGTTTTGTCTGGACAGCATAACTACTGATAACTATGTGATCGAGCTATGGCAGCCCTGGATGGTCGGGCTGTGTAGGAAGGGGATATCAGCTTCCAGGTCTATGGAGCTGGCGGCGACCGTGCACCCCAGGCTCTGCAGGGAGGTGAGAAGGGCTGCCATGTAGAAAGATGCCTACTCCTGGCCCAGATGGTGCAAGGTCCTGACAAGGGCAGGGTGCATCTTGCCTGGAACACGGTGCAGGGGGAGGCAAAGGAAATGGCAAGTCCAAAGGTTCCCACTGAGGTGACAGATCACCAGTTCAGGCAGGGTTGGACGGCAGAGCTGTTGAACACCGCAGTGTGGGGGACCCTGTGTCTGCACTAGACTGCAGCCAGTGTTCCTAGGCATCCATGAGTTTCCCCCAGGTTGATGGTTCAGGAAGGGCAGTCAGGAGGCAGGCATAGAACAGGCAACCCTTTCCCAGTTCTCTGACCTTGCCGGTCACCTGACCTTGCCGGTCACGCACCCTCTCCCAGCTCTCTGACCTTGCCGGTCACGCACCCTCTCCCAGCTCTCTGACCTTGCCGGTCACGCACCCTCTCCCAGCTCTCTGACCTTGCCGGTCACGCACCCTCTCCCAGCTCTCTGACCTTGCCGGTCACGCACCCTCTCCCAGCTCTCTGACCTTGCCGGTCACGCACCCTCTCCCAGCTCTCTGACCTTGCCGGTCACGCACCCTCTCCCAGCTCTCTGACCTTGCCGGTCACGCACCCTCTCCCAGCTCTCTGACCTTGCCGGTCACGCACCCTCTCCCAGCTCTCTGACCTTGCCGGTCACGCACCCTCTCCCAGCTCTCTGACCTTGCCGGTCACGCACCCTCTCCCAGCTCTCTGACCTTGCCGGTCACGTACCCTCTCCCAGCTCTCTGACCTTGCCGGTCACGCACCCTCTCTGAACCTCTGGAGATGACTCTTCACCTTGCAGTTTGCGGTGAGGATTCCGAGTAGCCACACACAGCAGGTCCACACCCGTGTCACTGGGAAGGGAAGCACAGTGCTTGGGCCCAGGGGAGGTGATTGCTCTTCGCATGGTCAGCTGGGGAGTGCTGAGTAAGCAGAGCCCGGGTAGCCAGGGCTGGGTGAGAAAGGACATTGTGAGCAAGACTTGGGGACCAGAAGACAGGAAGTGTGTGAGGCTGACCCACAGGGTTCCCCACAGGTTTCCCCTTTGGAATTCAGAGCTGAGTAATTCCAGTTTCTGAGTCCCTGTAGCAGATTGCACAGAGCGTGTCACCGAGAAATCAAATATTTATTTTTTATTTTCTATTTGTATTTTAGATGATTTGCCTGCATGTATTTAAGTGCACCATGTAAGTGCAGTACCCTCAGAGGCCAGAAGAGGGTGGTGGATCCCCTGTAACTGGAGTTACAGACAGTTATGAACTGCCATGTGGGTGCTGGGAACCTACCTGGTCCTTTGCAAGAGCAGCAAGTGCTCTTAACTGCTGCGCCATCTCTCCAGCCCCCTAAATCAAATGTTTCTGCTGATAGGAATAGCCATTTCAAAACGTCTGGAGATGCCTAGTGTGTCCAGAGCTGTCTGACCTCTGTGTCCCACCGGGGAGGAGGTCAGCCTGAGCAGAACTAGGGAGGCGGGAGGAAGAGGCGCGGCCGGATCACAGTTCAGCATTGGCGAGGCACTTGGCCCAGGACCAGCAGGCCTCTGAAGCTCTTAGGGGCTGTTGGCCCCAGGGACATGGATGGGGAGAATGGAAGGCAGGACCCTGTGTGACCCCTGGCCCAGGAGCTCCAGCACCAAGGGAGTTCAGCTGTAGCTTTGAGCCAGACAGTCACTGGGGTGAAGGGCTGGAAACCAAGCCTCGCACATCAGCTCTGGCTAGAGGCAGGGCAGGACAGGCAGCCCTGGGCACAAGGAGCTGGGAGCAGCAGACAGCCCCGACCTGCCCACAGTGTTGCCCTCCCACAGGAACTGGATAGGATCAAATGCAGTGTCCCATCATGCTGGTCCAATCCCTGGAAGGAGCAGCTAGTTCCCAGGCAGGACTGAGAGTCAGTCTGAGGGGCAGGGGCTTCCTGTGGAGGGGCTAGTGCCCTAGGGTACCATCGCCTCCAGGCTAGCTCTAGGAAACCTCAAGCCTACAATCTCCTGCCCCACCCAGACCTGTTCTCCAGGAGACACCCTGCTGCTCCCTGTACTAAAGACTTTCCTTTTTCCTGAAAGGGCCTCTGTGTGTGAAATGACAGAGTCATCGTTTTCTGGCTATAGTGTAAATGACTGAATGAATGGGAGCCCTGCCCAGGGCAGAGAAGGAGCCAGGGAGTCCACTATCAGCAGGAGTATCTGGAGAACTGTCTCAGGGTTAGTTGGGGAATACTTCTTAAGGGTAGCACTTTGCAGAGGCTGCTGCCAGGTCCCTGCTTGCCCTGACGGAGTGGAGGGGAGTTAGGGGCTCCGGACAGTGTAAGTCTGTGGGTGGAGGGTTGTGGGTGGGAGTGAGTCATGGGTGGAGAAAGCAGGATGTTCTGAGAGGCAGGCCCCAGGAACATGTGACTGGGTGGCCTTGGAGGGCAGACCAAACTTCCTGCCTGGACAGGCTTCTGTTGCAGCTTTTGACTCATCGGCCACTGTCTGAAGATGCCCACAAGCACCCTGGGCTCAGGAACCAAAGGTCTGAGGAGAAGCATGTGTTCCCAAGTGGGTGTGGGCTGTGCAAGTTCACTTGGGACACCTGGGACCAGAAGAGGGATGTACAAAGGCCAGCACCAGGAGCTCAGTGATAGGTAGAGAATGGGCGGGAGTGAGCGGGCAGCATGGATGGAGGAAGGCACGAGCGGATGGATGAGGCATGGAGGCTCAGATGAAATTCTCAGCGGGATATAGATTTATTTCACACTGAGTATCTTTCCCTCGGGAAGGGAAAGATGTTGGCGGAGGGAAAGATGTTGGGGAAGGGAAAGGGAAGGGAAGGGGAAGGGAAGGGGAAGGGAAGGGGAGGGAAGGAAAGAAACTAAGAAAGGAAGAAAAGATCAGTATATCAAAGGAATATCTATATAGATTTATTTCGCACGGGGCACCTTTCCCTCGGGAAGGGAAAGATGTCGGCTGAGGGAAAGATGTCAGGGAAGGGAAGGGGAAGGGAAGGAAAGGGAAGGGAAGGATGTCCGCTCACGAGTTGTGAGCTGGGACTTTAGATATGGGGGCTTTAGGGTGTGGAATCAGGGAGGGTGAAGCAGGTAGGATTAGGGTGTGGAAGTGTTTACTTTTTCCCTCTTAAGATGAGAGAAAAACAGCTTCTAAAATCTCTGGTTATCAGGTAGAATCTGCTTATCTTTGGAGGTCAGAGGAAAGGCAGGCTGCTTCTCAGCAGAGTTTGTTTCCCTTGACTCCAAAGGTCAAGATGAAGTCCCTGTTGGGGAGGGGGAAAACTGTGGCTTTTTGGAACCCTAACACTCAGGAGGGTGGAAGAGAGGAGGGAGCTAGGCAAAGGGGAAGGGAGACCTAGTGACTGTCCTGAAACCTGGGAGTCAACAACTAGGCCTTGACCTCAACCCTAAGTCAGGGTTATGAGGGTGGGTGGCCCCATGTCACCATCCTCAGAGCTGCTGGTAGTGGCTGGTGGTGTGACTGCTTCCTGTGGTCATTCTGTGCCCATGGCCCGTCTTCTCCCTCACAGTCCAGGGGTACCGATTCCACAGGGATGTTGCAGGCTCAGTCCCCTGGGAGGAGCCCTGGCCCAAAGAGGATGGCATGGAGGAGACCCAACACATCTCATCCAGGAAAATGACAGAATGGAAACAGATGCCCAGGTTCCCTAGCCTTGAGGAAGAAGGATTGTGCTACACCCAAGGACCCAGCGCAGTGAGTGGGCAGAGAACAGCTCTCTGTTACACAGGAACAAAACACAAATGGCTGAGTGGTAGGTCATACCTATAATCCCGGTATTTAGGAAGCTCAGACAGACAAAGGAACGGTCCTGAGCTTCAGACCATCCGAGGCTAGACACTGAGTTCCAGGCTAGTCGGTCTACACAGTAAACCCTGTACAAAGCAAAATAAAAAGGGGGCAGGGCTGGAAAGATGGCTTGGTATTTAAGAGCACTGGCTACTCTTGCAGAGGACCCAGGTTGGGTTCCCAGCATCCACAATGCCGCTAACAACTGTTTGTAACCCTAGTTCTGTGGGCTCTAATGCCCTCTTCTGACCTCCTCGGGAATTTCACACATATGGTACATTTACAAACATGCAGGTAAAACAGTCATACACATAAAATAAGAATAATACATCAAAAGTAATTTTAAAACACAAAATTAAAAATAGGGCCTTCGAGGTGGTTCAACAGGTAATGGTGCTTGCTGCCAGGTCTGATAATCTGAGTTTGACCCCCAAGACCCACATGGTGGCGGGAGAGAACTGGCTCTTATAGGTAAGCACAGGCAGGAGGAGCAAGCTGGTAAGAAGCAATCCTCCATGGTCTGTGCTTCAGGCTTCTGCCCTGAACTCCTACCCTGACTGCCCTTAATGATGAGCTATAGGCTGGAAGGTCAAATAAACCCTTCCCTCCACAAACTGGTTTTGGTCAGTGTTTTTATCATAACAATAGAAAGAAACTAAAACAGGGTGTAGCTCGGTGACAGAGTCTTTGCTTAGCACTCCTGAAATCCTGGGTAGATTCCAACACCAACCCCTCCAAACACCCTCCAGACAGAAACAGCACCAATACTAAATGGAAGGACCACTTGAGCCCTTGGGCCGATCCCCAGACTTCCTAGTGTTTTCTGAGATGTCCTGGGGCAGCAGACAGTAGGGTCCATGCAATGCTGTATCCACAGGACAGCCGCTGGGGCCGTGGGGTTCCTGGGCCCCTGCAGGAGGTGCCTTGCTGTCTGCTGAGGCCTGGTGCAACCAGGCTGGAGGCTAGGCTAGCTTCTGTTCTGACTCAGCTTCACAGGCAGGCAGGGCGCGGCTACCCTGGGGATTCCCAGGTCCCAAAGCCATCCCACCCCCAGCTGACTGAGGTGCCTGACATCAGCCAAGCTGACTAGAAAGGGCGGCTCATCTCTTCCAGGAAGGTCATAGGCCTCCAGGCTGGCCTCTTCCCTAATGCTGTGACTCCCAGATCCCTGGTCAGCCTGGGGCTTCAGCCCCTGTGGTTATTTTGACTGTACAAGGCCAAGTGGGGTTCTAGGGAAGTGACAGTTGACAGAGGTGAGCAGGTGACTGTTCCCAGCCTAGTGTTCTCCTTGCAATGTTCTGGGGGTATACTGAACTGTGACTAGGTGGTACTTTGCTCCTCATACATGCAGTGCTGGCCTTGAGCAACCACCATCCAGCTCAGGAAACTTCTAGAGGCCTCCTGTAGGTTTCCTGTGTCTCCACAGGTCTAGGTGAGAGTACAGACTCTTGCCCCTCGAGGTGAGCACCCTGCTCACTGCCACGGTATCTCGTGTAAATGGAAACCGCCCTGCCTGCAGACCAGCTTCTGTGTGACTTGGTCACTCATGCATTTAGTTGTTGGGCACTTCCCCGTGTGCTGGGCCTCTACCTGTGTGATCTGTGGTGCCAGCTGACAGGCTCTGGTATAGCGGGGACCAGTGCTGCACCAAGCACCACACGTTCACTTTTAGTGACCCGGTGAAAAGTGCCATAAAGGCCAGGTGTGCTATGCACACCTGCACCCTCAGCACTGGGGGAGATGGACACTGGAGGATCAGAAATTCAAGGACAGCTGGGCGTGGTGGTGTAGGTCTTTAATCCCCAGCTTGGGAGGCAAGGTGGACCTCTGTGACATTAAGGCCAGCCTGGTTTACACAGGGAGTTCCAGGCTAGCTGGGGCTATAGGGAGAGCCTGTCTCAAAGAACATATCAAAAACAAGAAAAAATAGGTAAAAAATTTTTTTTAATATTTTATTATTTTTTTAATATTTTTGTTTATTGTTTTCATTTTATGTGTATGAGTGTATCGCCTGCATGTATGTGAGTGCACCCATGCTGTGCAATGCCACGGAGGTCAGAAGAGAGCTTCGGATTCCCCTGGAACTGGAGTTAAGGACAGTTCGTAGCCGCCATGTGAGTGCTGGGAATTGAACCCGGGTCCTCTGCAAGATCAGTCAGTGCTCTTAACCGCTGAGCATCTCTCCGGCCACCAATATTTTATTATTTTAATTTTATGTGTATGTGTATATTTCCTGCATGTATGTAAGTGCACCCGTGTTGTGAAATGCCTGAGGAGGACAGAAGAGGTCAGCGGATCCCTCAGAACTGGGGTTACAGACAGTTGTTAGCTGCCATGTGCGTGCTGGGATTCGAAACCAGGTCTTCTGCAAGAACAGCCAAAGTATGGTTTGGGCAGCAAGAAAGGTGACTCTGTGATTTAAGAGTGTGTTCTCTTGCAAAGGACCCAAGTTGAGGTTCCAGCACCCAGATCAGATAACTTACAACCACCTATAACTCCAGCTCCACTGGATCCAATGCCTCTGGCTTCCAAGGACACCTGCATGCACAGACAAACACACATACACATAAGTAAATAATAAACGTTTTAAAAAATATGATTGAAGGGGTCTGGAGAGACTATTAGTCACTTTTCTGTTGCTGTGATAGAAACACTGACTCAAGCAATTTATAGAAGGAAGAGCTTATATGAGTTTATGGTTCCAGGGGAATTACAATCTGTCATGGCAGGGAAGCATGGCAGCTGGAGGTGGCTGGAGCAGGAGGAGCAGAAGCTAAGCTCTCACATCATCACACAGGCACAGGAAGCAAGAGAGCGACTGGAGATCCGGCAAGGCTTAAGAACTCTCTAAGCCCACCCCCAGTGACGTGCGTCTTCCAGGATAGCCACACCTTCTAAAACCTCCCAGAACAGCGCCATCATCTGGGGACAAAATGTCGAAACACTTGAAACCATCACAGATGGTTCAGCAAGAGTGAGCACTGGCTGCTCTTGTAGAGGACCCAGGTTCTGTTCCAAGTACCCACATGCTGGCTAACAACCATCTATAACTCCAGTTCCAGAGGATCCAATACCGTCTTCTAACCTCTACCGGCATTACAGGACACAGATGCACTTACATACATGCAGACAATACACTTATACATATCAAATAAAAATAATAAGGGGTTGGAGAGATGGCTCAGTGGTTAAGAGCACTGGCTGTTCTTGCAGAGGACCTGTTTTCCAATCCCAGCACCCACATGGTGGCTAACCACTGTCGTAAGTCCAGTTCCAGGGGATCTGACTCCCTCTTCTGACCTCTGTGGGCATTGCAGGATACAGGTACACTTACACACATGCAGGCATAACCCTCATATGCATAAAATAAAAATAATAAATTAAAAAAAATATATATGATTTGAGCCGGGCATGGGAGTGCATGCCTTTAATCCCAGCACTTGGGAGGCAGAGGCAGGTGGATCTCTGTGAGTTCAAGGCCAGCCTGGTCTACATAGGGAGTTCCAGGACAGCTGGGGCTACAGGGAGACCCTGTCTCAAAAAGACCAAAAAAAAAAAAAAAGATTTGGGGTGAACTAAAAAAGGAGGGGAAGCTAACTAGTGGGTCCCCAAAGGAGGACACAGCCTGTCCAAAGATTCATAAGTCCAAAAGGAAGACACTGGCTGACAACATGGATCCCTGGTAGAGTAACCAAGGCGTCTACTTGTCTCCAGGAGCCCTGCCTGAGAAGGGGAGTTTGTGGTGTTTTAACCGGGAAGACCGGAGCCACGGATATAACTTAGTGGGGTGCTTGTCTCATATATGAGACGCTCTGGGCTTGACCCCCAGCACCGCATAAACCAGGCATTGTGGCAGAGACCTGTAATCTATGCCCCCACTCCCAGGGTGGATTTTTCCCATGACTGCATTATTTATTACCAGGTGGCTATTGGGAGGGAGCTATGGCCTGCCTCATCTACAGTGCGAACCCACCCCCAGGCCCAGCTCCAAATTCCCCAGAGATTTCAGAGGAAGTCTGCCAGGCTGAAAACAGGTGACCGGTTTTTGTACAAATCCCCAAAGGTTTGGCTGACGAGAATCTCCTGGGTGGTTTCACTGAGGCCACAGCAGCCCATCCCATAACACAGGAAATTCCCTTCTTGTGTAACAGCCTGCTGGTGTGGCCTTCAGATCCCAGGTTGAGGAGGCACTGCCATGAGAAGCTACCTGGCCAGCAGGGGCCACATGGGGGACTGCATGGCTACCTGTGGTCTCTGGCTCCTGTCCTCTCGCATTGATTCATGGCCCTCACAGTTGTTAGCCAGTCTGTGTGAACCTTCTACAATTTCAGTATAAGAACCGCGTTTAATATCTGTCCTGGTTAGCTTTAATTACCAGCTTGATACAGCCTGGAGTCATCTATGAGAAGCCTCCACTGAAGAATTAGCTAGATCAGATTGGCCTATGGGCATGTGTGTGAGGGATGGTCTTGATTATTAAGTGATGCAGGAGGGCCCAGCCCACTGTGGGCAGCACCATCCCTAGGCAGTTGGTCCTGACCTGTGTAAGAAGGCTAGCTGAAGCCGAGCATGGTGGCACATGCCTTTAATCCCAGCACTCGGGAGGCAGAGGCAGGTGGATCTCTGTGAGTTCAAGGCCAGCCTGGTCTACATAGTGAGTTCCAGGACAGCTGGGGCCACAGGGAGACCCTGTCTCAAAAAGACCAAAAACAAAAAACAAAAAAAACAAATCAGGGGCTAGAGAGATGGCTCAGCAGTTAAGAGCACTGATTGCTCTTGCAGAGGACCCAGGTTCTATTCCCAGCACCCACATGGCAGCTAACAACTGTCTATAACTCCAGTCCCAGGGGATCTGACAGCTTCTTGACCTCCTTGGGCATAGCACAACACGGGTGCACTTACCTACATGCATGCAATACACACATATACATAAAATAAAACAATAAATAAATTTTTTTTAAAAATAGATTAATTTTTAAAAATTATTATCACTGGGAGCTGAACATGGTGGCACACCTTTAATCCCAGCACTTTGGAGGCAGAGCAGGCTGATTTCCGTGAGGTCGAGGCCAACCTGTTCTGCATAGCAAGTTTCAGGAAAGTTGCGGGAGGGGGAGTTCAGGGAAACCCTGTCTCAAAAAAAATTATTATGACCTGCCAATTGTAATTTGGTTATTTATTGAAGAAAAAATCTCCAAAGGACTCAAAACCTACCATAAATTCAGTGACATTTCAGCTTTTTTTTTTTTTTTTGCCATTCTAGGAATGGAACCCAGTGTTTCTGGTATGTCAGGCCAAGTGCTGAACCCCCAAGCTGCCTCCCTAGCCCTTAGTGATGGTTCAAATAAGTTTGTATCTCGTAATTAGAACAGCCTAAACATTCTGTCTCATCCATTTGTAGGCAACCTATTACTCACCAGAGTCAAGGTTTTGCTACGAGTTTGTACCTCATTAATCAGAACAGCCTAAACAATTCTGTCTCATCCATTTGTTGGCACCTATTGCTCACCAGAGTCAAGGTTTTGCTACGTGAGTTTGCAGAGCTGGGATGAGTCAGTCGTTGTCTCCAGGGCTGCTCTTCCATGCTGCTCTGTGTGGTGAACCTAGACAGCCCAGGGGAGCGGCAATGTCTTCCTCTGGGACAAACCAAGTCTTCTACAAGCTATTGTCAAGTCTTAGTGCCTTGTTGTAGGTAAATAGGGCTTTGTGGGAGTAAGTAGTTAAGGTGAGTCGTTCTGCTTTAGGGTGGGCCCTAAACAGAATGACTGTGTCTGAGAAGAGGGAAGGCTGTGTGGTTCAGCAACAGCGTGCTCGCCTGGAGACACAGGGTCCTAGACTCCACGCTCCAGCTCCACCAGATAGAGAGAGATTGAAAGATAGCTAGGAAACAGGATGTGCGGTCAGCCTGCTGTGACATCTATCGCCCCGCTGAGGGCCAGGGTTGATTTGGCTGATCTGGCTGGCTAGGCGGTGTCCCCTTCCTCTCTCACAGCCCCATTTGCTTCCCTCTCAAAGCTTCTCACTTGGCAGAAAAGGTCCATGGTCTTTAGTCAAGGGCATGCACGCAGCTGAGATCCCGGCTAGAACCTCCAAACAAGCTCTCAAGGAAACAGGCTATGTGACAGGCCTGGGCAGTCCCTCCTCCGAAAGGAACAGCCTAGTGACACTCAAATGTCACCCTCTGAAACCTTGGCAGGCCACATTTCCACGTCAAGGCACCCAGAGGAAACTAAAGTAATAGTTTTGTCTTTTTATTCATTTTTCTTGAAATAATTATGGAGCCTCACGTCCACTTTTGCCCGACAGTAACCTCTTGAAAATAACCAGGTTGTTTCATAGCCAGCATCTCGGCCACCCCAGCCTCACTTCCAATGTCCTAGATTTTCTGTAGCGCGGTCGATAGCATTCTTGCCTACTATGCTCCAGGTGCTGGCTTGGATCCCCAGCACTGAATAAACCAGATGTGAGGTAGTGCCTATGGTCTCAGTACCAGGAAGGTAGAGGCAGGAGGACTGGAAGTTCAAGGTCATCCTCAAATATATAGCAAGTTTGAAGCCAACCTGGGCCACTTAAGACAGTGTCTTGCCACATTAAAGGTGGCGCACACCTTTAATCCCAGCACTCGGGAGGCAGAGGCAGGCGGATCTCTGTGAGTTCAAGGCCAGCCTGGTCTACGTAGTGAGTTCCAGGACAGCTGGGGCTACAGGGAGACCCTGTCTCAAAAAGACCAAAAAAAAGAAAAAAAAAAAGACAGTGTCTCACCAAAAAACCCAACCAAGATAAATAAATTAAAATATAGCAAGTGGGGCTGAACAGACGGTTCAATGGTTAGAGCACAGGCTGCTCTTGCCAAGGACCTGGGTTCAGTTCCCAGCATCCACATGGCAGCTAACAAATAGTCTGTAACTTCAGTTCCAGGGGATCTGACGCCCTCTTCTGACCTTCATGGGCATTGCACCACACAGGTGTACCTGCCTACATGCAGGCAATACACTCATACACATACAATAAAATAAAATAATAAAAAATAAAATATAGCAAAGAGATTTGTGATCTGGCCAAGGGACTAGAGAAGAAATAGGGTCTTCAGTAGTGTTTGGGGAGTTAACAAAACCAAAGGACAAACACTAATGGCCTTAATACAGTTAGCAGTTAAGAGCTGGAGAGATGGCTCAGTGATTACTTGCAGAGGACCCAGGTTTGGTTACCAGCATCCAAGTCAGGCAGCTCACCACTGCCTACAACTCCAGTTTCAGGGAGATCCAATGCCTCTGGCCTCCATGGGTACCTGCACACATGTGCACATAGCCATAGATAGACACAAGTCTATACATTTTTTTTTTTGGTCTTTTTGAGACAGGGTCTCCCCGTAGCCCCAGCTGGCCTGGAACTCACTATGTAGACCCGGCTGGCCTCGAACTCACAGAGATCTGCCTGCCTCTGCCTCCCAAGTGCTGGGATTAAAGGCATGCACCACCACGCCCAGCTGCATATGCATTTTAAAAAGTAAAATGAAGCCAGGCCTGGTGGCACATGCCTTTAGTCCCAATGCCTTTAGATGATGGATAGACTATAGATAGATGTTAGATAGATAGATAGATAGATAGATAGATAGATAGATAGATAGATAGATAGATAGATATAGATAGATAGATGATAGACAGACAGATAGATAATAGGTCAAGTGCAGCTTACCCAAAGGAAAGGTGTCTCAAAATGCTGGAGGGAAATCTTGGATTACTGTCTCAGGGCTGGGTCCCTCTAAGGCTTTGAGGGAGCATCTGGCCCAGGCAGCTGTGGCCATCCTACCTCTTCAGTCATCTCCTTCTTACATCTGTTCCTGGGCCCAGCTTCCCTTCTTGATAAAGACCCAGCCCAACAGCCTCTTCAAGGGGCCTGTCTCCAAATGCAGTCACATTCTGAGATCTGGGGTGGGGCTTTAACACACAAACTTGGAGGACACAGTTCAGCACAGGCCAGAGCCTCAGTTGCAGAAGTTGGAGAACATAGCTGAGTCTCCTTGATTTAGCCTCGTCCATGGGGCTGGCAATGAAGCTCCTCCTGGAGCTGGTGCTCTCACTCAAGGCCTGGGGCTGCATCCTCCACACCTCAAAGAGGAAGAGCCCCATCGCTTTCTGCAGCCTGGAGAGGAAACCTCACAGTCCTAACACAGCACAGAAACAACCACCCATGGGATCCCTCTGTTGGGTGATGCCTCAATGGAGGTGGGTCTGAGCCCTCTGTGCCAGGAAGTGGTGTGCCTGGGGAGCTGCTGCTGTGGTGAAGGACTGTGGTGTGGTTCACATGAGGCCCTTGGTGGTTTCCTTAGTCATCTGCCTGGGTTCTCCTTCTCCTGGGTCCGCTTTGGTTCCTTTTTGTTTGTGTTTTTTTTGTTTGGTTGGGTTTTTTTTTTTTTTTTTGGTCTTTTTGAGACAGGATCTCCCTGTAGCCCTAGCTGTCCTGGAACTCACTATGTAGACCAGGCTGGCCTTGAACTTTCAGAGATCCGCCTGCCTCTGCCTCCCGGGTGCTGGGACTAAAGGTGTGTGACACCACGCTCGGCTTAAATCTTTGCACCTGATGAGATGGAAGGGCTTCCTTCTGCTCCCGTTCCTCTACCATTTCCTGGTAAGAAGGTTGACATGCCACATAATCTTTATTCCTTTGATGTTTATTTAAGAATTCTGCTAAAAAGTTTAAGAGATCCGGGGCTGGACAGATGGCTCAATGGTTAAGAACACTGGCTGTTCTTGTAGAAGACCTGGGTTCGAATCCTAGCACCCACATGGCCGCTAACAACTGTCCGTAACTCCAGTTCCAGGGGCTCTGACAGCCTCTTCTGACCTCCGCAGGTACTGCACGACATGGGTGCACTTACCTACATGCCAGTAATACACGCATACACATAAAATTAAAATAATAAAATATTTAAAAAGGATCTAGGTATGGCGGCACAGGTCTTTAATCCTAGCAATCCAGAGGCAGAGGCTGGCGGATCTCTGAGTTCCAGGCCTCTGGAACTCTCTCACACAGTGAGACAGTGAGATCCTGTTTTAAAAAGATGGCTCAAGCCAGGCGTGGGCCTTTGGTCCCAGCACTCAGAAGGCAGAGGCAGGTGGATCTCTGTGAGTTCAAGGCCAGTCTGGTCTACATAGTGAGTTCCAGGACAGCTGGGGCTACAGGGAGACCCTGTCTCAAGAAGACTGAAAAAAAAAGATGGTTCAGTGGTTAAGAGCACTGGCTACTCTTTCAGAGGACCTGAGTTTGGTTCCCAGCACCCACATGGTTACTAACGACCATCCATAACTCCAGTTTCAAGGAATCTGATGCCTGTTCTGGCCTCTGCAGGCATTTCACCACACGGGTGTACTTACATACATGCTGGCAAAATAAAATAAAACAAAATATAAAATAAAATAAGATAAAAAAAATGTAAAAGAAGAATTTAACGGGGGGGGTTGGGGAAGTGGCTCAGTGAATAGAGCAGTCGTCACACAAGTAAGAATCACATAAAAGCTAGGCAAGTGTGTCAGCCACTGTAATCCCAGCACTCAGGAGGCAGAGACATGGCACCCCTGGGCAAGCTGGCTTGATAGACCATCCAGGACTGATGAGCATCAGGTTCAACAAGAGCGCCTGCCTCAGTAAACAGAGGAAGACACATTCACACACATGCCTACACCTGCACACACACATGCATGTACTCCACATATAGAAACACATGAAAAAACTGAGCTGGTGAGATGGGTCAGCAGGTAAAAGCACTTTTCAGTGCAAGCCTGATGACCTGCGTTTGATCCTGGAAACTCGGGTAAAGGTGGAAGGAGAGAACTGACCTAGTCTTCTGACCTCGACACTTCATATGACGACATACATGTGCTTCATACACACAGAGAAAATTTTAAAATTTAAATTAAGAAAAAAAGTTAATTTAAAAAGGGCTGAGGTGTTGAGCATGGTAGCCCATGCCTTTAATCCCAGCACTCAGGAGGCAGATCAGATGGATCTCTGTGAGTTCAACGCCAGCCTGGTGTACATAGTGAATTCCAGGCCGGCCGGAGACATATAGTAAATTCTTTTTTGTGGGGGGTGGCTTTTTGAGACAGGGTCTTCCTGTAGCCCCAGCTGGCCTGGAACTCACTAATTCACCCCACCCTGCCCAAAAATAAGTAAATAAGTAAAAATGTCATTTTGTGTACATGTGCATGTATGTGTGTGGAGGCTTGTGTGCCATGGCACACATCCTGCCTGTACTTCCAGAATGCTGGGGTTACAGGAGTGTACCACCATGCCTGGTTTAGATGGCGTGCTAGGGGTAGAACAAGGACTTCCTGCCTGCTATGCAAACACTCCTTAACTAGTGTAAAGTGCACAGTTCAGTGAGGGAAAGCATATTCACACTGGTGTGCAGGAGACCTCCAGAATTGTCCTTTTTTCTACATTAATTTAGTGTGTATACAGGTGTTATGGTGCACGCATAGAGGTCAGAGGACAACCTGGGAGAGTCAGTTCTCTCCTTCCACTATGGAGATTCTGGAAATGGACTCAGGTTATCAGGCTTGGTGGCAAACACCTTTACCCTCGGAGCTATCTTGCTAGCCCTGAACAATCTTCCGTTGTAGTACTGAGGCTGTAACCTGATGGACACCTACTTCCCCCTCCCACTCCCTGGCCCTTGGACACAGGCTTTCTACTGTCTGTTTCATTGTTCCAGCTACCTTTGATACCTCACATGGGTGTCAGAAGGTCAGCTGGCCCGGGCCCACAGTCTCCCACTATGCAGCTCCAGCCTCACCCTGTACCTTGGACCCTGAGGCCTGCCTCCCTGCCTTCTTTCAAATCCAGGTGTAAGGGGAACTGCTGAAGGAGGTTCTGGCTCCTACCCCAAGTCTCCATAGAGCAGAGCAGAAAGTCTTCATAAATCAGAGTTCAGCTTGTAAGATTCAGGGCCTGTGAGTCCAGACAAACATCCCAGTGCCATTGAAGGCCATGAGAAGGCTGTGTCCCTCAGGAGCCTTGACCCTGCCTCAGACCCAAGCAGAGCCCCTGTCCTGAGGGCAATGTCTGACACATAGACCTTTCCGCAATGCCAGAATTTAATGAATAATAGGTCAAATTCTTTGCTGGCTGAAATTCTCACAAAGGCTGCTGAGTTTCTAATTTTCCTTGATAGTCACACACTTGCCTATCACAAGGTCGTTTTTTTAATTTTTATTTTTTTGAGATGGGGGAGTCTCACTATGCAGCCCTGGCTGGCCTGGAACTCACTATGTAGACCAGGCTTGCTTCCAACTCATAGAGTTCTGCCTCCCAACTGTGAGGATTAAAGGCGTGCATCACCCCGTCTGGGTGACAGTTTCCTTTGTTCCACTCTTAATTCTTAACTCTCAGACCATATACTTCACATACATGTATTTACAGAATGGCTACAGAAGAGCCAAAACAGCCTCAGGGTTCAAAAAAGCAGAGACAGAAGCTGCTTACAGGTGTGAAGAGAGTCACTGCAGGTGCTAGATAAGTGTTCTGGATAGCTTTAGTGTCAACGTGACACACCTGGGTTGAGGAGCCTCAAATGGAGAATTGCCTCTATTGGACTGGCCTGTGGCCATGTCTGAAGGGCATCTTCTTGATGAGTGATGTGGGAGGACCCAGCCCACTGTGGGTGGTGCCACCCCTGGGCAGGTGGGCCTGTGTTGCATAAGAAAGCAGGCTGAGCAGGGGCCAAAAGAGCAAGCCTGTAAGCAGAGTTCTTCCATGGCCTGTGCTCCAGCTCCTGCCTCCAGGTCCCTCCCCTGAGTTCCTACATTGGGCACCATGATCAACTGCGACCTGGAAGTTGTAAGCTGAATAAACCCTTTCCTCCCCAAGTTGTTAGTGGTCAGAGTGTTTTGTCACAGCAATGAAGAAACAAACCAGGACAATAAGGTAGTAGGAGGCAGTCACAAGGCTGGTGCAGGCAAAGCTGGTGGAAAGTGAGACACAGGTCCAGAGAAAGGGTCCAGCAGACCGTGGTCACCCTCTGCAGAGTCAGGAATTGTCACCGGTTGATCTGCCAATTCGTACTACACAGGGTCTGTTACCAGGGAAAATGAGGTTCCCTTTCTTTGGCGTTCTTTTTGTTGTTTTTGGGTCTTTTTTTTTTTTTGTCTTTTTGAGACAGGGTCTCCCTGTACCTCCAGCTGGCCTGGAACTCACTATGTAGACCAGGCTGGCCTTGAACTCACAGAGATCCGCCTGTCTCTGCCTCCCAAGTGCTGGGATTAAAGGGATGAGTCATAATGGCCCACCCTTTCGGGGTTCTTGGTCTCATTAATAAAAGAATTTAGAAATGGACTCAGAAGGACACTCAGGCACAATTTTATCTGTGTTTAAGAGAAAACAGTACAGGTTAGGTGAAAATCCCAGAGCCACCTGGGGGAAAGGGAGAAAAGTTCATTTCTTTCAAGTTAGGCGTGGAATAGAGCAGACATAAGAAAGAAAAAGCTCTCCCAAGAGCAGAAGTGGGCTAGTGAGCTGAGGACAGCGTCCAGAAGCACAGGGCATTGGTGTAGGCCTTTTACAGCTCCTCCCGTGTGTATGAGGGCTTGGTTTACACACGCTCTGTTAGATGACACCAGGGTGGGGAGAGGTCCTCAGTCCTGTCTGTCACACCACTGTGCCCAGTGTGGAAACCTCCGTTTATGTGGTACAGATGCATCTTATGTCAGTCTGAGGTATTTGATAAATTCATGGGTCTGATTTTTCTGATATGGTTTTCTGTATACTCATGTGTCTTTATTCGGTAAGTTTGTAGGTGATATTTTATTTGCATGGGCAAATCATTCGTCAGTATGAACCATGATTGTTTACTGTACAAAGTGCAGAACCTTTGTCTCAACATTGTACTCAAAATAGAGCAAATAATTGGGAGTTGCTCCGGGTCAGGCACAGCCAGCCAGCTGGAGTCCTAAACAATGCAGACTGACTTGAGGCCGAGCACAGCGTGAGCGCCACGCCCATCATCCGTTCTCAGCTTGTGAAGGAAGCAGAAATGGTAAGTCTTACAGAAAAGGCCCTTGGGGACAGTGCTGGCTAAAACTGTAAAGTGTGGTCCTGTCCCAGAACTTCTGTGAGAGCTTAAATTCTCTGGACACACCCTCATGTGATCCTTCCCAAGTGCATTTTAGACCATTCAACCCCTTCTTCCACTTCTCAAAGTGAGACCTGGGGAAACTTGCTGGGAAAAAAAAAGTGAAATAGCAATCATAAATACTGGGTATTGGACTCATAATCCTGTTTTCACAGCTCTGCTGGGACTCACACTCACAGGGAAGGCGAGCCCCACCACAAATGCTTTGTGTATTTAGGAGACATGCCAGCTCTGCTTTTAGGGTCAGGAAGATTCTTGTGCTAAAAAGAATAAATTAAAGCTTGGTATAGTGAGCCTGGTGTGGTGGGACTAGCCTTTAATTTTTTTATTTTTTATTTTATTTTATTATTATTATTTTTTGGTCTTTTTGAGACAGGGTCTCCCTGTAGCCCCAGCTGTCCCGGAACTCACTATGTAGACCAGGCTGGCCTTGAACTCACAGATCTGCCTGTCTCTGCCTCCCGAGGGCTGGGATTAAAGGCATGTGCATGTGTGTATTGCCTGCATGTAGGTAAGTGCACCCATATGTGCAATGCCCGAGGAAGGAGAGAAGAGGCTGTCGGATCCCTGGAACTGGAGTTACAGACAGTTGTTAGCTGCTATGTGGGTGCTGGGATTCGAACCCGGGTCTTCTGCAAGAATAGTCAGTGTTCTTAACCACTGAGCCATCTCTCCAGCCCTGGCGCTGGCCTTTAATTCCAGCACTCAGGAGGCAGAGGTAGGCGGATCTCTGTGAGTTCAAGGCTGGCCTGCTCTACATAGTGAGTTCCAGGATAGCTGGGGCTACAGGGAGACCCTGTCTCAAAAAAACAAAAAAAAAAAAAGAAAAAGCTTGGTACAGTGGTACACACTTTTTTTTTTAAATGTGTATGAGTGTACTGCCTGCATGTATGTGAGTGCACCTGTGTCGTGCAATGCCGCAGAGGTCAGAAGAGGGCTTCAGATTCCCCTGGAACTGGAGTTAAGGACAGTTCGTAGTCGCCGTGTGGGTGATGGGAATTGAACCCGGGTCCTCTGCAAGAGGAGTCAGCCCTCTCAACCACTGAGCCATCTCTCCAGCCCATGGTGCACACTTTTAATCCTAGCTCCCAAGGGGCAGATACAGGTGAATCTCTGAGAGGGAGGCCAGCCTGGTCTGCCTAGCATTTCACCCCAGCTGGAGCTACAGGGAGACCCTGTCTCAAAACAACAACAACAACAACAAGAGGAGGAGGAAGAGGAGGAGGAGGAGGAGGAGGAGGAGGAGGAAGAGATTAATATAAACTTATTTTACTATTATGCAAAGCATATTTCCCACATATCAGATTGCCAGAGAAACAGAGGGGTGTTGATAAACATGGGCAGAATGGGCTTTTCTTGCACTGTCTCATGGCTGTAAATTAGAACCATTTTAGGGGAAGGTTGTATATTCAAATATAAAATAAGGAGCCAGGTCGCCCTGAGTACCCTACTCCACACCAGAAGAGGTTCCTTGAACTTCTGTATTGACAGAGCAGAGACAGACACAAATCAAGGCACTTAGCAAATACTGATGGGGTTGCAGGCAGGGGGCTGCACAGCAGACGGGAACTGTCTTCCATAGACATCAGAGGTGATCTTGCCTTGTGGTATTATACTCAGCTTCAGGGCTGGTGGGCTGAGGTCTGCTAACCTTCCCAGCACATTCAGAGCTCCATCCAGTAGTCAGAGGGTGTCAGGTCAGATAGTGGATGGTAAAAAGGCAGTAAAAGGCATGGTGACTTAAGCCCGTAAGCCAGCACAAAGGAGGCTGGGCAAGATGGCTGGAAGTTCAAGGACAGACTGGGGAACATTCCAAGTACCGGCCACTCAGGGCTATGCAGCAAGGCCCTGTCTCCACAAGGACTAAGATACCCAAATGTGAAGACGTGAGGTCGGCTCTCCACCCGCAGCTTCCCTCTCCCTGCACTAGCAAAGTGCAGGACCTTCAGTACAGGCCCAGCCTCTGCAGGGAGGTTCTGGTCCCAGTGTCTTGCTTTGTACTATGGAACTCCAGGTTCAGAATTGCCGTTGGGTTGCTCCATCGATGGCACTGTAAGGTGCAGCTCTGGTTTAAAGAGTGCTTCCATTCCTATTCCTGCCTACCCAGTGCCTCAGAAAGCGACTGTATTTGGAAATGGGGTCTTTGCAGATGTCGAGAATTAAGATGCGCTCATAGCCAGGCATGGTGGGTCACATCTGTCATCCTAGCACTCAGGAGGCTGAGGCAAGAGGATTGCCACAAGTTTGGAGCCAGCCTGGACTAGGGTGTGAAACACAATCAAAAATAAGCAAACAATAAGGGCCAGAAGGAGACCCAGTGGGTAGAAGCATTTGTGCCCAGACCTGAGGACCTGAGACCTGAGTTCCATCCCAAGAACTCACATCATGGCAGGAGGGAGTTTTCCTCTGACTACCACACTCATACATACATACATACATACATACACAAATACAAAACCCAAATAAAAGATGAGATCATGCTGCTTTAGGGTGGCCCTAAGCCCCATGGCAATGTCCTTCCAAGATACTTGGAGACACACACAGTTAGGAAAGGATAGACAGAGCACACTGGACCTACCAGCCTAGTATAACAGCATCATCAGGGACCACCAGAGGCAGGAGAGAGGAGGGCTATGTCACCTCAGAGCAGAGAGACCAACTCTCCACACCTTGACCTTGGGCTTCTGGTCTCTAGTCAGACTAATTATTTGTTGTGTTAACACAGGATTTAGAATTCTCTACCCAACCCTGTATAAAGCCTGGACTGTCAGAAAAGCCACCACATCCAGGTCATGTCTGCAGTTTTGAGCCACCCAGTTTGTGAGGATATCAGCACAGTCCTAGGTAACATGCTGTCCACAACATCTGGGTGGTGAGAAACTATAAGCTTCCTGTACCATTTCTATAATCCTGTAACAGGGGCTGGAGAGATGGCTCAGAGGTTAAGCACACTGGCTGCTCTTGCAGAGGACCCAGGTTCAATTTCCAGCACCCACGTGGTGGCTCACAATTCTTCTAATTCCAGTTCCAGGGGATCTGATGCCATCTTTTGACCTCTGTGGGCACTGTACAACATGGGTGCACTTCCATGCAGGTCATAGAGGACCCGAGTTTGGTTCCCAGCACCCATATTAGGTAGTTCACAACCACCTGTAACCAGATCTCCAGGAGATCTGATGCCCTCTCTGGCCTCCACAGGCACCTTGCACTCTTGTGAGTACACACCCACCCACATACACAACAGGCGCACACACACACACACAATTTAAAATAAAATGAATTGTCCAGGATGGTGGCATACACCTTTAATCCCAGCACTCAGGGGACAGAAGCAGGTAGATCCCTGTGAGATAGAGCCTGGTCTACATAGCAAGTTTCAGGTCAGCTTGCAATGACAGAGAGACCCTGTCTCAAAAAACAAAAATAGAGGACCTGGGTTCGATTCCTAGCACCCATTTGGTGGCTAACAACTGTCCTAACTCCAGTTCTAGGAAATCCAGTGTCCTCTTCTGACCTCCATGGGCATTACATGACATGAGTGCACTTAAACACATGCAGGCAATATACTCATACACATAAAATTACAAATTTTCTTTTTTCTTTTAAAGAGGTAAAATAAAATCAATCTAAAAGAAAAAGAAGGGGACAGAGCTGTCCTGAGTCCTTGGCTGGAGTTTCTGGGCCAGGGAAGTCTGTCATGACCACTAGAGACATTGCCACAAAACTGTTCGGCCTTCTGCTCTCCTAGGGGCCCATCCTTCTTTCCCAGAAGCCACTTCTCTTCTCCCCTCCCCAACTTTGAGTGTCCTAGACTCACACTTAGCTGGGACTGTCTCTTTCTCTCGCTCTCTCTTTCCTTTCTCCCTCCCTCCCTCTCTCTCTCTCTCTCTCTCTTTCTCTCCCTCCTTCCCTCCCTTTCTTTCTTCTTTCTTTCTTTCTTTCTTTCTTTCCTTCTTTCCTTCTTTCCTTCTTTCCTTCTTTCCTTCTTTCTTTCTTTCTTTCTTTCTTTCTTTCTTTCCCCCTCCCTCTTTTCTGTCTCTCTTTCTTTCTTTCTTTCTTGTCTTTTTGAGACAGGGTTCCCCTGTAGCCTCAGCTGGCCTGGAACTCACAGAGATCCACCTGTCTCTGCCTCCTGAGTGTTGGGATTAAAGGCTGCCTGGTGGGACTGTCCTTTTTCTTGCTAACCTGTCTTTTGTCAGTTTAATTCACAGGTCCCAACATCAAACCTACAAAATAACAGCCTCCAGCAAGTTTGATCTAAATAGCCAAATTAAGTAATCCACATGCATGTCTAATTTGAGAACACACACGGGGCAGGACAACAGATGGCGGTGACAGGGTGTTAGAGAGCAGAGTGTTTTCTCTTCTTACTTTGTCTGTCGCTTGGATTTTAATTCTTTGGTTTGTTAAATTTCTGTTTATGTGTATGCCTGTGTGTCTGTGTGAGCAGGTTATCACCTCAGTGCCCACAGAGGCCTGAAGAGGGCTTGAAAGTTCTGGGTGGTTCTAGCCTACCATGTAAGTGCTGGGAACCAAAATCTGGGTCCTCTTTAGAATCAGGAAGCACTCAACTGCTGATCCAGAGGCAGGTGACTCTCATGAGATCCAGATCAGCCTGGTCTACATAGTGAGTACCAGGCCATCTGGGGTTACAGGGAGACCCTGTCTCAAAATATAAATAAAAATAAAAAAATAAAAAGGAGGAGGGGGAGGAGGGAACAAAATAAAACAAATAACAGCAACAAAGCCAGACTGACTCTCAGGAGAGCAGACAGTCATCTTTGGATGAGAGAACATTCTGAGAAGTTGAAGGAGACTGTCTCTTTCAGTTCAGTTCTCCTTTACTGGCTAGAGGCACAGAGACACCTTTGTCCTTGAGCTTTTTTTCCTGAGTCACCTTGGATTCTCTGAACGTCAGAACCTCAAAGGCAGATCGCACCCCCCCAGGTGCAGTAACTATCCATGAAGGCTCCAGACTATACCCTTGAGCAGGGCTCTCTCCTGAGAACCAGAGATCCCTGAAGCAACTGAGTCAGGAAAGAAAGGTAAGAAAATAAACAGGTCATAAGACGGGACAGGAGCCCTTGCCCGGCTCGCCTTTGCCTTTGCGGAGAGCCAAGAAACTTCAACACAGCCAAAGAGTTGCACTTACAAAGACATCTCAAACAAAGGTGTTAAAGGCATTAAACTATGCTTACTTAGGGTCAGAATGTTTGTAAGGTTAGTCTAACCACAGCCACGCCCGTCTCTCATCCTTAAATCTAAACATTATAACCAATCTTACAATTCTACTTACAAAAGGAAATTCTTTGTTTTTTGAGTCAAGATCTCACTATGTAAGCCTGACTGGTCTGGAACTCTCCATGTAGACCAGGCTAGCTTCGATCCCACAAGCATCTGCCTGCCTCTACCTCCTGGGATTAAAGGTATGTGCCACCACACCGAGCCAAAAAAGAAATTCTTTAAGAAAAATAAACCAGTTCATGTATTCTTACTTATTTTTTAAGCTTTACTTAAATTTTAAGTTTTGCTTAATCTTTAAAACCTTGTAAATTTTTCCCTTTGAGCAATGTGATTTAGAAAGCCACAGGGATATACATGTGTGGATATACAATGGAGATATATGTATATATGTATGTATTGCCATTGTAAAGACTCATGTGACTGTCTCCTAAGAAGCTTCATTCATAAGGTGCTATGCAGGCTGTTGGGGTTGGAGGGAGTCATCAGAAGTCTTAACCTTAACCAGCAGTGGATCCTGAATGCTACAATACTGACCTGCCAGGCCAGATGAGCCCACTGGTAATAGTGGCATAACTGTCATTGGGGGTAACCAACTGCTTTCTGATAGGATTTGAGACCTGCCCCACAGGAGGCACATTTGGCACTGTAAACCTGGTCAAAAGTTTATGGCTGGTGGAAGTCACAGGCCCTACTGGAAAACCTATTTCTGTTGATTTGCTAAATGGACACATTGTCAAACAGCCTTGATAATGTTTATGTTCTTACTGCTGTTCTCAGCCTTGGTCAGAGTGTTAGGGTCCATGACTCAGTGGGTCTCTTCTGGAGAACAAATGCACGAGTATGGAGATGCAAAAATCAAGCAGAGTTTTATTAAACCAGCTAGCTGGAGCCCACCGTCCTTCCAAGACAAGCAGGTCTGGTTAGAGCGATTGACCCTGAGGCAATTTTAGGTAAAGATTATATAGGC